>NC_137466.1:179500300-180100300 GCF_964235325.1 Thermobia domestica
GTGGCAGTTATGAATGCAGATTTTCTAAAGTAAAGCTAATTAAGAATTATTTAAGATATTCTATGAATCAGGTGAGATTGACTAAAGTGGCAATTTTGTCGATTGAAAGAGAATTGGCAGATGGAATTGTTTTGATTATGTGACTTTAGAGTGTGCTGCTCGGAAAGTTCGTAAATTTTGTAGTAAAGTAAACTTTATGTTTTTAAGTACAGTGTAAAGATTTGTTGGTATGTCAAATAGTAAATAAATGTAATTATAAATTTGCTTTATACACCGACTTTTGCCTCAACCGATAATTAATTTAGCGGGCATGAGGCTATGAGTAGAGAGAAGCAGCAAATTTGGAGTCCACTTGGGCGCCGATAAACGAAACTACACCGCTGCTCTCAGAGGTCGAAGTGTCAACCCAAACAATACGAAATCGACTGCACGAGACAGGACTTCGCTTTAGAAGATCTGTGACGGTGTCTCGACTAATTGCACAACATAGAGCTTAGCGTGTGCGACGGACCAGAGAATATGCAAATTGGACACGGAACCAGTGGACCCACAAAATGTTTGCAGATGGAGTATCGATTGGACTGTATACCGATGATGACGCTATTCGCGTCCGGAGAGCTCCTGGAAAGCGTTTCCGTACCCAGTTCATGATTGAACGCGACCAGCAATAGAGTGGGTCAGCATTGTTCTTGAAGGGAATCATGTTTGGTAGGCGGTCAACATTAGTATACATACAGAGTACTATGGATGCACAGACATACGTGAATAATGTTCTTAGACCTGTCATTCTTGGGTTTTCACACTATGTTGGTATAGGATTCACGTTCTTGGATGATAATGGCCGTACTCGTCGTACAGGTATTGTGGACCGGCATGCGTTTGTCGGAAGAATTGGCCAGTAGCTTCTCTCGATATGAATTGTTTCGAATATGTCTAATGCCACCTCTAAAGGACCATTGCACACTGCTCTCACCTCGACACAAACTTGTTTCATCCATATTGTTGCGGTAACGGTTGCTCAACGCCGCGTTTTCTAACTATATTAAGTCAAGTGAGTGTTTTTATCCATGATGGTGCAGATCTCCAAACTCCCCGGCCTGAAAATCCGACGCTGGTAGTTGATATACGCGATGGTTGGGGATGTTCTATTTACGTTTGATCATGTGGGACCTTTTATCCACAACAGTTTATCCGCGTAAATAAAACACTTCAGGGAGTTAATACCGGCTACCACACAGGAATTTCACATTTTCCCCCAACATGCATTGGATAATCTGGTTTTCAGTATGTCTTAGTGTGATCAGGAACGTCTAACCGTTCGGAGGCTACACACATTACTGACTGAACAGACAAGTGGCATTTTTTGGGTGCAATTTTATGACATGTTTCTTTTATTTCGTACAAATTCCGAACATTACGGACATAGTTATTTGTCAATCATGTGATTCATTACTAATGCCTCCATAGTTGTTTTGCGTTATGCATTTCCTTGACCTCTTCACATATATTGGTATTTTGTTCTTGTGCGATCGGATACAAAACACACACATTATGTAAAAATTTTATTGAACAAAGTATGTGTAGATAGTAAAAGTATTCATAAAAATGGTACCTGACAAAATGTCCTATCACTCTGCCTGCAGCTCCAAATTCCTTAACCAATTTCTTATTTGCCAGACACATTTTTCTTTGTATGCAGTGGTAATGTTGATCTTGATCCTTACTCTCTGCGTAAGCGGTCTGTTAAAATTAAAATGAAATAAATATTTTTAAAATAAAATTGCAGAATATATTTGAATCTCTTGTATAAAACATATAGCATAGAAAAGAACATAATATTACAGCTTCTATTCTGCCAACTGGCAGCAATAATGGCTATATTGGTGCAATGAGAGCCATTTATTTTGATAGGTGGATTTTAAGGCACTTGTATTTAGGAAGATTTAGGATAATCTTATCTTTATTTTGCATAAATAGTGGTTCATTCGAGTGAAAACGAGTAATTGCTTGAAGATTAAGCTCGATTTTAAACAGAAGGGCTGTATCGGGACGTGGAATTATATTTAGCATGCAATCTGAACCACACGTACAGACATCGACGAAAGAAAATAGCATACTTTATATACAGACCATATACAAAATATGCTATTTACTTTTGTTGTAGATGTACTGCAATCGGGATCCAAGCCTGAACTCTCACACAAAAGAAAAGACAGATAAACATTTAATCACGGAGAAGATATTAAAGCTATAAACAGGCATTACTTTTTTTCTTAAATAATTAATATTTTTCTGACCAGGATATGCACTTCTTTATTAAAAATAAAGTATTTCGTAACAATTTCCTTCCTCAGACGATAATAATATTATCGTCTGAGGGAGATAACGTTACATTATGGAAACTGTTACGAAATACTTTATTTTTAATAAAAAAAAGTGCATATTCTGGTCAGAAAATATTAATTATTTAAATAATAATTCCAGAGTCAACATAGAGGAAGAAACTTTACTTTCAGTGAGTAGAATAATATAAATATATTCTAAATTTTTCATATCTCACAAGGGACGGACATGAACGTGTCATCCGGACATCCGAATCAAACCTAGCCCATTCGATGAACATAGCAAACATGTGTCCATGCACACAAAATTAGGTGCCATGGACAACGAAGTAAGTCCCTGGGGCCCATTAACCTTGTTAGTATAAAGAAACTCGTAGACTCGCAGTGAAATAGCTACTGCATCTACACTGTTCATTGGAAACTTGCGGTTTATACTTCATTCTCTTCAGCATGAAACAAGCTTTCCATAGGTGCTTGGGACCCATGACGTACTTGAAAAGGGAAAACTGGAAGAATGTCGGGAAAATTCCCTCCAGAAACCCCTCCCATCAAAATCAACTTGGAAAGCACATAGCGCAAAGATTGTTGACTTCATATGAAGCGGCGTAGAATATATTTTCGATAAAAATCTCTTGTAAACTAGCCAAGCTTACGGCTTTGCAGATGCCATAAAGAAATTCCATTGAAACTGATCAACATTAAATAATCTCCCGATCGAAGGCACATCCGGGTCCACTGGATCCGGATATCCGCACTCCCTATCCTACATTAGTGCACTTTCATTAATAAAACTATATTTGTTTAGCAGAGAAATTATTGATGTAGAATAAAGATTTGAACTTACACTTCATGTGTATTATAATCTTCCTTTTCTTATAAAAAGACTCTAGTTGTATCATTTTATTTTCTGAGAGTATAGGTGGTAGTACCTAACAACTACTTATCGTATTTTCAGGTTCAGAATAACACAGTTCAATACTATAGATGAATTCTTTTTGTAATGTTGCACCTCCTCTAACTTTGAAGCTCTGGGTGCACGACTGGGAATATCAGTATGAACAATTCCGTGCAGAACATATTTAACATTTTAACTTAGAGACTATTGAATATTCGAGTATGACTTTCCGTAAAATTCCTGTAAGTACAAAGACTACTGCCAAAATTAATTTCTCAGAGATTGCGAACCCCACAATACAGAAGCGACAATCTTGATTTTTCTTCATATCTCGACTATTGTTTTTCTTTTTGTGATGAAAATCACCTCAACTGTATTTTCTATAGTAAAGTTCTAATAGGAACGATAAGACACAAATGTAGAGAAAATGTATCGAGAATTACAGATTTGCTTACGTTAGGAACGAACAAACAATACTATTATTAACACGAAGTCACAACCACGTTCCAAAATGGATTTTTCTCAGTAAATAATTTTTCTTTATCTGTTAACTTCTAAACAAAATTTTAAAAAAATCCATACAGCTACCTGTTAATTTAAGACTTGATGCAGCCTACAGCTATTGGCAAGTTCATAAGCTATATAATGAAATAAATTATGTAAGAGGCCGTTTTCTCATTAGACATAATTAGCACTCATTACATTCATAATATTTTGAAAAAGAGTTCGTATATTATCGTATAATTTCAGACCATAATCGTATTACTTTCGAACAACGGATAGGGAATTTTCAGTATTACTTTGATTTCCCACATTTCTAGATAAATTAAGAATGCAATGGAGTAATAATAGAAAAACAAATACAAATATATTTTTTGGTGTTTCGGAGAATTGTTTTAATTTTCTTCATAAAATAACGAATTTATCTAATAGGTTACAACTGAATGATCTCAAAATCAACATGAGTTACATTGTAATAAAACTGACAAGGAACGGACATGAACGAGTCATCCGGACATCCGAATCAAACCTAGCCCATTCGATAAACATAATAAACATATGTTCATGCACAAAAAATTAGGTGCCATGGACAATGGAGTAAGTCTGAGGCCCATTAACCCTGTTAGTATAAAGAAAATTGTAGACTCGCAGTGAATAAAGATCTAAAATATTATAATAAGGGCATTTATTCCGAAGTTGGGCGTCCTCTTTCGCCACGTTTTTTCGCTGTTATCTCCTTTCCACACTTTCTGCCATTTGTTATTAGGTTCATTAATCCGTGCTCTTCACAAACCTTTAAAAGATTTTGCTCGTTATCAACGTATTGCTTCACAA
Organism: Thermobia domestica; assembly: GCF_964235325.1. Taxonomy (NCBI): domain Eukaryota; kingdom Metazoa; phylum Arthropoda; class Insecta; order Zygentoma; family Lepismatidae; genus Thermobia; species Thermobia domestica. The sequence goes on from NC_137466.1 coordinate 179,504,873, forward strand.
ATGTTAAAACTGTTAGTTCATTGCCCTTGTACATTCGCCATGTTGATAACATAAATGCTCGTTTCTTCCCCACAATGCAACTGTTCGGTTACCTTGCGCCAAGTAGTTCCCTCCGCTCGCCGTATAGTCCCATGTTTATAACCGCTTACATATAACAAATAAACAGATTTTTCGAGACTCTTATACATTATCAAGCACACAAACAATCAAATTATTCATATCTTTCCTGTAAATTTTAAAAATTTTGCTGGAAACGGACGCCCAACTTTGGAATTTAACCCATAATAAGTTATGTAAATTGATTCATGATAATATATTTATTGTCTTTTACCATTAACGGTACCACAATGCGTGAAATGGATTCCAGTGGGTCAATATCAAGGCTCTTTGTCTCTCGTCTTGTCCTCTTGCCACTACGAGCACCTCCTCCATTCATGGCTGCTCCGTTCATTGCTGCTCCACCATTGTTATTTGCAGCATTGTTATTAGCCGCATTCATCATCGTCAAATTGTTCAAAGAATTCTAGAAAAAATAAAATACCATTAGGTTCACACTTGAGCTTGTAATTAACATCGTCAACACCCACAGACTCCAATCAGATAAGATGGTGTTTGGTGACTGTAATGGGTTTTTCTTATATAACTGAAATGATGTCTACGAGCAATTTAATTTCCGATACAATTGCCATATTATACTATTTCAGAAGGATAAATACATTATAGTCAATTTTAGGGCTGATACACTAATAGGTACACTTTAAAGTTTACAGCAAAATCGTGTTCACACTTTACGCTTGAAATGTTGGTCAACTACACTACAGTTAGAAATACACAGCAAAATCCTGTTTAAACCTCACGTCTGGGCAAACGTGATTTGTCTATACTTGATTGAAAGGAACAATAACATCTTCGACGAACACAGCGGAGATGTTGATTCGCAGCTCCAGCAATTTAAGAGGTATGTTAAGTCCTGAGTCAAACAGAGGAATTTTAAGGGCACAGAGAGATTGTAAAGATGAAAATTTAGACTCGTAATGTTAAGAGTTAAGACAGTATTCAAGGCAATCTACCTGGCCACGAAATAACAAAGAATCTTATAATCTGCTGGCAAGTTCATGAGATAAAAAACTCTGGATCTCAAGGACAAGATTACTACATGAGATCTGAAGGACAAAATAAAGAAATAGATTAAGAAATGGAACATTAGAACATTAGAAGTCTGCATAAAGCAGGAGAGCTTCAAATATGCGAAGAAACAAAAAGACATGTGGTTACTTTAATAGTGGTACAAGATTTTGGATGAACCGGGAACAAGAACTTAATCTCAATCATGTGCAAATGGAATTTAAAGTCTCATTTAAAGAAAGAATCACGGGAATTACTTGTTATATATTGTGTCTCTCATTACATTGTAATGTATAAGTTTATACTAAAATTAAAATATTGACATTTTAAGAATTAATTACATCCTTCCTTTAGAAAGAAATAGATCTGGAACTTTTTATTGGACACCTATTTATTCCATCAGTGTATAAAATTCTCTACTGTTCTGTTCCTGTTGTAATCATGAGTATATAGGGACTATTTGAATGCCAAGTGGTTGTTAAGACCAAAGCTTTCATGCAACCGTGCCTTACCAATAAAATTCTATAAGTCACTTTTAAACATCTTCTATTAAGGTCATACGGGTATAAATACATAAACCATTTATCTCGCTAATTTTATATACTTTCAGACATTTTAGAACAATCAATAAACGTTATTTTCTTTTACTTATTTTCTACATTGTTTATTGACAATAATAGCTGTTTCTAAAACAATTTTTAACTTGATAATTTCTGCACCTTCATTTTTTGCAAAACACGTTTTACCATAACAACTTCTCACAATTTTTACCCTAACAGTGGTGTACCTGTAACTGCAAAATGCAAATTTTCGTGATGTTCAGTAAAGTTTAATGTCTCATGAAAAATGCATATTTCTTTATTGGTTGAAACTAAAAATATAATTCTGAAATTGATTTTCTAATGCTGATAGTAAATGACATTCTCTTGTTGCGATTTAGGTGAGATGTTGAAGTTTAAAGTTTTCTCCTGGAAAATTTCAATTTTGGAGTTAATTTACTTGGTATCCAAGCTGTCCATGTTCAACTCATTGTGTATATCGGAGGACGGATAAAGAAATGTATTTGATATTAATAGTGCAGTATGTCATATTATTTGTTCTTATCTAACAGTACAGGGTTTCCAAAAAGTCTGGACGGATTTAATTTGCTTATAATTTTCATAAAAATGCTCATATTGAAATCAAATAAAGTGCAAACGGTAGCGGAAGGATTAAATTTTTACCTGTAATCTGCACCAGCTCAGTTCATTCACCGTCACACCTCCAACTGGGCGCCATTTACGTCCACACATTCGCGTAGGACCGTCTAGGAATCGACTTCTGTGGGCTGTTGATGATGCTTTCCCTTACCCTGCTCACTGTTGCAGGCGATGTTGGCGGCCTCCCACTTCGAGGACGGTCCAGGACGCTTCCTGTCTCCAAGAACTTAGCATGCCACTTTCGGATTGCACTCTCAGTCGGTGCCGGCTTTTTGAGCTCTTTGGTGAACTTTCGACACACTAGAATTAGCCTTGCCCTCCCTCTCCCTCTCTGAACGTGTTCAGAGTTGCCGCTTATCTAACAGTGTTGCCAACTAAAAATTTAATCCTTCCGCTACCGTTTGCACTTTATTTGATTTCATTATGAGCATTTTTATGAAAATTATAAGCAAATTAAATCCGTCCAGACTTTATGAAAACCCTGTATAATAAACTAAACAAAAATTATTGACATGTGACAATTAAAATCTCGGCACATATTGGACATATGAAAATACTTTTGGAAGGAAGCTTGAAACAACAACACGAAGAATTGTGATTCATCAAAGAACACACTCGGTAACACAAACGTTGTGTTGACTTTATCGAAAATCTTAGAGGAAAGCAAGCACAGCAAGATTAGAAAAACACAGTATTTTGTATTTCAGATGGCGAATCATAGTCAAATTTAACAAGGATGACACATGGGAAAATTTTCAACCTTTAAGTTTCAGTTCATAGTGAACATCTGTAGCCAGACAACATATAAGAATCATATAATGTTTGACTAAGAAATATAAGCTTCTGTTAAATGACAACTGCGTAAGAAACTTCTGTAATAATGGATGCATTTCACATCAATTTAGATACCAATGTTGTGATGTTTTCACTGAATAGTGTTAGTAATATCCATATACCTGTCTCATCCATCTAAATTCTGGGTTATTGAAAATCTATCAAAACATATTTAAAAAATTAGTCTACAGTTTTGTTATTTTGCAATTGTTTGGTATTTTTGCAACACCCCAGAATTCAGAATGGTTAGAAGAGAACGTAGATCGAGTTTCTTGCCGAATCCAGACCTATACTTTTATTTCACTGGTTTTGCTTTACTTTTTCATAGTAGACTCTTGGCTCAAACTTTCAGTGGCTCTATCTAACCCATGCCTCCTGCCTAATTCAACTCAATTTTGCTGAATTTATGTACATGTGAAAGATGTGTATTATATCCGATGTAAGTTACCGTAGTTTCTAGTTCTCTACCTTGATTAGAATGCAATGATTAAAGTGTATCACGAATATAAATATTTCTCTGTGTGTGTAGCAATGTCTACGTGCCTGTAGAAACACTATCCTCGATATATTTCAGTTTACGAGAGAATGAACTTATTATTATATATAGACAAAGTCTTTTAAAGTATGATATATATCATGAACATATAGCATTTTACATATCATTATTTCAAATTTCTCATTTCAAAACATATTGTGGATTGTACTCTTTCCCGCTAATCACATGATCAAAGTGAACCCTCTCAAATTTTCATATTCACGCACGAAAATCTCCATACCAGAGCTAATTATATCCATGATTGCAGCAGCAAGAAGTATCTTTGGTTTTAAGTGTTTACCCGTGGTAACAGTGCAGCTTATTTCCGAAGACAGCACAAAACAAAACCGCCAGGCTACCAGAATACCATCAAGATAGGATTATACCTTAATGATGCACTGAAGTACATCACTACCTAATAAGAATGACATGACAAAATTTTTAATCTCGAAGCTTCACCTCATAACGAACGTACAGGCAGGAGCGTCATTTCAGATTTTGCTTGGGGGGGGGGGGGGCAAAACCCCTCGATATAAGTAAAATTTCGCGTTTTTCACTCATTTACTCCTACTCTATTCATAAAATCTATATAAATCTCAAACTCAGGGGGGGCAAATGCCCCTCCCTGCCCCCCCTAAATGACGCCCCCCCGTACAGGGAGTCCAATATACAATGCAACCCGAAGTTTGAGATAGTAGAGCTTTTGAACCTGTAGTGATACACAAATAATGGTTATACCAAAATGAAGCCTTGTTCATGCATATATTTTTAAACTAGGAAGCAACGATTGAAGTACACTAGGAACCACACAATGTTGCCAGATGTAACCAAAGGTGTAAATCAGTTTTTGTTTTTTGTAAAACATATAAATTGACTCATAACTCATACGTATGGATGTTCTGTCATTAATTTTCAGTTTGTTTAGTTGGAGTAGCTTGGAAACTATGAAGCAGAAAAAAGAATTTTTCATTTCCACCGATAACTAATCAGATGAGGCCTCTGTAAGGGGGAACTAGAGAAATCGTAGTTTTCAGAAATTAACACTCTGAATTGGCAACCCTGGTGATGTTTCTGTGCATCAAAAGATGTGTTAAGGATCTGTATACATTATGCAATTCCTGAAAACAATGAAAAACAAACTTTGAAATCATCATGATAAAACGTTTACTTACATGCACCCGGCAACACTGCTATTCATTTCTATGGGGCTATTTAAAGCAAGAGGTATACAAGAACAATTCTCGAACTATTCAAGACCTGGAAACGAACATTCCCATTGCCATTAAGAACATTAACACTTCTAATCTTCGTAAAGTTGCTGCCTATCTGGTGAAACGTATGATCCAGTGTTTGAATCAAAACAGGGGACACTCCCAGCATCCGCTGTAGAGCTGGTAACTCATTTTTGATAGTAGCATAGTTTTTTGGACTTAACGTACACCAGACGTATAACTGAAAACTCATGGTTTATAATACATTTTGTATAAATGTTCCATCTATACGTACTTTCTGTATGAAACAATGTAGGCTATCAGGATTTCACATACAAATGAATGTATATACAGGTATCGCTGACGAAGGTAACATAAGTATATGCATGTGATATACGGAAAACTGTTAGATGTCAAACATCCTGCAACGGCATGATGTAACATCTAAGGGCAGTGCCTACGTAGCATACGGATAACGTATGCTCCGTACTGATTTCTACAGTAAGCAAGATGATACCGTATATTTGTACAATATACCGCTGTCCGGAGAACGGATTTTTCTCTGTGCAAGCTACTCCAACTAAACAAACTGGAAATTAACGACAGAACATCCATACGTATGAGTTATGAGTCAATTTACATGTTTTGCAAAAAAAAAAAAAAAAAAAAAAAAAGATTTACACCTTTGGTTACATATGGCAACACTGTGTGGTTCCTAGTGTACTTCAATCGTTGCTTTCTAGTTTAAAAATATATACATGAACAAAGCTTCATTTTGGTATAACCATTATTCGTGTATCACTTCAGGTTCAAAAGTTCTACTATCCCAAACTCCGGGTTGCATTGTATATTGGACATCCTGTATAATTAGACTTGGATTAGGTGAAGTTCCGATGGTAAGTTACTTGGCGTTATTCAGATAAGCCCCAACGTTGAGGGTGACATCGACCTTAAAAGTATGTTTTTTTTTCTTCTAAGAGGTTATGTTAGAGACATTACTTAGTGTACCCATTTCTTGCAGTATTGCATGCATTCAGGAGCCGGACCACTATTTTCATGTCCACCAATGCCTAGATCAAACTACCACCTAGACATGTGCCGTATGACAAAAGAAGAACACAAATAAACGTTTATAACAGCATGACTACATCTAACACAATTTTCCTTTCTTATTATGAATCAATCAGCATTTCATACATTAGGCGTGGCCAACGCGTCGACCGCAGTCTACTAGTTGACCGATCAGTTGTGAAAGGTAGCTCGCTGTGCTCTCCATCATATTGTCTGTATCGATCACTGTTAGGCCCGTTACACAGTCACGCGGAGCTCCGCATGCGGAGTCCCGCGTGGCAAGATTGTTCTATTGATTCTTATGGGTGCATACATAGTCACGCGGAGACCTCCGCGTGGCCCTATCCGCGCTCCGCGAGGCAGATAAGGCCATTGAGCAAATGGGTGCTTACATAGTCAAGTGAAACTCCGCGCGCGGAGCAGCCACTTCTCTTTAAAATTTAAAAAGAAACGTGCATGGTAGCAAAAGCAAAATACAAATTGATCCAGATTTCTTTTCTTATTTTTGATAGTGAGTTGCTAAATATTTTATACTGTTCTATAATACTATTTTCATATTTTTTAGTGTTATTTTTAATTTAGCTATATTGTCTTCGTTTAATTGGAACTTTCAATTAATGTCTTTGCTTAATTGGAACTGTACATGTGGTGCCTCTAATATACCACTGTTAACAGTACGTGACTATTGTAATTTTTGGATTTTCTTTCAACAAATTTCAGTTTCAGTTTCTATTATCACGGAGGTTAAATTAACAGCATGTTAATGGGATCCCTCTTGTGAGGAACACAAAAAGCGTGACATTCGTGAACAGGCATGGAAGGAGATATGTATTTTTTTTTTTTTTTTTTTTTTTTGTAAAAATGAAGGTATGGACAATGAAAAAAGATAAATTGAGGCAAATAATTTATCTCTACTATTAAATAGTTGATTGGATGTGAAGTTCTAACCAAATGTACAAACATTGGCTATTTTCATTTGTTAAAAGACAGTATCTGTTAAGTGCTGTATTTTAAGAGCGTGCATATGAATTTTATTTAAACTGCATTTTTATAATTTCGAAGGATTTTAGGTCATCGAACGACTGAATTGACGTACGGAAATTATTGAAATACTTCTCGTCTTCTCGCAAATCTATATACACAGACCTTAGGCCCGTTACACAGTCAAGCGGAGCTCCGCGTTCCGTCTTCCGCCCTCCGCTCTACGCGTGTGTGCTTACACAGTCATCCGTAGCTACGCGCTACGCGTCACGTGATTATATACATGATTCTTCTCAGTCAGTGTTGCGAGTCAACATAAAAAGTTCGAAACGACAATAGTGGCATCTTAATATTTCTAGAACACAGAAAAATAAATGTCTCAAGATTCATCTCTTAGTTTCTCAAAGAAGTCTGAAGGGAGCTTTACGTCTGTGTATATAGATTTGCGAGAAGACGTGAAGTACTTCAATAATTTCCGTACGTCAATTCAGTCGTTCGATGACCTAATTGAAAAAAAAAATCCATCGAAATTATAAAAATGCAGTTTAAATAAAATTCATATGCACGCTCTTAAAATACAGCACTTAACAGATACTGTTTTTTAACAAATGAAAATAGCCAATGTTTGTACATTTGGTTAGAACTTCACACACAATCAACTATTTAATAGTAGAGATAAATTATTTGCCTCAATTTATATTTTTTCATTGTCCATACCTTCATTTTTACAAAAAAAAAAAAAAAATACATATCTCGTTCCATGCCTGTTCACGGATGTCACGCTTTTTGTGTTCCTCACAAGAGGGATCCCATTAACATGCTGTTAATTTAACCTCCGTGATAATTGAAACTGAAACTGAAATTTGTTGAAAGAAAATCCAAAAATTACAATAGTCACGTACTGTTAACAGTGGTATATTAGAGGCACCACATGTACAGTTCCAATTAAGCAAAGACATTAATTGAAAGTTCCAATTAAACGAAGACAATATAACTAAATTAAAAATAACACTAAAAAAAATATGAAAATAGTATTATAGAACAGTATAAAATATTATTTAGCAACTCACTATCAAAAATAAGAAAAAAAAATCTGGATCAATTTGTATTTTGCTTTTGCTACCATGCACGTTTCTTTTTAAATTTTAAAGAGAAGTGGCTGCTCCGCGCGCGGAGTTCCGCTTGACTATGTAAGCACCCATTTGCTCAATGGCCTTATCTGCCTCGCGGAGCGCGGATAGGGCCACGCGGAGGCCTCCGCGTGACTATGTATGCACCCATAAAGAATCAATAGAACAATCTTGCCACGCGGGACTCCGCGCGCGGAGCTCCGCGTGACTGTGTAACGGGCCTTACTGTTTTATGATTCCTTCTGTGAAGAGGATTAGTGAACAGATACGTAGATCATCACTAATTCCGGAAAAGAACAGTAGCCCTCAAAGCTAACCCTATTATATATTATGATTGCTGGAATACAATCTCTTACAAACACCTACTAATACTTTTTCTATTAAATTAAAACACTATAATATTTACCTGCAAAACACTCAATAACAGAAGAAATCCAAGAAAACCAAGAGCAACATCTCCGGAGTGACCTCCACCACCATGATCAACTGCCGGGTAATGGGGATATGGAGCAATATGCCTGCAATTAAAGTTATTTGTGTTTACAATGGTAAGAACAACGGTTTCCAAATGTGTAGAATATGCTACATGTAAGTATTTTCACGAACATCACAACGTTTTTAAATATTTTACTACAAAATCGTAATCTAAAGTAGTGAAGACAAAAGATGCAAGTACTGCTGTAATAACGCTCTTCATTACGCTTTAAACATTATTATTATTATTATTATTATTATTATTATTATTATTATTATTATTATTATTATTATTATTATTATTATTATTATTATTATTATTATTGGATAATCTAAGAAATATCGAGCCTTTTGTGCACAAGATGGCGTTAGTGCCTCAAAATCTCAAGGTGTTTGAGTCACAGCGGGTTCGGCCTAACGTCATTTGGCAGCTAATAGTTGAAGCTAGTTGAAAAGTAGATAGAAGCTAGTAGAAAAAGTGTTGCAATTCGTCTCAGACATAATGTATTGCATCTTGAAAATGAGTGAACTTCCCGAAAAAAAAAACTGCGCAACATTTTATATATATATATATTTTTCCCTATAAATGCTGCGCAAACCCGAGAAGAAATATGTGCTGTTTATGGGTAAAATACGTTATCAATAGCAACAGTCAATGTCCTTCATAATGGGCGACCAATCACAGCAAAAGTAGATGATATTCTATCAAAAATCGAGCAAGACCCTATGTAAGCAGTCAGTGGCGGATCCAGGATATGATCAAGGGAGGGGCTAAACTATAATTTGCCGTTTTATCCAGTGTAAAGCAGAATTGAAGCCCATTTTATCCAGTGTAAACCTGAGCGTCAAGGGGGGTTATAGCCCCTTAGCCCCCCTTGGATCCGCCCTTGTAAGCAGTCATAACAAGGCCAATGTCCTAAACATTCACCATCAAACAATATCAAATATTTGGAGAAAGCAGCCACAAAAAGAAGTTCGATGTTTGGGTGCCTGACTTTAAAAAACATTTACTCGGTCGAATCTCTACTGAAACGTATCGAATTCGAGTCATTTCTGAAGCGGTTGATCACGAGTAATGGAAAGTGAATAATCTACGACAATAGCCTATGGGATAAACATCCTGGTCAAAGCGAGCAGAAGCTCCACAGTCTGTGACGAAGTCCACACTTGAGCTCAGGAAGGTTCATTTTGAGTTTGGTGGAGTTGGAAGGGGGTCGTGCATGACGAGCTGCGGTCGCAGACAGAACAATAAATCCGGATCTGTATTATCGACAGCACGAATGCACCATGCAAGTTAAAAGAAACGGCCAAAAAAGTTTAACAGAAAAGGTGTCGTACACCACGATGACAACGACAGACAGCACACATCTTCAACGACGCGTTAGAACTTGAGAAAACTTGTCTGTGAGATCTTAAGCATTCACCGTACAGAACGGACCTGGCATCGTTAGGTTGTCATTTGTCTCGGTCTCTACAGAACTCCCAGAACGGTGTTAAGTTAGGTTTCAAAAGAACCCTGTGAGAATTACGTGTCAGAAACGATAGAAATTAAATAGCGAGGGATTATGGATTTGCTGGAATATGACTGAAGATAATCGAACATAATGGTTCATAAAGTTATTTTCAGATAACCTGAATGTCATTATGCATATAACTCAATAACAAGTAACATTACAATTGAAAAGTAAGTCTATTAATAGTACTATATGAACCAATACTTGTTCTCAAAATCTTTTATAATATTGTAGATATTTGAAAACTTGAGAATTATGCTCAGATATTTCAGGCGTATGAGGCAATATCTACGAACTCGTATCTGCTTATTTACTTGCATTTTGTAGATTGGTTACTTTAGAGGTCTGCACGGGCTCGGGTCGAGCCCGCGGGCCGGACTCGGGCCTACAAAGCATCGATCACTTTGGGTTCGGGCCGAGCTCGGACCATAAATTTTTAATCATAGAAGTATATTTCTCGGGCCTTTTCAGGCCTAACTTTTGCAAATATACTGTAGAACGATCTTTATCGGACCGTTTTTTCTGGAGAACTTTTAAAGCACTACTGCAAAATTAAACCTTTAATTTCTGTAAATAAAAATATGATTTTCGTCAATTATTAAGTTTCTGTAATTCGGACTTATTTCGGGCTCATTTGATTACCACACTGGCTCGGGTCGGGCTCGACCTAAAGGCTGAAAATATTTGGAACTCGGGTTAGGCCTCATATTATAAATTCACGGGCCGGGCCGGGCTCGGGCTAAAAATTCCAGCCCGTGAAGACCTTTAGGTTACTTTCACAGTTCTCGAAAATGTTCATTGTTTTGAGTCACTCACTGGAACTAAAAAAAATAAAATAAAAAATAAAAAAATAAAGGACCGAAATTGATCCACAATCTCTCATCATTATCTGGAATGCAAAAACAGCCTAGCTCAGCAATTTTACTGTACTTTGATAATCCGATACTCCTATTTATAAAGTTATAGAACACAATGATCATATTTCTGCAATCCAAGAACGTGATATGCGAAATCAGAGTGAAAAAAAGTTTTAAAAAGTATAGACTTTTATTATAAGCAACGGGAATAAACACTGAATTTACGTCAGTCAATCTAGTTTTTCATCAAATGTAACATGATATATACGTTAACCTTGAACCAGAAACGTCATTTTAGGATAATCATATTAAAAAAAGAAAGAAAGAAAGTAAACAAGAAGTGTCCTTGACCATTATGTGCCGACTCTGTTACTGTAATTTTTCCGGCATATCGTGACCAAATTGTAATACTGATAATCAGGTGCGTATTTAACATTTTTGCTGCCCCCGACAATAAATCACAGTGTAGAAAACTTGACACAGTGAAATGAATAGTGAATATTTAAGTGGAAGTGGAAAAAAATAAAATAAATACAATAAAATAATATATAGTCTTCAGTCTCAGTTAATAAAGTTGTTATTGATTTGATTTGATTTAAAAAGAAAAACTGGTCTGATAAAATTTGCCGCCGCCTTGGGTCATGGCCCTCGTTGGCCCTCTCTGGTTAGCTTATTAAGTTCTCAATATCTATACTACAGAATGTGTTCCTGGAAAGTGAAGGGATACGGTCAAAGGCATTGGATAGTGGATACAGTTTTCTCTTCTCTTATTTAATATTGGAACTAACGAGTTGAAAATTATATTATTAACAGGTTATCATTTCGGATCACTCCCATCATTTTGTTCTTCCTTTATTCCTTTGAAAGGAGGCACGGTGGGTCAGTGGTAGAGTGCTTACCTTTGGTGCGTGCAGTCGCCGGTTCGATCACCGGCAAAGTAAGTTATTGGTGGACAACATCGTGTGGGGGGGTTTTCTTGGGGTACCCCTTCTCCTCCCACAGTCTCATTCCACTAATTCTCCTTTCGCCATTCTCTTACTTTAGTCATCTGTCTTCCTTACCCTAACGAGCATAATCGTGGGATGCTAAACTGACAGATTTCATTTTTATTCCTTTAAATAATGCTGTAAAACGAAAGTGAACGTTTTGAGAAAAGATGAGTTGAGTTGATTTTAGTTTAGCGTCCCTTTCAGCAGCGAGGCTATATGAGACGTGGACCTACTGATTAACGTGGAATCCGAACCACATGAGCTCCCACCTTGAGAAAAGATGAATAGCAAGCTAGAACTTAGAACGTACAGGGCTTTATTTATTTAGTAAAAGAGTGTAGCAGTTCATAATTAATATCTACATATTAAAATGCTAGCTTTATATGTTTGTCTCTAAAGAAAAGTTTATAAGTTTGTCTCCCATCCTTTCGACAATGAAGTTTCGAAAACCACAAGTGCTATAAACGTGCCGTTTTCACTGGCCGATTCCAAATTTTGTGTAGATTGTCCAGTTCTAATTGGATATTTTTTTAAAAAAACAAAACAAAAAAAAACATGACCATTTATTTCTCTATTACATTTTTTTAGGGCTACACTGGAAGTATTGAAATTTAAAGAAAGTAAAACATCATATCCTACTTGTTATACATTCCAACACCACACTATTCTATATAGGGGTTGTATATCTCTCAGGCGTTTGGTTAATGACGCCTCGAAGAATAACCATTTCTCCAGTCTGAGGTAAGATTAATCTTTATTGTTTGCCCAACGAATACCATATCACTGACATTATAATTAATTGTGTGTGTAATGTATTTGATTATTACATACTGTATGCAAGAAGAAAGAAAATACTGATCACACATGAATTGGAAATCCCAACCGGAAGTAGGCTCAAATCTTGCAAACGGTGCGAGATATTGAAAAAAAATCGAAAAAATCTCCCCTTTATAGTACAGTACACCTTGCCGATTTTTATCAAGACTTTTGTGTCTGTAAAAGAACATGTGCAGATACTGTGAGGAATGACAAGGAGATTCATGCTCATATGTGAATGATGCGCTGTGTAGAGAGCGCAGGATCAGCTAATTGTTAATTAAACAATGAAATTGGTAGACAGACATTATAAAGGATTTATTTAAGTACTATTAATTTGTAAGATCTTTGTGATTGAGTGGTACGATAGAGATTCAAGAATAGACTTATATAAAAACAGAATATTACATTACCATGTTGAACCTTGCCAAGACGAAAACTCACTGTCACAAGATTTGAATAGATTTGTTGGATTTCAGTTCAACAACACTTTCAGCACCAAGACTATATGAGACGTGGAGGTATAGCTTAACGTGGGATCCGAACCACTTGAGCTGCCTCCGGACATCGAACCAAGGTCTCGTAGAAGACACTTAAATAGCAGTTGATGAACAACTGACTCTGTAAATGACTGTATGATCACGAAAGAAACAATGTACAGGCAGGCAGCTGCAAGTGAATATATGATTATATGAGGAAAAGATTTTAAAATGTGGAAAACAAAACTTTTATAATACTTCTATATTTTTCATTTTTTTCCTCGGTCTCTTAATGAAGAACTGCCATTTGAAATAAAGAGCACAGTAAGAAAAGCTATACTCTGCAATAAGGTCTTAGAGTAATCTATGAGTGCACAATGCACATATTACACGAGTCCAAAAGTTGTGATGCTGATTTTGTTGTAATATAATACAGTGAAGCCACATTTGTTCGTTATTTTATTCAGTAAATCTATGGCTATAGTAAAACAGCATGTTGCACTTACCCATGTCCTCCGCTGGGTCCGTAAGCTCCGCCGTGATTTCCTCCGTAATCCCCTCCAGATGCTACAGCAAAGAGAAAGAAATATCAATATGTTAATCTGCTATGATTAGAGACCTGATGTTTAGGCATTAGAAACCTGAAAAATAGGCAGGCAAATAGGCACTTAAAATTTAAAAATAGACAATAAAATAGACACTAAAATGTAACTCTAAATAATGAAGATAAATCTAATATAAATAAAATAAAGTTTGTTTATGTGTTTGTCTGTCTGTCTATCTGTGTGCGGCCTGGGGACCAGACGAGTGGACCGAGAGTTACAAAATTTTGGTCAGGGGTATCTTTTCCCAGGCCCCAGACCAAGACGAAGCCGTTTACCGGAACCGGCTTAAAAACCAGACAAATTGACCGAAAGTTACCAAATTTTAGTCACGAATACCTTGGTCCAGTCTCCAGCCCAGAGCTAAACGTTTTTTGTTAAAATTCGAACCAGGGGGGTCTCAGGGGGGCGTTTACCGGGACATGTAAAAGTAGTAGAAAATGACCAATATCAGTATCGAATTCATAGTTTTCGCGGTCGCTGAAATCAATGGTGAAACTCCGATCGCATTAACTTCCAAATTCACGCTATTCGGCTCCGGGCCAATGGGGGTGTGTGTGTGAAATATCGAGACATATACAAGTAATCCAAAATGACCGATATTAGTGTGAAATCCATAGTTTTCGCGGTCGCTGTAATCAATAGTGACACCTTTATTAGCGATGACTTGCAAATTTAGTTACAATTGCATGCGGGCCGGAAGTCAGCGGGGGGTGGGGGTGGAGATATCAAGACATGTAAAAAAAAAAAGCCCAAAATGACCGATATCAGTATCAAATCCATAGTTTTCGCGGTCGCTGAGATCAATGGTGATACTCCCACAGGCGTTGACTTCCAAATACAGCCCACGTGCGAAGCATGGTCATATTCAACTAGTACTCAATACAATTAAAAAATAAATTTAAGGCATAGATAATGTTCAAAGAATACAGAAAGATATACGTTTGTAGTACATTCCTTTACTGTACCGGTATGTATAAAAATAAAGCTTGACATGTATTCCATATATATTTGGTAAATACATTTTATACAGCATTTTTTCACTACATACAACAGTCCAAATGCTATACACTTCATTAGTATACACAGCAGTTCAAAATTTTACAGCACTTTATCTGTACACAAAGCAGTCCAAAGTTTTACATCATCTTATCACTACAAACAGTATTCATATTTCTCGGAAGAGGCAGAATTCTTTCTTGAAATACTAAATTATATATTATATCAATAAAGTATTCTTTTTAAAAGAAAATGCATAGAATAGGCAACATTAGGTACTAAAGTAATTATTTAGGCAGAAAGGAGCAAAATAGGCAAAATAAAAGTGGTTTAAATTGAAACTATAACCACCCATATAAACTTTAAAACATTGTTTTTGATCAAATCTTTAATATTAAAGAATAGGCATTTTGCCTAACATTCGGTCTCTAGTTATGATACTTGTTAATTAAGAATTCAATCAAAAGTTAAACAAGTATCAATGAGTTTAGCATGTAAGTCTGTGACCCCTCAATATATTGCACAGGACCAAACCAAAGCAATATTCAACTCTCTACTATGTGAGTGGTAACATTCTTCATTGTAGTTGAAGAGACCAGAGTTCCGTTCCTGGTAGGAGTTCATATAATTAAGTTCCCACCAGTGGCGTAACTAAAGGCTTGGGGGCCTCCCCGCAGACAACGTTGAGTGGGGCCCCTTCTCTACGTCCCACTTCACGGTTTGGGGCCCCCTGCTGACTTGGCCCCTCTCACAATGCGGGGTCTGCGGGGCTCTTACTTACGCCCCTGGTTCCCACATCAAGCTATAGGTACACGTTTTATACAACATCAGTGTTGCAAGAATTCCAAAACAATCAATGAAACCAGTAAAAACGGTTCCTTTATTTCCTTTGAATATCCCTAGATCTCTCTTCAAGTCGGAGAACAGGTACGCCAGTCGCTGAATATCCCCGTTCCTGAAGCTCCGCCACCTGCGCTTTCGATGCGATTGTAATTATCATCCATAAAAAGTCAGTTGGGACCGAATCGCACAAGGAAATGTACAGTGTCGTATGTTGAGTATATGTATAATATTATGCCTCCCCACACAAGAACATCGGTCCACCAAAATCATCATGTTCGACAATATCCTTGGGCTCATTGCGTGTTCCCACCTCTCAATACATTAGTACGTACAGAATTACTACTCAAATTGAATCTGTTTTAATCGAAGAAAGAACATGACCCCACTCCTTATGTTCTTGGCACCAACGCAAACGGTGCTGCTGACGTCAATGAAATACAACGCAATGGCCAACAGGCTGCTAGGAGTCCGATATAGCTTTTTGATTATTGCTATTCATTGGGTTCATTGGTAAACTGTGCTTTAATAAGTAGATATTGTTGTATTTGTATTTTTCTTGTATCCCGATTTATTTGTTTAATATTTCTTGCTTCACTTGACATTAAGTATGGAGGGGAAAAAATGTATATCAAAATAAGAAACTCATAATAATCTTACAAATATTTTCTTTTTAGTACATTTATCTTTATCAAAGTCACTTCACGGCAACCAGGTTAAGAAACTCTGCAATAGTAGAATACTTACTAAGGTTCAGAATGTAGTATACAAGAATCAACTGCTAGTTTATAGCTATATTTGCATAGTACAGTGAAAATGTGCTAAGTAAAAAAGTACATTAATGGAATTATCCGTTCCTTTCCAGGAAACGCAGAAACGAAAGAGATCTTGGTTTAATGATAGATTTGAAGTTTAGTATCCCTGTCAGCAGCGGTTATATGCAGTTTCTTTCAGAAACAATGTTCCGGGGGGGGGAACTGCTGGTACTATTCTATTTATTATTATATTATAGACGTATTTTAGTCCTCCGGGGGGCACTCTCAGAACTCCTCTAAAAAACATGTATGGACGAAATACTGGTTATATGAGACGTAGACTTACAACTTAACGTGGGATATGAATCACATAAGCTCCCGCCGGAGATCGAAGTCGAGTCTCCCTTGCCGAGACATATTGTGTGGAATTATGAATTAGGTCAGTTTTCTTCCCTTGGCTTGTGAAGATGCATTTTTAATTTTTATCAATATGATTTCTCTCATTTCACGTTAAATTTATACCGTTAGAATAGTACGATTTCAATTTCGTTCACGATTCGGCTTCTCAATCCTTCGTGGAAACATGTTTTGGAATCAATGATAAAATATAATATTATGTAACACCTTTTACTCACAAAAAGAATTAAAAGTCCCTTATTAATTTCTCCTCTTCCGTTCAGAGTATATTAGTTACACGTTTCAGTTCACAAAAACGTCACTGGGTGGCGCAATAATGCAGCACGCTCGCGATATCTCCCGGCAGATTATACAATCTCGAAGTACGTCATCAAAAGAAATGAAACGATAAGATTGATGTAAATAAAACCAGCAAAAGAGCAGAACGCCTGTTGCTTGGAAAGATAACGCAGAACTGCAATCTTTGTGTCTCGTGTTGAAGCTTTACAACGTACAGTACATATGTCAGATTAAATGCAGAGTAAGGATTCAATTCAATATTCAGGATTTTTAGATGACTAATTGATTGGGTTCGCCACCCTGCGAAAAATAAGAACCACCAAGCTTATATATAATTTATAATGCAACTTAGAGTTTATTTCCTTCTCAGAGAATAAGTAACAGTTTACTTATGTCTATTAATAATTTCGGATCATACTGAAATATTTTCGAAATTTCCCAATTCTAAAATGTTTTTCATTACAACTGAATAAAAACTGTTCTTATTTGTTAGTAGAAATCAAAATAACTTTGTGGTTCGAATAGTAGTTTTCCGCTTACTAAATCTACTTTTCTATAACCCTTATTATGAAACAAGACTCACGCCAGTCTGTCAGCCACGCTCCTAATAGTTCTTAGTTAGGATACTGTAATAGTTATCGTTAACTACACTGCCTCCTATCTGACGCCAAGAAATGTTTTTAGCGTACAGGAAAGTTGCAGAAGAGCGGAAGGCTTAGAGAAAACAATTAGTCTTCAAGAATGTTAAAAGCGGAACAGCACCCTTCTTCTTAACAGTCAAGTATTGACATTACACTTCAGCAAAAGATTAAGAAAATATAGTGTTAAATAACCACTAGCGTGACAGCCCTTCAGGGACCTGAGCCGCTCCAACGTCATCTGTTAGCGAACGGTGGAAATACATCAAGGGTAGCGACGAACGCGTGGTTAGCACATCGTATTGCCATCTCTCTAACAGGCGTATCAAGGGCTTTCTGGATCTAGTGGCCATCATATCTTTTAGTCACGGCACTGGGTGGACGCCGGAAATTCGCCCGGGATCGAACCCGAGACCACGCAGATGTAAGTTCAACACTGTAGCCACTGGACTTAATATATAAGTATGGTAAATATACACTGTATATTAATAGTACAGCACATAAATTGTGTCCTGACGTCGTGTTGCCAGTTAAAAAAAAAAAAAAAGGAACCACTGCCATAGTGGTGTCGCGACAATTGCGATTAACAAAGAAGTGGTGTTTGCTTATCTGTTATCGTATACCATTATGAGCAATGAGGTTTCACAGGAGGTATCATTATGCATGGTCAGTTTCACAGGAGATCGTGCATAAATCCAGACCCTGGGCATGGACCCAAGTTTTCAGATATTTTCTGAAATCACCAGTAACTCGGTATTTCTAAACGATTTTCTGTTTTCTCGTTCATCTGTCATACATATGCATATGCATACTACCTACGTATGTATATTTTCTTTCTTTCTATCACTTTTAGGTTAAGTTCCGTTTTCGTAAACATCACGCTCATGCTTTCTGTCTCCGACTTGAAGCAGGAAATCAAGTCTTGAACCTTCGGATGGGGTCTACTGAGCAGTTCATTTACCTTGTTATCTCATCCTTCTATGAGGACAGATTATATGACAAATTCCGTATGAGGACAGATTGTATTAAAATCTGTAAAATCGCCCCTAGCGTTAGGCAAAAGTTACAAAATAGTCGGGATTATAGACAAGTGTCTGGACCATCAGGACATACCCTCTGCATACGTCCTTACAACTAGCTAAATGTTAAACGGAAAGTTTCCAGGCAAATTCCATGTAGAAAGTAGGGATACTGAACTCATAAGAGCTATAAGAAAATTTGTTTTTAAGTAATGGTTATGCCGGCCAAGCTAGAGAGGATGTCGATGATGAGAATGAAAGAAGTATTGGAATAAAGAAAGTGGGAGGAAGCGGAACCCAGAGAAAACCTACACACACGGTGTTTGTTCAGCATAATACCCACTAGGCGGGAGCTGAGTGGAACAGGGTGAACTATTAAATTAACAACACTTCAGTAATAATAATAATAATAATAATAATAATAATAATAATAATAATAATAATAATAATAATAATAATAATAATAATAATAGTGGTATTAATAGTTTTAAAGTTGCCCTAAAATTTGGCAAAACTTACTTAAACGTAGGGATTTTCGGGAAGGGGTTCCGTACCTTCAAGACAAATCTCTGCAACTACCCAAATTTAAACGGAAGCTTTCCACTAAAGTTTCATGTAGAAAATATTCTACTGTACGTTTTAAGGAAAATAACTGTAATAAAAATAACTGAATATCATTGAACACGAAGGCATATAATAAACTAACTTGTAGAATATGCAGATGTAATTATAAAAGCTTTGCTACAAAAATATATACACAGACCATAATTCAGTGAGCTCTGAAATACAAAGTAACAAAATAACGTATAAAATTCAGTCTACAGAGGAATTGTTACTTAAAGAGTGGCATATACAGGGCCGCAACTAGGGGGGGGCAGAGGGGGCACGTGCCCCGGGCGCGTGGTTGGAGGGGGCGCCGGAAAGAAGATATATCAATTGTTTTAAAAATCGCACCCTTTCCCTTGAGGAACTTATTCTAGAGGTTAAAAGAAATCAAAAGTTCATTTGGCCTTTTCCATGGGACCTCTTTTCGTTGATTATATATATATATATATATATATATATATATATATATATATATATATATATATATATATATATATATATATATATATAAGGTAAACGCGCCTGAATTCGACAGGCACCCTAATTCGACATACCTGTGTTTAAATGTTGTGAAATAAGTGTAAGATGTCATCCCTGCAATCGCGAATAGAAGTGGCAACATTATGGGAGTGTCTTTTCTCGTGTCAGAAGTACGGTTACAGTAGATGAGTCATATGTATGGAGAGAAGAAGTACATTGTTGTGTGTGTGACACACTCTTCGAGAAAAAACACATAATCTTAAGAAAATCATAAGATGGCAGGTTATTTTCGTAAGACTTTTATTAAAGTTACGTTTGCTTCAAGCAAATAGTGGTACTTTAATGTTGTAAAGGAGTTTCAATCAGTGCGTTTTGTTTTCTTCTGTGAGGACAAAGGTTGTGATGTAACATGAACGGGGGGTTGTCAAAACACGATCCTTTATTTGTAACGTGAACCGGATTTCGACAAGGTTGTCGAATTCATTCTCAGTAGTGCAAATATAATTTTAACTGAATATCTAAACGTACAAGTATGTTCAAAGTCTTTCATAAAGCTATTTGTTGCATAATTCTCCGATAGTTGTAACATCAGTTCGACATGGAATGTCGAAATCAGGTTCCAGCATGTCGAATTGAGGATCATCGAAATAACTACTCAGTTCAGAAAATTTAAGTTGTTTTCTTTCGCCCGTCTGATAATTTCTGGATAATAATAAAACAATATTTGAAGCTGAGAAGAGATTACTACTACTAATACTGCCGACTTAATATTTTACATGGATATAACTGCAGGTGTCGAATTCAGATACCGCAACTGTCGAAACCAGGTGAAGTGTGTCGAATTCGGGTTCCATTGGCGAGTTCCAGTTTCATAAAAAATTTTATTTGGTCTAGGAATTAATTCGTGCGGGTGGACAAGAGATGGCGCAACGAACGGAGCGTCCCACAGTTCCGTGTATCCACACATGTGTTGCAAACCCCTGTCATCGCGTATCGTTCGTAGTATAGGGCAGTGGATTAAAGCGTCAACAACACCAGTTTGTAGTTAAGTGAACATGGCGCAATTTGTGCCTGATAAAGTGTTTTTGCGGGATGTCCTGCTGCATTACTTTAACATGCAGAAAAGTGCGACTGAAAGTCATCGTATTTTGGTGGAAGTGTATGGTGACCATGCTCTAGCTGAGCGAACGTGTCAGAAGTGGTTTGCACGGTTTAGAAGTGGTGATTTCGGCTTGGCAGACCAAGAGCGAGCTGGACAGCCAAAAAAATTTCAAGACGAAGAATTGACAGCATTGCTCGAGCAGGATTCGTGTCAAACGCAGGAACAACTTGCAGCAGCATTAGGCGTTGATCAAACAACAGTCTCCAAACGCTTGAAAGCCATGGGAATGATTCAAAAGATGTCACATTGGGTTCCACATGAATTAAAAGACAGACGTTGAAAGACGAAAAACCATTTGCGAATTGCTGCTTCAACAACAGAGCAGAAAGGGGTTTCTGCATCGAATTATTACGGGTGATGAGAAGTGGATCCATTACGAGAACCCTAAACGAAAAAAGGCCTGGGTGAAACCAGGTGAACCAGGTCCATCACAACCAAAACGAGATATTCACTGTGCAAAGGTTATGTTGTGCATATGGTGGGATATGAAAGGTGTGGTGTACTATGAGCTGCTGCAACCGGGTGAAACTATGAATGGAGAACGTTATCGACGACAATTAATGCGTTTGAAGCAAGCTCTGGCCAGAACACGACCAGAATGGGAGAACAGACATGATAAACTTATTGTTCAACATGATAACGCTCGCCCACATGTCGCAAAACCGGTCAAAACCTATTTAGAAAATGTCGGATGGGAAGTTTTACCCCACCCGCCGTATTCACCAGACGTTGCTCCTTCGGACTACTACTTGTTCGATTGCATGAACAACGATTTGATTGGACAGCGGTTTACTTCTTCAGAAGATATCGAAACATGGGTCTCTGACTGGATCGCTTCCAAGGATGAAGACTTCTTTCGCCACGGAATCCGTACATTGCCTGACAGATGGGCGAAAGTGGTGGCTAGCGATGGACAATATTTTTCTTAAGGTATGTATGTATTTTGTGTTTGTACTACAGCTTCAATGTGTGCGTACCAACCGCACGAATTAATTCCTAGACCAAATAACATTAGCATTTGAGCCTTGAAGTAACTTTTAGTATTGGTAGAGACTGTACATTTCAAGGAAAAAAATGGGCCAACACCGACCAATATTATGGTCACAGTAGGCAATTGATTTGAAAAAGGTCCTTAACCTGTCGAAATCCGGCGCGTTTACCTTACATATATATATATATATATATATATATATATATATATATATATATATATATATATATATATATATAGAGAGAGAGAGAGAGAGAGAGAGAGAGAGAGAGAGAGATAGTCTCATCTAAATAGGTGTAATGTCATACATTAAAAACCTAATATTGCATGCATTTGTTCCCTTGGGCGACCACAGAGAATCCGCCCCCCTTTCCTTTTCCTACCACAAGGAGCTGTTAGTTTGTATAATTCCATTGAGAACAGCTCTGAAGTTTAAAACGCTGTTATCAATAGGGGCGGGGGCGAAAAGTTCCCGATCTTTGTTGCTTGCTGGTGGTTGAAGAGTTTAGTTCAGACGCGCCCCCTGTAATGTTACGCAATTGCTGTAATGTTTTTAAACTAGAGGGCAGTTTTGTGGCGGAAAAGATAATTTACTTGTTTCTTTAATTGTTTCTTGTACGCCTACCAAGAGATTTTGCGAGTGAAGGCTGTATGAAGCTTTATCTATTAGTTTTGCTTGAGAGCTTTCGGAGGCATTTTGAATTGTTATCTATCAGTCCAACTTATGCTTTATTATGCTTTATTGTTAATTTCAATCATTTTTTTACATTAATCGTGTATAATGTATAATATTTACTATACATTAAATAATCTAAATATCTTGATCTATTTATTAATATTTTATGAAGCAATTTCTTTCATATTTAATGAACTTTCTAGTTAATGCACTGTAAAGAGAGATGCTTTGCTCGAATCAGTTTTTTCTATCACTTGTGTGCACCTTAGAGGTGCATATATACAGAAACAGAAAGTATACAGAAAGGTGCCCAAAAGGTACAGAAAGTGCTCAAGTTCGAGAGGTACACATAACAATATAGTGTGGAGTTCTTGTGTGCTTCATTGTTGATGGAAAGTTTTCTTCTTTTCTCCACATCAAAGGATTACACCGAAAAATTTACAGAAATAAAAATAAGCTTTTCATTGTTGCATTGTTATGTTCTCAATGATTTTGGATCGTAAATATTGGTTTTAGAAACATTTCTTATCAGAATTGGCATTTTGCAAACTCATAGGGATGCATTCGAGTCGAGTCGAGTCGAGATTTAATCCTGTCTCGACTCGTCTCGAGAAAATGTTGTCTCGACTCGTGTCTCGACTCGAAAATATGTTTCTGTCTCGACTCGTGTCTCGACTCGACAGTCTCTGTCTCGACTCGGCTCGAATTCGAGTCGAGACGTCTCGAAATTCGAGTCGAGACAAAATGTACGAGTTAAAATATACGCACACATCAGCCAGACCATCATGACTACCTACCTAATTGTCAGTATGTCGACTTTTGGCATGGATAAAAACGGCGACACGTCTTGGCATACACGCAATGATCCTTGATAGGTCGCTGGAGAGAGCTGGCACCACATGTGCTCACTCAGGTCACCTAATTCCCGTAAATTCCGGGAAGGGGGGCGATGTGTTCTGACGTCACGTTCAATCACATCCCACAAGGGACATCACTCAAATGTACGGCTCCAATTTCAATGAAACTTTTTTTGCTGATAGAAGGCATGTATGCATCATTACTTGTGATGACAAATTTTTGCCATGGTGCATGTTTTCTATTTTTTTTTAAATAACTTTTAAGAGTTGTGATGTGGTTATTAGAGATTACTACAGAAGTCCCTTACTACCCTTTGTAAACGGAGCGTTAATGAAGAAAAGTGAAGAAAAACCATGTGGATACATATAAGTCCTGGGGGAAGTCGTATGGTAGATATGACCTTGATGGCAGCCATCTTGAAATCCGCCATTTTGAATTAAGGTCAAGTTTTCAAAATGGGAATAGGGTAATATGATACATAATTTCGGGCTAGAATTTAATCAGAAAAATAATGGTGAGGTTAGTTTTAAGATACACCCATTTGGGGGAAAGTTACAGGCATATTAATTGTTTTTACTTACTGTGTGCGTAAGTCCCTTCTTACTTTCGTCTCAAGACCTGTAAATCGATCGCAACGGCAGAGCCCGGTTTCGCACTAGTGTTTAGAAATCTTTAAACTTACTTGAGGCAATATTTGTGGATAATTGTATTGTATTTTGCCTTTAATTAAATTTGAACCCACTTCATGATCTTGTGTAAAGTATCATTAAAAGAGAATTTCTGTTTTTATGGAGAACGTAAGCATAGCAATTATAAAAGGTGAGTAAGGTGCGTATGTATTTATAAGAAAGTTTATTTTACGAGTCTTTTGTGGTTCCGCCAACCTATTCTTTAGTTGTTTTTTTTTAAATACTCATATCTCATAAATAAAAGAGCTATTATAAAATCTCTTACCACTATTCTTTAATACTTATAAAATTTTATTTATTGTAAAAGCACTGGCGAAATATTTCTTATCGCCCACTAAAATTATGGTGGAGCTCCGTGGCTAACGGTTAGTATACTTGCCTTTGGCGTGGGAAACCTGGGCTTGATTCCCGGTGGGAGTTCATGTGGTTCGGATTCCACGTTAATCAGTAGGTCCACGTCTCACACAGCCTCGCTGCTGAACGGGACGTTACATTGACTACATTATAAAATTGTAATTTGTGACGACTAAAATATCAGAAATTAAAGATTATTCTTTGGGTTTTGGAACATTTTGAAAAACGTGAAAAACTGGTACTGCACCGATACAACACACCTTTTGGATTTGTCATTGTGTAAAGTGATACAAACTAAAGAAGAATTACAACTTTATGAAATTGTATTAGGACTTATTTAGAAATAAACACCAAATAAGTGTAATAGTTCATATCCGTATCAAATACCAAGTTTATGATGAATCAACTACACAACGTAGGATCCAAAAACGCTCATTGCAATTTGTTCCATCCTTCAGTCGAACCAGGAACTGAAACATAAAGAGTGACATTTTCTTTTTAAAGATACTTTGTCCAGCTAAGTATTGTGAAGGTTTATGTCAGTAGAAGGAATTGCATTCCATTATACAAGCGCAATTTCACAACTTTATGTACACATTACTAAATATCGAACACCCTTGTCCATATGATTAGCGTACGCGTCTTTGGTGCGGGAGACCTAGGTTCGATTTCCGATGGGAACTCCTATGGTTCTGAACCCACGTTAATTTGTAAGTTCACGTCTCATATAGCCTTGATGCTGAAAGGGACACTAAACTCTAATCTAATACTAAATACAAATATTTAAAGAAAAATGATGACGAACCAAGATGACGTGAATTTGGCTATCAAATCCATTTTGTGTTTTCAGTTATTTTCTAGTAGTATTTTTTCTAGGCATCCTTTCAAAAGACAGTGATGCAAATTTCGTAACTGCGAATTCCTGTTAGAAGCTATGAAATTAACCGATTAGATGCAAAATTTCCCGTCCACTAAAATAGATAGAAAAAATACCGTAAATTTACAATATCTAACAATAAATAATTTTGAAAGATATCGCTTTCGAGGGAAAAAATGAAATGAAATCTTTGAGTTTTACGTCCCACGATTATGCCGGTTAGGCTAAAGGAGAGGGGTGATGATGAGAAATTAGTGAAATGAAGAAAGTGGGAGGAACGGAAGAACCCCGAGGAAACCCATGCACACGGTGTTTGTCCACCACAAAGTTCACTTGGTGCGAGCTGGGATCGAACCAGGGTCCCCAAGCACCAGAGGTGAACGATCTACCACTGAGCCACCGCGGCCCCGCTTTAGAGGGGCCATGACGTATAGTTGAACTCATTCTCGTAGTATGAAAGGCATTATTTATAATTATGCATGATAGATCACAAATAAAATTTAAAAATATTATGTGCACTTTCTTTTAACAAACATTATATTGTCTTTTATGGTGTGGAAGGGAATGTTATGTTCGAAAAAAAAAGTCCTTAACACGATTCTTGTTGCTACACACTGCATGTTCCTAGCCACAGAAAAGATGCAGCGATAGGTAGGCTATTTTTCAATTGCTTTACATTAGTTTGATGTTTCAAGTCTTTTGTGTGTTTCTGAAGTTCACTTTTACCACAAAAGAGCTCAATATTGACATGTCTTACATAGCTTTGGTTCAATTCTCAACACGGACTGCAACTACCCGTTAAATTGTGCATCCGAAAGGCACTCTTTGTTAAACCTCGCTTATCACCGCTCATCTTAATAATATATATATATAACTTCACCGCGAAGCAAATGTTGCATTTCTCTCTTTCATCCTAACACAAAACAAAAGTAACCACAGCTGTGACACGAAGGAGCTATTTCGAAAAGAAACAAGCTGTGCTTCATAGAGATGTGTACCAAATGATAGAAGTATAAAGTATTGTTTTCTTTCCTGTTTATTGATATCAGTTGCTGTTCTTAATGAGTTTACTCATTAGTTTAGAAATAGTATATATGGAATTTGGACATATGTTGTACGTATTTTCCTGAGAAATTGATGAGACCAGAAAAATTAAAAGGACAGATGGAATAGGTTTAAGCGCATCTACGTGACTTTATCAAATATTTATTCTCCATAATGGTACCACGCGGAAAACTTGGTATACTATAATCTTTGCCTCCCTCTGTTAGCTGTTTCGTATCATATATATTGGATGGTTTTGATATTTCTTCTGATCATTAAAATATAGCATTAAAATATAAAATATAGCGTGCAGAAATGCAAAAGCATAAGATAATTTCCTATTTGTTTTGGAAACAACAACACCCATTTCCGTGTGCGAGAGAAATTGAGCACAGCGAGATCGGGTGTTTATGTTTACTCACGGTCAGTTCGCAGCAGGAGTCCATGGTAAAAGATTTGGCTAACTATCTCTTCATATTGACGTGAAAACACTCGCAAAACCCTACAAATACAAAAGAATGCGCTTCAAAGAAAGTTTAGACACAGATGTTTCAATTTTCTCTTAGCATCTTTCTTCAGCAAAAGAGTCGGTTCATTGTATTCGAAAAAGGGAAGGGAGAAAGGGTGAATTTATATTTTATGGGGGGGGGGTAACATTGTAAGTAGTATAAACAATACATACCGCTTCCGACTCGACCCTCATCCTACCTCAAGTTGTAAAGTAGAAACTACTAGAAAGGGACAGAAGTATTCAACATGACTGCGACTTGAGTTTCAGTTCACAATACTAAAACCAGTGAGCAAGTAAACAGTCTTTTGTAGGATCGTGTTTTACTTCTTGAATTTATTTTTGAACATTTCTGTGAATTCAACAACAGAACGCAGTAGAAATACGGACTAGTTTTTACTTCAACCATTACTTTCGCTCCAACCCAGGGATGCCACATTTATGATTTCGTATAATACTAGATTTACTATTGAACTAGTGATCTAGTACGTACTTTGGGTAAATAGGCACATTCTAGTGATTTTTTTGCATTTTTTTCTGATGCAGACAAATGACAAGGAAATGGTTCTTAAAATAAAAGGAAGAAGTATATTGCAGTTCAAAACAAATGTAGAAACTTTAATTTTTTTTTCTCTCTCTCTGACTGAGTGAAACCCCTGCTGTGTAACGACCTTAGGTAAACAACGGCTATCTTTGGTCCGCTACCTCCTTTTGTTAGCCGACATGAGATGTGTTACTTTTTTTTTAAGAAAGTGAAGAAATAATTATCCAGTACATTTACGTTTTGTCAGGCACACAGGCGCAGTCTGTACTTGTTTCCTAACGAATTTTAGCAACATAACATAAATGAAACATGTGTACCAGAAAATAGAGGCAGTACAAACGGACATTTTCATCTGTGACACATTTGATGAGAAATATAGTTAGATGTCACGTGCAAGCACTCTAAACATGTCCTATCCTTTAATTCTATTCGTATGTTTATGTAGGTGAGACTGAGAAATCAAGAAACAATAATAACTGGTTTTCTTCCAGGGCAAAAATCTAAATGTGAAGGGGTGTTACACAGGGACTTTAATTGCGTCCTTTGTACAAGATTGACAAGTAATCGCAATTTTACAAGATTAACTAGTAATCGCAATTTTTTAATTTATTAGTTCTTGGGGAGAGGAAGATGGAAGCGAACCCTCGTAAGGACCTCTGCAAGAAAACATGAATACTACCCGCCACTGTTTGTTACATTTCACAAAATAGTTATATATATACATGGGCGGATCCAGGATATGATCAAGGGAGGGGCTAAACCATATTTTTCCGTTTTATCCAGTGTAAAGCAGGATTGAAGTCCATTTTATCCAGTGTATACCCGAGCGTCAAGGGGGGGGCTATAGCCCCTATAGCCCCCCTTAGATCCGCCACTGTATATATATATATATATATATATATATATATATATATATATATATATATATATATATATATATATATATATATATATAATATTGAGTTTTAGTCAGGGTTTTCATTCTGCAGGAGAGGGGAGGATAGTAATACCTGGCGAACATTTTCTATTCTCAGAGTGTTGCAAATGATAGCATTTCCTTCATTATAGCTTGGCCAAGCTAGTTGCATTATATATAAGGATTAAGTTAGCCTAAAAAGCTTAAATTTTTATAGCAGTTTTACTCTGTAGCCATGTTTCTCATTTTCGGTCTACGGGACTCTGTGTCCGGAAATTTTCGATGGCTTCCAAGTCGGAAAATAAGTGTATCAAAGGCATATATATTATATGTATGGTTATATGAGGCATGGATCTACAGTTTAAAGTGGAATACCGGTAACAACTTCATGAGCTTCCACCGTAAATCGAACCAGAGTCTCCCGCGATCAAGGTGTATGTGTTAACCATACAGCCACGAGGAAATTCACATAAGCACACACACATATATATTGTTGAGTTGATTTTGACTTTACCGTCTCTTTCAGCAGCGAGGATATATGAAGTGTAGACCTACTGATTTACGTGGAATCCGAACTACATGAGCTCGCGCCGGGAATTGAACCCGAGTCTTCCACGACAAAGACGCGTACACTAGCCACGGAGTTCACACACACACACACACAGAATCAGAGTCCTCACACACCAAGGGTGAAAGCTGTGCCACTGAGTTACAGCAGCCACGAGGCTAGGTCGAGTCCACTTTACGTTCATAGTTTCTTAGTACATAAATGTTACGATTATGAAATAGATTTTCCTTAATGAGCTGCATATAAATAAAAGCTTTCGAAATGTATTAAACAATTAGCTCGATTTGAGTGTGAACTTAAAGTTATATCAGAGTGTAAATACGGATACGCACCAAAGCTCGAAAACTTAATACACTATTTCTCCTATATAGTCAGCATGTACCAAGCAATCGTTCAGCTTTCATTTGAGAGGATGGAAATCGAAGGCTCCTGAACAACTATGTTACTAATGTGCGGAATGTATTTATCTTACAGTGAACTGCTTCGATGCCAAGTGGCCTAACTCCAAAATTGAAATTTTCCAGGAGTGAAAGTTAAAGTTCAATATCTCATGAACAATTCATATTTCTTTTATGTTGGGAACCAAAACCATAACTACTGTATGTAGTTCATTGTTTTATAATTTAGTGTTTACAAAAATCCTTTAAAAAAATACCTATTCACAGAAGTGAAAGGTACTTATCTGTACTAGTTCTTGGCATCCAAGCAGTCCATTTACTGTAATACTAGCTTAATATACCCATTCTTAGCATGGGGGTTGTATTTGGAAGTCAACACCTGTGGAAGTATCACCATTCATTTCAGCGACCGCGAAAACTATGGATTTGACACTAGTATCAATCAATATGGGCTATTTATACATGTCTCGGTATTCCTCACCCGCTGACACCCGGCCCGCGTACAGTGGTAGCTGAATTTGCAAGTCATCGCTGATGGAAGTGTCACCATTGATCTCAGCGACCGTGAAAACTATGGATTTGACACTAATGTCGATCAATTTGGATTACTTTTACTACATGTCTCGGTAAACGCGCCCCTGAGACCCCCCTGGTTACAATTTTGACAAAAACGCTTTGCCTTAGACTGGGACCTGGACCAAAGTATCCGTGACCAAAATTTGGTAACTCTCGGTCAACTTGTCTGGTCCTCAGGTCGGTCCCAGAAACGTCCCCTCCGAGACCCCCCTGGTTCGAAATTTAAAAATAAACGCTTCGTCTTGATCTGGGGCCTGGACCAAGGTACCCGTGACCAAATTTTGGGAACTCTCGGTCCACTCGTCTGGTCCCCAGGTCGCACACAAACAGACAGACAAACTCACAAACAAACTCTTTATTTTATTTATCTATATATATAAAAGAGAACGCACAAATCCTTTGTGAACTCATCACGCTAATACGGCTGAACCAATTTCTTTCATTTTTGGGGGGTTATTAGGATTTGGACCCTAGATGGTTTTTATCATATCACTTTAATTTTTAATTACCAGTGTCTTGAGATAATTGACCATTCAAGTGTCCATACGTACAAATCCTTTGTTATTAGTTCATCATAGGTAAAAATAAACGTATTTATATGCAACCCGCATGACCATGTGACTCGGCGGGTTAACATAAATGACAGGCGCTATAATTTTAACATTTACTGCAATTTGAAAGCGAAAAAGTAAAAATTATCTAAGTAACAAAGTTTATTGCGTTCCGAGGTGACCGCAGCGAAGCGGGGTGAACGCTGCTAGTATTAGATAAGATATACTATGTAAAATAGTCTCGTATCACAATATGTGATGTATGATCTGTCAGGAAAGTAAATGTACACCTATTTTTCGAGTCTGGCATTCCTGCGCTCCATCCGTGGAGAGTATGAGAATTAAATCAATCAAATGTTTACTGAGGGGCAAAAAGAAAAGCTTAATCTGAATAAGACATTGCAGAGGGGCACAAGCTGTGAATACGAATAGTGCATTGTGTAAATAAAGGACGACACCGAAAGAGAAAGCCAGAGGCAGCTGTTAAACTTACAAAAAAAGAGTAAAAATTGTCGAAGTGGGAACATAAAACATAAATACAACAAATACGCCGACAACTAAACGGTCACCATGCCTTGATCTTAGTGTAGTAGTTAAGGTGCTGGCTTACAAATGCAAAGGACGCAAGTTCGAATCCTCGGCAAAGACATTTTTAAAAATTTTTGTTAATAATACATACAAATCATGAGAGATGGTAAAAGAGGTCGTATTTAGTTTTTCGTAGCAATTATTATTGGTAATGTTTAGTACTGATAGTACTTTTTGTCTTTGCGTATTGCTTTTATTCCTGTCTTCATTTCGAAAGAGAAGAATATCCGAACAAATGCCACCAAAATTCCTCATATTTTGAATGTAAACGCCATTTGCAATTAGTAAAGAATAAAAATTGAACGTTCCGAAGTAGCTGCAAAAAGTAAAAGGAAAAACATGGAAGTCGACCATACTCATGGTTACTAAAAATACAATTTCTACATGCCTTACACCTCCCGACCACGTTTCTACGTTAGCAAGTAAGAGGCTTGTGTTTAGGTTAGGCTCGTCAATACGTTTTGCAAAGGGGCCCGGTTTAGCTCTGACGCACCACAGGTGCGAGAAGGGAGAAAAACACTTTTTCTCTCTCCCTCTGTGTGTCTATTTATCTATCTATTTGTATATATATAACGCTATTTGTGAATGCCATAACCACCCTAATTTTCAGCGGATTGAGACGAAACTTGGCACAAACATTAATTGTTGAAATATCTTGATGAGTTCGTTAACCAGAATAATCAGATGAAAATGTTCAAAATGGTGGCCCTTCAAACTCTTAAAAAGTTCCAAGGGAACCAAATTTCGCCCATAAATAGGTATTCAGAAAGTTTGAATAAATTTTCCTCTTTTACTGAAATATTTGTGTGCAGAAACTTATTGAAATATTGGACCCGATTAATCGCCTAAAGAAGGTTCACGCCCTTTCGCTACGGTCAGGTTTTTTTTTTTTTTTTTTTTTTGCAGGAGGGGGTTATCTTCCTATTGGAACAAGATGATTGTCACTGATGATATGAAATTACACATTGAAAGTGAAGAAACTTGTGTAACGTGTTATTTGAAAGAATAATATAATAAATGTGCATTCCTCTAACACAGAGAACTCATGTATTTCGAGTTCGGGAGCCTGAATGGCGAGGAGTGTTATTTGATTTGCTTTTTAGTAACACATTGCATTGCAAATAAAGGTAGGCAACATTAGTGGTAAGTAAAACAATAATAATAATAATAATAATAATAATAATAATAATAATAATAATAATAATAATAATAATAATAATAATAATAATAATAATAATAGGGGTTGTTTGTGGCAAGGCAATATCTTCCTCAGTTCTTCTTCAAACGTAATGATTGTAACGCCATATCTCCCTTACAAACAAAATATTAGCAATTTATATCGAGAGAACGGGAAACTGTAGAGCGATGGGACCAACGTTGGACAGTATGCACTCATAGTACTCAGAAAAGTAAGCGATTTCAATGCAAAATGAACGAAGAGTCATTGTCATGGGTACTCATGGAGAAACGGCAGAGCCCTCTTTAGGCAAAATGTCGATAGCTTATATCGAGAAAACAGGAGGTGATACTGGGATGGGACCAACTTTGGACACCGTGGACCCATAAGGCGCATCGAAAAAATTAGGGAGGCGGGCGTCAGCCAGCCTTACTTATTTCCACATAATAATATAAAATTATATTGTCGAAATACACACACGAGTTAGCTACTAATATTTCATATTATTATTATTATTATTATTATTATTATTATTATTATTATTATTATCTACAGCGTCTTTTCATTACGTGAGCATGTTTGACATGAAACCAAAGAGAAAATCCATCCTGTAGCGAAAAGAAACAATACTTTCTCTCAAATGGATAAAATATCAAGCCGAGATTGATTCGAACTCGCATGGACGGCGCGAAAAGCCAGTGCTTTGTCCACTATTTTTTAACTGACTCACCGAACGCGTTTCAGTAACTTACTTATTGCTAATTTTACTTGCTTCACTCGTTTAACTTGCTTTTTCTAATAACTTATAACGACAGGGACACGAACACAGAAACATCGAGAACAGTTAAAAATGATAGATCCTCTCCCGCCGAGAATCGAACCCGAGACTCCATACACCCAAGGCTCACGTGCTAGTCTCTAGACCACCGGCAATAGCAACGCTCACTTCCTGTGTCGTTGGGGATTACGACCACTGTATTGCCAGCTATCACTTCTGTGGGTTGTATACTATGATCACATGTTTCTTCTTTGCTGGAAGAGTAAAACCTACATTATATGTAATACATGAGGTATTTAGACCTACATGCTCTTCATATAATGTAATAAAAGGGTCATGGTGTCGGATTTTAATACATGACGTATTGCAGTATATAACATGCTTTGCATTACTTGTTTGTTTGTAGACAGCTACTAGCTTAGTGTTCTGAAAGGTTGTGTATAAACCAGGGATAGCCCGTTCCGGAATTATTAGTTTTCGGACTCCCGAAAGTAAAGCCGGACAAATTCCGGAATTCGGAAAATTCCAGTTTTGTAATAATTTCGGAATTCGGAAAAATCCGGAATTTAGAAATTTCTGATTTCGTTAACATTCCGGAATTCGGAAAATCCGGATTTTTCGAAAGTCGGAGTTTTTCTCAATTCCGGAATTTTCTAAATTCCGGATTCTTTCCGAGTTCCGAAATTCTTCTGAATTCCGGAGTATAACTGAATTCCATAATTTTGCGAAATCCGGAAAGTGAAAGTTCCGCTTCCGAAAAATGAATTTATTTTGGTTAATATGAATCGTGGCGGAAATAAGTCTTTGACCAGATAATGGCGACTGCTTTGAAAGAAATGGGGAGTATGAGAATTCAATCTGTCATATTTGTAGTTTCGTGTGGAGAAAGAACGAACTTGTGAACCAGTGGTTTAAGAAAAACTCAAGTTATTAATATAAACTTTGCCGACTTCATAAAAGAAATACGAAAGACATTTTGAATCGAAAAATATAACATACAAGTTTGCAAGCGGAGACAAAGAAACCTAACGTAACCAGACTAAATACGGATCGTTTACCGCGTAGCGATCGCGGTTCAGTGGTCAAGGTGCTTCTGCGAATGCACGTTGCAATTTTTTTTTCTTACTTTAGAATTTTTGATGGCGATTGATCAGCGATAACATACGTTTTATTATATTCAGATATTTGAATACTCGGATGTTTCAATACTTGAACTATCAAATCTTCAGGAATAATAATAGTAATAATAATTATTATTATTATCTCGTAGAAGATTAAAAGCTAGAAGCTAAATTATTGCTCAGGTCATACCATTACAAGGAGAAACGTGACATTTGGAAAGAATATTTCGGTTTGGTTTAATGTTGCTCACGAGAGGAGGAGTTTCTCATCTCGTTTCTAAAACAAATAAAATAACATGAGAATTAACATTTTACATTCGAGACGGGTCAGGGCTAAATCAAAATTTTCGTCTGTCTTTGGAGATGAGAATCGAGACGAGACGAAAAGTATCGTAAACATTTCCCGTCTTGTCTCGATTCTCGAAATAGTGTATGTCCATTCTTTAACTAACAATTGCTCTGTAGACTGAATCTCATAGGCTATTTCGTTACATTGTATTTCAGAGCTCATTGAATTATGCTCTGTGTAGGTATTTTTGTAGCAAAGCTTTTATATTTACCTCTGCATATTCTAAAAATTAGTTTATTATATGCCTTACTGTCGCGTGATATTCAGTTATATTTATTACAGTTATTTTCCACAAAACATACTTTCTACATGAAACTTCAATAAAAGGTTCTAGTTTAAAATGTTGGTAGTTGCAGAGCTGTGTCTTGAAGGTACGGAACCCTTTCCCCGAAATCTCTACTTTTAAGTAAGTTTTGCCAAATTTCAGGGCAAGTTTAAAACTATTATTATTATTATTATTATTATTATTATTATTATTATTATTATTATTATTATTATTATTATTATTATTATTATATCAACTCCATGTATAATCTTTAAAAGATATACGGTTTGTATCTGAATAGTAAAAGCTAATTGACTGTCGATCTCGGTCGTCTGGAAGTCTTCAGGAGGCAAGGACATCGGTCACGTTCTGGGTTTGAGTTCCGAAGGGGCAAGTATTCGGGCTCGAGCAAAAAATTGTTAAAAGTTATAGGCTTCATCCAAACATATTCAAAACAGCTGGGACCGGGTTTGGGCTTCTCAACGGCTCGAGCGGCTCGGCTTACAGCTCATTCAATATCGAACCGAATCGAGAAGTGAGCCGAGCCAACAGCTCACCACACCGAGCCGATTTGAGCCATCGGCTTAGTTGAGCTGAGTCGAAACGTGCTGATGAACTAGTTTCAACTTAGCTGGCTCGAACCGGTTCACATGAGCCGAGTAGGTGACCCATCCCAACCGAGAAAGCTCGAGCCATCGGCTCAATTGAGCTGAGTCGATGGCTTGTTCCAACTAAGTTCCAAACAAGTTCCAACTTGTTCCATTGCAATAAGATTATTGGTTCGTTCCAAACATGTTCATGTAATGATATTTCCACCAAAGTGCATGCCGTAGTTAATTTATTCGTTGATCTGGAGACAATTTAGTGCCCATTAATAAATTAAATAACATACAATGGAATAAAATTACTGAAATGATATCGTATTATACATTAATTTCGCCGTGCAAGTTCAATAGTATAATAATAATAATAATAATAATAATAATAATAATAATAATAATAATAATAATAATAATAATAAAACATTTTCATCGGTCGTGCGCGGAAAGTGAGAATTAAATCAATCACATGTCAAGTCAATATAAGGAGAAAAGCCTAAACTGAATAAGACATTGAAGCGGGTCACAAGCTGGGAATAAGAATAGTGCATGGTGTTAATAAAGGACGACACCGACAGAGAAATCCAGAAACAATAGGTAAACGAAGAAAAAAAAAGAGTAGAAATTGTTGAAGTGGAAACAAAATACAAATACGAATAGGGATGAGCAGGAGTCGAGCCAAAATTCGACTCGACTCGAGTTCAATCCGAGTCGAGTCAAAGGTATTTTTCTTGTAGTACTTAAAATTATACTGTAGTTCTTCAAATTAAGGCTGAGACCTGCACGGTCGAATTCTTGAGCCCAAGCAGAAGACCAACTCGGGTAGTGATATCAACCGGCTCGGCTCGTATCAACTGAGCGAAGTTGTTGTATTACTATACATCTGCTTCCGCCCCTGTCAAATCTGGTCGATCTCGTTGACGCGACATATTTGCTTTTTTATACCCCTTTCTTCGTTTACTGAACAAAACAGTAACTATTCTGAAATATACTACTGCGCATGCCTCGTAGATAAATATTTCTGATGCCAATAGTCCAAGGAATGTTCTTTTTCTTATTCCCAGCATGACCCTTTTATTACATTATATGAAGAGCATGTAGGTCTAAATACCTCATGTATTACATAGAATGTAGGTTTAACTCTTCCAGCAAAGAAGAAACATGTGATCATAGTATACAACCCACAGAAGTGATAGCTGGCAATACAGTGGTCGTAATCCCTAACGACACAGGGAGAGAGTGGTGCCCTTCCCGCTGGTCTAATCGCTAGCACGTGCGCCTTTGGTGTATGGACTTCCGGGTTCGATTCCCGGCGGGAGAGCATCTATGATTTTTAACTGTTCTCGATGTTTCTGTGTTCGTGTCTCTGTCGTTATAAGTTATTAGAAAAAGCAAGTTAAACGAGTGAAGCAAGTAAAATTAGCAATAAGTAAGTTACTGAAACACGTTCAGTGAGTCAGTTAAAAAAAAAAAAAGTGGACAAAGCACTGGCTTTTCGCGGCGTCCATGCGAGTTCGAATTAATCTCGGCTTGATTTTTTATCCATTTGAGAGAAAATATTGCTTCTTTACGTTACAGGTAGTCCACTCTTTTCGTATTTTTCGCTGTCGTTCACAGTTAAAGTAACTGACTATTATTCTTTCTACGAATGATGGATCTTCTCTTTGGCTTCATGTCAAACACGCACACGTAATGAAAAGACGCTGTCGATAATAATAATAATAATAATATGAAATATTAGTAGCTAACTCGTGTGTGTATTTCGACAACATAATTTTATATTATTATGTGGAAATAAGTAAGGCTGGCTGGCGCCCCCCCTATTTTTTTCGATGCGCTTTATGGGTCCACGGTGTCCAAAGTTGGTCCCATCCCAGTATCACCTCTCGATATAAGTTATTGACACTTTGCATAAAGAGGGCTCTGCCGTGGCCCCATGAGTACCCATGACAATGACTCTTCGTTCATTTTGCATTGAAATCGCTTACTTTTCTGAGTACTATGAGTGCATACTGTCCAACGTTGGTCCCATCGCTCTACAGTTTCCCGTTCTCTCGATATAAATTGCTAATATTTTGTTTGTAAGGGAGATATGGCGTTACAATCATTACGTTTGAAGAAGAACTGAGGAAGATATTGCCTTGCCACAAACAACACCTATTATTATTATTATTATTAATAATAATAATAATAATAATAATAATATTAATATTATTTTTATTATTATTATTATTTTACTTACCACTAATGTTGCCTACCTTTATTTGCAATGCAATGTGTTACTAAAAAGCAAATCAAATAACACTCCTCGCCATTCAGGCTCCCGAACTCGAAATACATGAGTTCTCTGTGTTAGAGGAATGCACATTTATTATATTATTCTTTCAAATAACACGTTACACAAGTTACTTCACTTTCAATGTGTAATTTCATATCATCACTAACAATCATCTTGTTCCGATAGGAAAATAACCCCCTCCTGCAAACAAACAACAACAAAAAAAATGACCGTAGCGAAAGGGCGTGAACCTTCTTTAGGCGATTAATCGGGTCCAATATTTCAATAAGTTTCTGCACACAAATATTTCAGTAAAAGAGGAAAATTTATTCAAACTTTCTGAATACCTATTTATGGGCGAAATTTGGTTCCCTTGGAACTTTTTAAGAGTTTGAAGGGCCACCATTTTGAACATTTTCATCTGATTATTCTGGTTAACGAACTCATCAAGATATTTCAACAATTAATGTTTGTGCCAAGTTTCGTCTCAATCCGCTGAAAATTAGGGTGGTTATGGCATTCACAAATAGCGTTATATATATACAAATAGATAGATAAGTAGACACACAGAGGGAGAGAGAAAAAGTGTTTTTCTCCCTTCTCGCACCTGTGGTGCGTCAGAGCTAAACCGGGCCCCTTTGCAAAACGTATTGACCAACCTAACCTAAACACAAACCTCTTACTTGCTAACGTAGAAACGTGGTCGGGAGGTGTAAGGCATGTAGAAATTGTATTTTTAATAACCATGAGTATGGTCCACTTCCATGTTTTTCTTTTTACTTTTTGCAGCTACATCGGAACGTTCAATTTTTATTCTTCCCTAATTGCAAATGGCGTTTACATTCAAACTATGAGAAATTTTGGTGGCATTTGTTCGGATATTCTTCTCTTTGGAAATGAAGAAAAGAATAAAAGCAATACGCAAAGACAAAAAGTATTATCAGTACTAAACATTACCAATAATAATTGCTACGAAAAACTAAATACGACCTCTTTTACCATCTCTCATGATTTGTATGTATTATTAACAAAAATTTTTAAAAATGTCTTTGCCGAGGATTCGAACTTGCGTCCTTTGCATTTGTAAGCCAGCACCTTAACTACTACACTAAGATCAAGGCATGGTGACCGTTTAATTGTCGGCGTATTTGTTGTATTTATGTTTTATGTTCCCACTTCGACAATTTTTACTCTTTTTTTGTAAGTTTAACAGCTGCCTCTGGCTTTCTCTTTCGGTGTCGTCCTTTATTTACACAATGCACTATTCGTATTCACAGCTTGTGCCCCTCTGCAATGTCTTATTCAGATTAAGCTTTTCTTTTTGCCCCTCAGTAAACATTTGATTGATTTAATTCTCATACTCTCCACGGATGGAGCGCAGGAATGCCAGACTCGAAAAATAGGTGTACATTTACTTTCCTGACAGATCATACAACAAATGTTTCATTATATATTATCCGTAGCTCTTGATATGCTGCAACATATTAAAGCCTCAAAATAGTTGGGCAAGCGAATAATCCAGAAGTTACGTAACCCTATTGCGTTCATGGGAACAAAAACAATAATTATAACTATGCTAAATTACTATAGACTATCAACTGCTCATTCAGAGAATTTATGAAGTCCACTTTATCGCAATAGTTTTATAAAAACTAGATTTAAACTACGGATAATAGTTTTATACAAACTAGATAATCAATTATTATTATTATCATTATATTTGCAGTACAACCAAATACAACAACATTAACTATTAGTTCTAATTAACTGAATAGAGCTGAAAATTAAGTCTTGATCTTTAAAGATTAATTATTAATTTTATGCGTTCTGTACCTTTCTGAAGGAATAAAAGCTGGAATTGGTTTCAAGGCTGTTTCTGAGTGAATACTTTCTTCAAAATAATATTAAAAATTATAGAAAAATTTTCGAGACATTCGAGTCGAGTCGAGATTTTTAAGAGCCGTCTCGACTCGACTCGTGTCTCGACTCGAAAATTCGAGTCGAGAAATACGTTTGTCTCGACTCGTCTCGAATTTTACAAAGTGTGTCTCGACTCGAATCTCAACTCGAATTCGAGTCGAGTCGAGTCGAGATTCGAGACATGTCTCGACTCGAGCGCATCCCTACAAACTCATTGACCATCTGATAAACATTCAAACTATAATGAAAAAACTTTGACGCTTTGGAACACCCGTGACATCAATAGTCGCGCGGGCTACAGATCTGCCGTGTCGTGACAAAACGCTATAACTTTGGCGGAGAAGTTTTGCGAAAATGAGCCGTAAAGTTTTCATCCGAAAATGTGATCTGTATCGTGGAGAACCAGTGTAACTAGGCAATAATGGTCAACCAATCAATTTTCACCAAATTTAATCACACAACATGCATTTACGTACCATTACATGTAACCACGTGTTTCCAAAGTCAAGATACACTGGTTCTACACGATACAGATCACATTTTCTGATGAAAACTTTACGGCTCTTTTTCGCAAAACTGCTCCGCCAAAGTTACAGCGTTTTGTCATGACACGGCAGAGATGTAGCCCATGAAACTTTCAAGCAGAATAACAATGAGATCCTTTCGATTTTACGTTTGACCACACCCTAAACACGCAGAATGATAGTTGATAGAAAGGTACACAGACACCCTTTGAGTTATCATCTCGAATTACTTTGCGGCAAGGAAAATAAAAACGCTGGGCTACAATGGTAACCCGCGCGTACTTAAAAATCGATATAACTAGTTTCATTAAGAATGTTATTTACAGTTGCAATCCATAAGTGATACTTTTCGACTAAACCTTGGAAGGGGGGGGGGGCGCCGAATTGTGTGTTTGCCCCGGGTGACAGAAACCCTAGTTGCGGGCCTGGGCATATATGTTTACGATACTTTTCGCCTTGTCTCGATTCTCATCTCCAAAGCGAGACGATATAATTGGAGTTTGCCTTGTCCCGTTTCGAATATAAAATGTTAATTCTCATCCCGGTTTTGTTTTACAATCGAGATGAGAAATTCCTCTTCTCACGGGCAACATTAAACAAAACCGAAATATTTGTTGCCAAATGTCACGTTTCTGCTTGTAGTGGTATGACTTAACCGATAATAAGTTTCTAATTTTTAATCTTCTACGAGATAATTATTATTATTATTCCTGAAGATTTGATAGTTCAAGTATTGAAACATCCGAGTATTCAAATATCTGTATATAACAAAACGTGTGTCATCG
Source organism: Thermobia domestica (assembly GCF_964235325.1). Taxonomy (NCBI): domain Eukaryota; kingdom Metazoa; phylum Arthropoda; class Insecta; order Zygentoma; family Lepismatidae; genus Thermobia; species Thermobia domestica. The sequence goes on from NC_137466.1 coordinate 179,545,819, forward strand.
CCGATCAATCGCCATCAAAATTCCTAAAGTAAAGAAATGCCTGACTTGGATTCGATCCAAGAACCTCAAGATTACTGACCGAGCGCCTTGACCTCTGAACTACGATCACTACGCTGTAAATGATTTGTTTCAAAGCAGTCACCATTACATGGTCAAAGACTTACGTCCGCCACGATACAATGATTAACAGCTTTTTCAAGTTGCAGTCATTCGCTTTTGTAGGTGCAACACACAACAAGTATTGTTCTGTCGTAGTCATCTTAGTTACGTATCAACTAGTCGTATTGCCTTTACCTATAAGTAATTTTCTCACTCAACGGTTTTCGGCTCATGTTTAGCTTCCATATCAAATATTTGTAACCCCAAATTTCACACAAACTTACAAGATTATTAAAAATATGGTCACAGTTACCACGATTTATATACAGATGGTGATCAGAAAAATGGAAACATCTGAACGAAATTGCAACTTACCAGATTAATATGGTGTCGGGCCACCTTTCGCCTTCAGAACAGCCTTGATGCGACTGGGATGGAGGCATAGAGGTCGTGAATGGTAGCAAGTGGAATTTTACACCATTCCTCGTGCAGGGCATCGGCCAGTTCTGTGAGAGAGGATGGAGGTGGAAATCGTCGCCGGAGTCGTGTTTCCAAGACGGACCACAGATGTTCAATTATGCTGAGATCTGGGGATTGGGTAGGCCAGGGGAGGTGTTGAACTTCATCCCGATGTTCCTCAAACCACGCTTCAACAACGCCAGTTGTGTGAATAGGTGCATTATCATCCTGGAAGATGGGTCGTTGTTCGGGAACAACATCCGGACCATAGGATTCAAGTGGTCTCCTAAAATTGCGACATAATCGTTGGCAGTGATTCGTCTGCTAAGTGTAACCACAGGACCCAATGAAAATCATGATATGGCGCCCCACAGCATCACCAAGCCGCCGCCATATTTCACAGTTGGGCGGGGACACTGCAGATCATAAGCTTCTTTGGGCATTCTGCACACATAAACACGGCCCGTGGTTGGGAATAGGGTGAAGGATGACTCATCCGACCATATCACACGTTTCCAGTCCTCAACGGTCCAAGTTGCATGGTCGCGGCACCATTTTGGCGTGCGAAAGCGTTATGGTCCCTGATGAGCGGTTTGGCCCGTGCAACACGACCCAGTAAGTTCATGTCATGTAATTCGCGGCGGACTGTGATTGTCGAACCAGGGTGGGGGAGGTGCTGATTGAGTTCCATCGTCACTTGCCTCACAGTGGCACGATGGTTCTGCGTGACAATGCGATTTAATACGCGGCGTGACCTGTCACCCATGATTTTCTTCCGTCCACTGTTCCGCTTCCCCGATGTGGTTTTCCCGTGTGTTGTGTAGGCCATCATCACCTCCGACACTGCCCCACGCGACACACCTAACACAGTAGCCACTGCCGTGACACTCACTCCACATAACCGCTTACCAACAATTTGCCCTCTTTGAAAATCTGAGAGGTCTCCCATTTTACACTACCTCCGTCTGCTGCAGCCAGTGGACACTGCTGTTCCACTGCGCCTGACGTAGTATGGAGACCGACCTAACACACCACCACCAGCGGTCCGGCGCTGCGGGCGCCACGACACCACTGCCAACCCATACATCTGACGTGTTGCCAACTACAGGTGTTTCCATTTTTCTGATCACCATCTGTACCTCGAATGACCCTGACAAAATAAAAACGGTGATCGCAGTTGTCATATATTCGCCATAGTGGTTTCCTTTGTGTTAGTAACCTAAAAGCCTCTACAGGAAAAGGTTGAGTTTTCCTGGGGACTTTTATCACTGAACTTTTCCTTTATACCCATATGAAGGGTCCAGGGGAAGAAACTGATAAGTCCAAAAATTGATATTTTTTGTTTTTGATACAGTGTTGTTCTATGAAAACGGACGTTTCTGTTGATTTAATGACGAGGGGAACACTATGATAAGTCCGAAAATATTTACGAGTAAAGAAAACCCATCCTGGGGAAGAATATGTTAAGTCCACGACGTCAGGGGAAAACGCTGTTAAGTCCAGGTTATTGTTGTGGTGTACAACTGGCAGCATTGATATCGGCCATTTAAGAAATTACTTGTTCACAGTCTCCGTTCAGAAACGTGCTCTAGTTAACGTGAAGTTTACAATAAAACGTGGGTTTCTTTAGTTGTTGTGGTCAGTGGTAATGATCAACAAAGCATGGATGATTCCTTGAGTGAAAAAGAATCTGCTCCACCTTCAACATCTAAGAAAAAAACCTTCATATGGAAGAATACGAGATGTAATGCAAAACTCAAACGACAGAGCCATGAGACCGGCCCAGAGTGCACCTGCAAACGACGTTTTGAGAAGGTTAATGATGTAGGAAAGCAAGAAATCATTAGACGAATGAACGAAATGGTGTCAAATGATGAAATTAACATATACCTGTCTGGCCTAATTGTAATAGTACCTGTGCAGAGACGTAGGCCTAGGAAAAACGAGAGTGAAGCGTCTTATTGTGATGCATCATATTCATACCGACTGCGGGTGGTACAAGAAGGATAGACAGAGGAGGTCACTGTTTGTAAAGCTGCATTCGCTTCACCTCATGGTATTGGTCGCGGGAAAGTTGATGATCTTACGAAACATTTGAAAAATACTGGTAATCCTCGGCCTATGATGGCAAGTTTTAACGCATTACACGTTACAGAACAACTAACGTAACCTACCCTAACGTAAACTAGCCTACAAATGTTTAACTTAGCTTATAAACAGTGCTCTCAATCGGGTCGATTCCGACTCGAGCCGGGACAGCTATTTTCGGGCCACTGGTTGGGGCAGCTCGGGTCATGAGTAGATTCAGCTAGGGTCGTGTTACGGGTCGGTCGAGTCAGCTCGGGTCAGTTTAGGTCAAACATTTTTGTTTTGGGTCGGTTCAAGTTGACTCAAAATCCGATCGGAACCTTACCCGAAACAAAAATGTTCGAACCAACCTGGCACGTGACCCGATCCGAGCTGACTCGACTGACCGGTAACACGACTCTAGCTGACTATCCATGACCCGAGGTGACCAACCAGTGACTTGAAAAGAGCTGACCCGATTCGGGTCAGAATCGACCCGATTGACAGCACTATTTCTATATACTGTGTCTAACCTATCTTGTTTTCACCTCAACTAATTTTAAAAGCATAGCTCATCTAGACCTATCATTTTTAGGGTTCCTGGAGATATCTCAAGAAAATATGCAGATTTGCAGTCACTGAAAAACTATTGCTCTTTAAAGACAGTGGAGTACTACACAAACCTTCCAAACGCACAGTAAATCAAGAAACCACCATTGAAAAGTCATCATAATATGTACAAGTGTTACAAAGATGTGTTTTTATTATATTTCTTACAGGAATCTTGTGAACAAAATAATCATCAGTATCAAGACAGTACTGATTGTTTGGGGAAAACTCTGATAAGTCCGATAAACAAAGCACAGTACTATTTTATTGTTTAAAAAGTATTACTACTATATTATTTTTCATACTTTATAATATCCAATCACAATAAGATATAACTAAAATGAATGTTAAGAACAATAAGAATTGCATTGTAATGACATTTTGAAAAATATATAACTTCAAACTTTAAATTTGTTGTACTGTAAAATTTGCAAAATGTGATTTATCATATTCTTCCCCTGGACCCTTCATATGTGAGTTCGAAAGAGAGAAATCCTGTCACGAAGGAAAGAAAAATACATTATATTTTTTGACATAAAAATAGCTTACCTCAGTATTTAAATATTTTTCACAGATGAATCAATAAAAATATAAAAGAAATAATTCAGAAGTTTTTTTTTTTAAATGATACGAGTTTGAAATAAAATGTTAAATTGTTTCTTGCGAAACCATTTGTTTAAAATTAATTTAAAGTAAAACATTTTTTTATTTAAAGACAGAACTATAAGGTAAAGTTACTGTAATATGAATCAAATAGAGTTTGCTTGTGTGTCTGTCTGTGTGTTGCCTGTATAACCGCTACCAGGTTATAGAAGGATTTTTTGTGGATACTCTGTATATTTCGTAAAGACAGTGATTATTATTTTCGATTTATACTTTATTCTGCAACGCATATAAGTTCTTTCTTTGGTGGGAATTGCTTCTTTCCCACACAATTGGACAAAGAAGTCTTTCATTGCTTTTTCATATATATATTTAAAACATTGCTTTTGGTCAGAACATTTCAGTTAGTGACGAACCATTTCAGTGTTTCTCCCTGACTTATTATATGCACAGTATATATTCTATAGTTATTGGGAACTGAATTAAGTGTTTTCTTTAATCGCTTATGAAACATTGCAATAGATTAGAGAAATACGGGCTGACCAGATGTTCCAGTGACCAAAGTGGCACCAACTGCGTTGTTTCGTAGCTCGTTATCTGTACTTTCTCACGCCAGAGTTATCGCCGTGTCTAGTGCATTGCAGGCAGTTGACTAAAATTAACATATTTTTTTTCGATATTCTGTTTGTATGTGCATACAGGTGAGTTAACTGAGTGATTTTTGAAATGAACTGCCAACCCTCTTTAATCGACCACTGCAGCCCGCACCTAGAGCTTTGGTGCTCAGGAAATTGATTCCGGTGTTGTACGCATTCACCAAGCACATTGCGTCGGGAACCAAGTACGATTGTGCGTTAAGGGGCATAAGCTATTAGCCGGTGAAGGACGTTTTCTTACGGCTAGCCCCCAACTAGTGAAGTCCCAGGTACACAGACCTTGTGCGTTTAAAAAGCTATACACGCGCCCTCCAACATCAGCATTCTACTTTCTCTTTAATTTGCTGAAAACTCATCTTTACGCTTCAGGATTGTTTGGCGCAGCAACTGGATTCATCCCTGGAATTGTCCCGACAACTTTTCCCCAATGCTAATCCCCCAAGTGCGTCAATGGTGTGAGAGAAGCATTTGCAGTGAAATCTGAATTATAATCTCATATATATATATATATATATATATATATATATATATATATATATATATATATATATATATATATATATATATATATATATATATAAAGGGCTACATTGCATAAAAGGGAAAAGTGTGATTTCAGTGATGAAAATTATTACACATATTCTGTGTTCAGTGTTGTGTTACTTCCTCTTCGTTATTTTTTATATAATAGTGTTCTAATAAATAAGTATAGTGTTATTTAATCCAGTGTGTTTTCGTTGTTTGTATGAGTGATGTTTGTGTGCGTTATGGTCTGGATGACCATCTGATCGTCCGTGAGGTTTCCGAGACGAGACACCCGAACCTCTCGGCGCCTAATGCTCGTCTCATCATTGAGACCGACGAGCGATTTGGGAACAATTTGTAACTCTTCTTGGGGAGGTCCTTCATCGTCCTGTCCAGGTAAGTTCCAGTCTCAGGAGAATACTTATTGGTAGGACCACGAACCACGAACAGCGACCAGATTACACGGATTGGTTACACCTGGGGACCAGACGAGTGGACCGAGAGTTATCAAATTTTAGTCACTGGTACTTTGGTCCAGGCCCCAGACCAAGACGAAGCGTTTTATGTTCTTTTCTTTTTTTTTTAAATTCGAACCAGGGGAGTCTCAGGGAAGCATTTACCGGGACATGTAAAACTAGTAGAAAATGACCGATGTTAGTGGCACATTCATAATTTTCGCGGTCGCTGAGATCAATGGTGACATTTCCATTGGCGATGAATTTCAAATTCAACTTCCATTGAATGCGGGATGAGGGACACCTGCGGGGGAGGGGATACCGAGACATGTAAAAATTATCCAAAATGACCGATATTAGTGTCAAATCCATAGTTTTTGCGGTCGCTGAGATCAATTGTGATACTCCCACAGGCGTTGACTTTCAAATACAGTCCCCATCGGCTTGGGGCCAGAGGCGTTTTTTTTTTTTAAAAAATTTGAACCAGTAGGTCTCAGGGGGCGTTTACCGGGATATGTAAAAGTAGTAGAAAATAACCGATATTTTTTCCTTTCGTTGTTCAATTTGTTTATATAGATATTTTATTTGACCTATGCAAAGAATGAGTATTTCAGCTAGTGTAAAATTAATGTTAGTATAAATTACGAAAAAAAGAAATGGTTGGTGCTAGGGATGCAGGTTTTTGATTGACACACTTAGCAGTGAGACATTCTCTGTTGTAACCCACATTCTGTCTCAATGTAAAGCTATACAACGTTGTCTTTTCTTATTGAAACATTGAAAAACAGTGAAACAAAGCAGTTTGGTTTGTTCCCATCATTTCCCAACACACCATAGAAAGTACATAAGCTACTTCTTTCAGGATACATGTCTCAGAAAAATGGGAGTCGTGGCGCAATATGTGATATTAAAATTTTAGAATATGACAAAACTACAATTAAAACATTTACATCAGTTGGAAAATCCAGCTTCTATAAAAATTCTATATAAAGAAAAACACGTCTAAAGGAGATATAAGGGAAGTGTTGTAAAAAAAAAGAAAATAAAAAGAAAGAAAGAAAGAAAAGAAAAGAAAAGAGCAAAGGAAAAATTACAACGATTCATATGATAGTATGATCTTGGAAAAATTGTATATTTGATCTACAACAAGTAATGTCGATCTTGAATAATGAGTTCATACGAGCTCGTATTAGGTACCCATTTTTAAAAGGGATATTCATTTATTATATTTGGGACTAAGGTATTTTTGGAGGGAAGTTGGGCGGTCAGCAGGAATATTTAGAAGAGTGCTTCATTGATCATAGAGGTTAGAAACACCATTGTTTAAGAACATATTGTAATGTACCATGCGCTTGTGTTTACAAACATTCTACACGTGCTCCTGTTTATAAACAACAACAACGACAACATACACCTTACGATGGAGTACTACACATTATGATGAAGTGCAGTATCTTACATTGGAGTACGACAAGTTGCAAACATTGGAGACTACAGCGACACCACGACCGGACAGTCACCAGTCTGCGATTGGTCAAATCCTCTTTCTGGACTTGCAGTGTAGCCTAGGAAGTACCTACTTTAACCCAAAGCCTTAGCTTGCAGTGGAGCTAACTGTTCCTTCTCCTCCTGACTTGCAGTTTAGCTTAATGGAAGACTTTACCTCTCTTTCTGCTTGCAGTGGAGCAGCAGCGAGAGAATCCTAATCACAACTCGCCTTGCCTTGCAGAGGAGCCTTTTCGGGAATCTAACCCCTCTCTGCTTGCAGTGGATCAGAAGTGTCCTACACCTCCTCATGTAGTTCGCTACTAAGGGATCCTTCCCAAGACCGTTTGGTCGAAGGGACGCCATACCTACCTTATATTTGAGACGTTTATATTAATATTATTGTACTATACTGTTTGTAGTGGATTTTTATAATAAACCGGTAGCGGAAAAAGATTCCGGACCTGTAATTTGCTCTACCAAAGCTCTATCTATCCCTATACAGGGAGAACATTACAATATATTCAGTTGATAAACATAAATCTTCTTTACAAATAAAGAAAAATCAAAACCAAAAAGGAAACATTGAAATAAAGTGCTCTTACAATAGTTTGGAGTTGTCCATTCTACTCTTGTTGCTGAAAAGGTAATTGAACTCAAAACTTACTAACTAAATAACTCCTTTGAGTTGAGTTGAGTAGATTTTGAGGTTAACGTCCCTTTCAGCAGCTGGACTATATGAGAGGGACCTACTGATTAACGTGGAATTTGCACCACGTGATCTCTTGCCGGGAATCGAACTCGGTTCTCCTACGCCAAAGGCGCGCACGCTAACCGTTTAGCCGCGGATGAGCTCATATAACTTCGTTTGACCTGGTACTTGCCTGAGAAGCCGTAATCTGAACTGCTCTGATGCATGCTACCGTATCCTCCTCCCTGATGACTACGCCTTCTCTCTTGTGGCTGTTGTTGAACTAAAAAATAAAAATAAATATAGCATCAGACATTCAAATCCATAATGAGCATCTTACAGTAAAGTCATTTATAAAAATACTTTTATGATTTTGTGAACAAAACAATATTCGAAGCGCGTATCAAAATTACGCGCAATTTTACTGTAATTCAAAAGTGAGTGTAGATAAACACCATACAATTATGTTCGTATTAACTTTATATTTTGCAATTTTCTTTTTAAAATGTAAGCACTTTTCTCAATTCCATCATCTTTTAGCACTTTTTAGGAAATGTTTTGAGTAGTTTGCCGCATTTTATTCCTGTGATAATTAAACAAGGAACACCAAATGAATATTGCATTACATTACTTTCGCTTTGATTCAGCCCCGTTAGGTGAAAGCTATTGTATAGGAAGTGCTGATACTTAAACCCATCCATGACAATATTTTCACATAATTTTCCACTGTAACTTTATCGTCTTACTGTAAAATTAATTATCAAGAGCCTCTGCTTCTTACAAAAGCCCAAATCCTTATAGAAATTCGATTAGTTGCACACAAGTAGTCATTCTATCAACAAGTTTGAATACTCATTTTCTTATCCTTTTGGAAAAAAATTCAATGAACTGTTTTAAGTCTAGTAAAATGCCTTTAGAAAATAAAAGAAAAATATATATGTAAGCCCACACATTGAAATCATGTTGTATTTTCAAGTTAAGGAAGATAGAGGTAAAGTATTGATTGCAGGATATTGAATAAAGACTAACAATTTTTAAAAGTAACGGCTAAAAGCTTTTAAAAATAATCGTTTAATAGAATGCACTAAAAATGAGAAAATAATAAAATGCACCGGAAAATGAGAAAATAATAAAATACACTAAAAGAAGAAAATAATAAAATGCACTAAAAGGAGAAAATAATAAAATGCACTAAAAGGAGAAAATAATAAAATGCACTAAAAAGGAGAAAATAATAAAATGCACTAAAAAGCAGATTCTTTAAAAAAATATATAATTATTTTCTCTCTTTTAGCACAATTTATTATTTTCTCCTTTTAGTGCATTTTATAAAAGCGTTGGTTTTAGGTTGTTTTATTTTATTAGTTGTTGCACCCATGCATTCCGGCCGCTGTACGCTATAGATGAAAATCATGTTCAATTAAAAAAGTTCTAATTCTTTACTTGTACTAATAACAAACAGTAAACCACATTGATGTTTACTATCATCATTATACATTTTCTAATATCAAAACAATACAGTTTAAGTTGCAATTAGGTTCTTAATATATATTACTGTAGAAATAATTACATAAGTATTAATGCTATACTCTAAATATACTTACGGCTCTTGTCCTATTTTGAAATTTATAATGTTATTAGCGTTTAATGGAAAACAAACTGTCCACAGATGATGGGCATATCGAATGATATAACTTATTGAACTGAGCGTGAGTCTTAAAGCTCATGCATAGTTTTCGAGAAAATTCAGGAATACCAATTTTTCCTTGTAAACCTAAAATATTGATGCTGCACTAGAACTGTGTCACTTATTGAGGTGAAATGGACTCTAAAATACTCTTGTTGACTTCGTTATTATTGCACTAACACGACAATAATATATACAGTACTAAGGTTAATTATATATATATATATATATATATATATATATATATATATATATATATATATATATATATATATATATCCTGAAAGTACAATTAACTCTTAAATTTAAGTTCTGCTTAATTAATATAAGGCATATAGAGTATGTTGGGTAGAGATGCCACAATGCTTTTTTTATTGTTGCCCATTTTTCAACCCTGCAAATAAGGCAAGGCCCTTGGATTTACGTTTAATTAAAAGACCGATGTCTCGCTTGTAGTATATTAAAAGACGTTTCTATTTCAATAATTTTAAGAACTTAAGAAAAGCATTTACAAAAACTAATAATGAGGGCATCTTTGGCATACATGTTGGAGAAAGATGGCCCAGGTTCATCTTTAAGAGTAATTTATTCTTTTGAATGTGCCTGAACAAAAGCAGCTTGTTTTCTTGGTGCAATTCCTACGCCGTATATTTACTCAATACAATGTACCTTCTGATGTGCATGACAGGTGCCGCCACAGGCTTTGAGCAATATAAACAGGGGCATCTTCACTCAGTGGGGCATCTCTACGCAGTCTACTTCAGTAGCTAGATTATATCGAATTGAACAAAATAACGTGCGTGTGAATAAATTATCGTGGATAGTTTCGAAAAAACTAACTTTTATGATGCCGAAAAGTATGACGTTCGTAACTAGTAATAATTGAGGGTTTCTATTTTTCTAACATATTGTATCTATCGTTATTTGAGATTTTCTAAGAGTGACAAACATACTCCTTTACTTATAACAATCTACTTGTAATCAAAATTAAAACAAGCAGTTTTAAAGTGGCAAATTAAATCGTCAGAACAGTTTTAAATCTGCAAATTGTCTCCACGCTAGCACCATCTATTGGCATTAGGCGACATACAATAACTTGACTGTGTACTCTTAGGAATTGGCGTACTTACAGACTGGCATGTTTTATTATTATTATTATTATTATTATTATTATTATTATTATTATTATTATTATTATTATTATTATTATTATTATTATTATTATTATTATTATTGGTATAAATAGGATTATAAGTTGCTAGTCGGTAAAAAAACTGTATAGAGTTCCCCTCCAATTACATCAGAAAAAAAAACGAATATTAGGAAATTCTTTGTAAATATTTTTTTTTTAAATTTAGTATTTGTTATTACAAATATTGTTTTGTTCCAATAAAAAAAATGGTTGATTGATAAATTCGTAAGAAAAAACAAAGGACTCTAGAGACTTGGAATCGATTTCCTAGCGAGGTCGACCATCGCTGTTCTTCAGCTTTTTGTATTCATCCTTAGAAAACAGCTGTTACGTAAGGTTCTGCAGCTTTCTTCCTTTTAGGTAAACTAGGAAGCAAACGAAGGAAATGCATTTACACATGATCAGGCATTTAGACAGCTATAGTCATGACGAAATAGTATAAACAAGCAAATTAGGGACAAAAGATATCTGCACTTTAAACATTTAGCTTTACACAAAAACATAAATAGCATACACATAGAAAATTTTATTGGATATACATGGACAAAAATCTTAAAGTAGGTTTGAAACAACAAAGTAACGATTCTGGAAATTTCATTATATTTTTCAAGAAAAAGAAATTAGACCAATTATCGTTTCTTCTTTCTACGCAAATAATGTTATAATTACTTTGATATTATTTTTCTTGTATGTAGTTCGCTATTTTCGGTTTTCTGTGGAAGGTCATATGGATTGGATCTCTTTATTAAGCTGTAGGTCCACATCTCACATAGCCTGAAAGGGACACTAAATTCCAGATAACCCAACCAACCATAATTAGTTATTATCTTAGTAATTTCGGATATTAAGTGCTCAACTTCTATTATTAAAGAAGAAGTTTCTATTCAGTTTAATGTTTAACTGTAGTAATCAGGTGTATGAGTATGTCACTCAAAGCACAGGCTTCAAGAACTCAAATCTTGTCTTCCTGTTGAAAAATGTGTGAGTAATACAAATTTTTAAATTATTATTAAGAGTATTAAGAACAATACTGTTTTTACATGCAATGTTACTTTCAGCATTAAGAGTCTTCATCCCGGCGAAATTAAAATACGCTAATTTTACAGTAATTATGTGATATCTTCAAATAGATCAAAGATAATTGAAATATGGAACAAGAGCGCCCTAGACAATATTACTTTGCGTGAGGTACCGTTATCACAAGTCACCTAGTAGCTTTCCGTTTTCAGCTGTTTAGAAACGCGAAAATAAATGCCGATTTTCAAAATAGCTCGAAATCGAAAGCAGATAAGTGAATCGTGATAACAGTTTCTTATGTAAAATAATATTGTCTATGGCCCTCTTGTTCCACATTTCGATTATCTTTTATCTATTTGAAGATATCACATAGTTACTGCAAAATTAGCGGTATTTTAATTTCGCCGGGATGAAGACTCTTAAGGTTTTTTTTTTTCCTTCCCGAAGCAAAATATTGGATACGTCATTTTAGCAAAGTACTTAAGTAAATTATCCCTCCCCACTGATCTAGTAGCTAGCGAGTGTGTATTTGGGTTTCGGGTTTGATTTCCGGTGGATCATTAAACGTATTATGTTCGGATTAACGATACACACGAGCTACTTTTCGAGACGCACTTTGTGGAATGCGAAACTAGAAGAGGACATACGTCTGTCTTGTCTTAAATGTCTCGAAAAGACTTATTTTTAAAGAATAATTTTTAAAATTATTTTTTTTAAAAAAAAGTATTCCTCAGAAATAGACATCTGCCTTGGAACCAATACCGACATTTATTATTAAAAGGGCAGAGCATGTCAGTAGTAGAAAATGGATAGATCTGGCTCATACTAGGCCAACATCGCTCAACTCAGGAGCCCCTGGGAAATTGAGCACCTTACACCGTGAACCCACGGTCTTTTACGACCTCCATTTTAGGGGTGATTTTGTTCCCTTTTATGACCACTTTTTAGGGGTGAACTCGTTCTCTTTTATGAGCATATTTTTAGGGGTGAACTCGTTCCCTTTTATGAGCATATTTTCCAACCCCTATGAACACATAGCAGAGCAGATAATATATAAGATTAGGAACACACAGCAGAGCAGATAACACATAACAGTAAACAAGGGTGTATTCGTTCTCTTTTATGAGCATATTTTTCAACCCCTATTTTAACATAGCAGAAAACACATTAGACTACGTAACACACAGCAGAGCAGATAACACATAAGAGTACGTAACATAACAAGGGTGTACTCGTTTCCTTTTATAAGCATATTTTCCAACCCCTATTTTAACATAGCAGAAACTACGAACACATAGAAGAGCAGATAACACAAGGGTGTATTCGTTCTCTTTTATGATCACTTTTTCAACCCCTATTTAAACATAGCAGAGCTAATACAAGAGTATGGCTTATTTTCCAACCCCTATTTTAACATAGCAGAGAATACATAATATTCATTCCCCTACGAACACATATAAGAGCATAAGACTACGTAACATAACAAGGGTGTATTCATTCCCTTTTATGATCTCTTTTTCAACCCCTATTTGAACATAGCAGATAGTACATAGCAGGGCTGTACTCAGTTCAACCCCTATTTTAACATAGCAAAAATTACGAACACATAGCAGAGCAGATAATACATAAGATTCATTCCCTTTTATGAGCATTTTTAGGGGTGTATTTGTTCTCTTTTTAACCACTTTTTCCACCCCTTATTTTACCATAGCAGAAATTACACTGAGACTACGAACACACAGCAGAGCAGAGAATACATGATTCATTCCCTTTTAAGGGGTGTACTCGTTCTCTTTTATGATCACTTTTTCAACCCTTATTTTACCATAGCAGATAAAACATAGCAGGGATGTATTCATTCCCTTTTATGAGCATATTTTTAGGGGTGGACTCGTTCCCTTTTATGAGCATATTTTCCAACCCCTATTCGAACACAGCAACAAACTAGAGAATAATGGGGATGTACTTGTTCCCTTTTTTAACCCCTATTTCCCACAGAGGCTACGGACATAGGAGATTACACAGCAAAGATTTCTTTTTACCTGGGTCTTATAGTTCATGTGGGATACGCCCTTTCTATGACAATTTTAACCGATTTGGATGAAACTCGGCATATGGGGGTTTTCGGACATGCTGATTACGAATATCATACTTATTTTTACCTGGGTCTTATAGTTTATGTAGATACGCCCTTTGTATGACACTTAAAACCCAATCACTCGTAAACGAAGCAACATATTGAGGTGGTGTTTCCACATTTAGCAATAGATCATCAGGTACTACAAGTTCCAAAAATAATGACCATCGAGGTCAAAGATGAAAATACTTAAAACCTAATAGTTTGTAAACGGAGCCACATATTGAGATGCTCTTTCCACATTTAGTAATTGGTCATCCACTACTACAAGTTCCAGAAATAATGACCATCGAGGTCAAAGGTCAAAATACTTAAAACCTAATAACTTGAAAACGGAGCCAAATATTGAGGTGGTGTTTCCACATTCATCAACAACTACAAGTTCCAAAAATACCAACCATCGAGGTCAAAAGTCAAAATACTTAAAACCTAATAACTCGAAAACGGAGCCAAATATTGAGGTGCTGTTTCCAAATCTAGTAATTGGTCATCAACTACTACAAGTTTCAAAAATAATGGTCATCGAGGTCAAAGGTCAATCTCGTAAATGAAACCACATATTGAGATGGTGTTTCCACATTTAGTAATTGGTCATCAACTACTACAAGTTCCAAAATAATGATCATCGAGGTCAAAGGTCAAAATACTTAAAACCTAATAACTCGAAAACGGAGCCAAATATCGAAGTGGTGTTTCCAAATTTAGTAATTGGTCATCAGGTACTACATGTCTCAAAATTAGTGGCTTATGTCTTTGTAAGCTTATATTTGTAATAAACACTGGAAACTTATGCATGTTGCATGAAACTGTAAGTCTTTACAAATAATTTCATTTATGTTCAGTTGCCCTGCGTGGAGTAATTTTTCAGGTATAGGAATTAATGATCTTGAAGTTCGGTTGGGTCACATTAGTACACATGCATGTGGGGTGGATTGGTACGGACCAATGTGCCCCCATTCCTCTGTACCAATCTACCCCTTCCATTTGTAAGTATAAGGGTAGACTACTCTTTGTGCATTTCCCACGTATTACAGTTTTCATTGTGATTAACATCAAGTAGAAAAAGTTACTAATAGTATAGGCTATCTCTTGTATGATCGCTTGATTTTCGTAATCAAAGCATAAAAATAAATTAACCAAAATAATATGAAAACTTTCCTATTATTATATTTCCGACTTTCCGGAACTATAGGTATAGCGGATAGGTACACAAACTTTCGAATGGAAAATTGTTTAACCATTTAGGAGCCATGGTAGCAAAAATGTGAAGATTCTTTCCCCCAGGTCATAACATGCGAGTGATTTTAATAGGCACATGTCTAACAAAATCAACCTCAAATATATATGTGTACATGGACGCTAAAAGCCAGCGTGTAGTAAGCGTCATATTTATTCGACTTTCAGCAACCTATTTGAAAGTTATTCGGCGAAATTCTTGTAACTTTAATGTTATAAAGGTAATCAAGAAAGTTCTGTCGCTTTTTGTGGAGGTCTGTGCTCAATTGGCCCTCACACCGTGAGTTGAATCCGAATGGAGATAAGGCGAAGGTCAGTTGTTGGTGTGGATATACCCAACATACTACCTGATTGTGGCAATTCAGTTACCCAGTGAACTTGCGTAAGGACAGAGTGAATATGGGACATCCACAGAGAGCCCTAAGGGCGAGTATGGTGTACGAGTTCAAACTGGGATAAAACGCCGCTGTAGCAAGGGAGAAGATATGCCAGGCCTTTTGTGAGAGTGTCGTGACTACGCGGACAGTGCAACGG
The DNA here is from genome assembly GCF_964235325.1 of Thermobia domestica. Lineage (NCBI taxonomy): Eukaryota > Metazoa > Arthropoda > Insecta > Zygentoma > Lepismatidae > Thermobia > Thermobia domestica. The sequence goes on from NC_137466.1 coordinate 179,561,271, forward strand.
AGGTTTAACAAGTTTATAAACGGTGACAAAACACTGGAAGACGCACCACGTGCCGAAAGACCAACACATGTACAAAAAAGATCTTCAGGCAGCAATTAAGGCGAACAGCGGCCAGACATGTGAGGAACTGAGACTACAATTCAGTGTGAGTGAAGAAACGTTCGGCAGCACCTCCATCAACTTGGGAAGCACTACAAGTTGGGTCGATGGGTTCCACATGATTGAATCCAGCCCAAAATGCGTTGCGAGCAGATACCTGTGTTTCTTTGCTGTCTTGTCTGAGGAAGGAAAAATTTCTGGAAGTGTGTTGACATATGATGAGAAGTGGATCCTGTACGATGCTCCACGGCGCCGTCATCATTGGTTAGCATCCCATGAATCGGTTCAAAAACAGCCGAAACCAGCACTGCACCAAAAGAAATTCCTCCTGTGTGTTTGGTGGAATGCTCATGGCATCGTGCATAGGGAACTGCTACCAGCTTATCAGAGCATCAATGCAACTGTGTACTGTCAGCAGTTGGTTTGTATTCAAGAACAACTCAAAACTACGGAGCCAGCAAGTCTGAATCGCGATGGGGTCCTCATGTTACAGGACAACGCTAAGCCCCACGTGGCTAGGATGACCAAGGACACCATTCTATGCCTTTTATGGGAAACACTACTGCATCTGCCATACTCCCCGGACATTGTACCATCCGATTTCCACATGTTCTACCGAGATAGAATTCATGGCCTTCCAGAGCGTTGGCAGAAGGTCGTCGATGATAATGGGACTATTTTTGAACTTCCAGGTATGTCTTAGGTGACATATCGATGTTCGTAGGTTGTGGGTGAAAAAGCGACAGAACTTTTTTGGTTACCTTTATAATAACAACAAAGCTCCGCCTCCTTTGGAGACAAGGGGACGCTCGCACCAAAATTATAACATCTTTTTCAGTTAGTAGTTGAGTATAAAAGATTTCAAAATTTTGCCCTTGGATTATTTACTTCTATTTTTCCTTATAGAGACAGAACCTCATTTATAGTACTTTTTATCTTTGTAAATAGCTTGCGGAACTTTTAAATTTTGACGAGATCACAAACAAGCATTGGACTTTTAATTTAATTTAATTTTATTTTATTTTATTTATTTATTTATTTATTTATTTATTTATTGTAATAGGTTGAACTAGATCTATTGAATTACTAAAGATTCTGACAAATCTTCACATTCTTTTTATGAAACATGTTTTTTATTTTGCATTTTTGCTGCTGTAGGTCCTTAAATCTATTGTTAAAATATTTGCTTGCGGAAGTTTAATTGAATATTATATCTGAAAATATTTCATGGAAAAATAAAACAAAAAAATACGTTATCTCTATTATCAAAGAGTCTGTGTGATATTTCAATTTGCTCGTACCAATCTGCCCCAAGCCAGTTGCAATCTGCCCCCACGTGGGGAAGATTGGTACAGATTGAAGAACTTTCGTAAAATGTAATTTACTCCAGGTAAGACATTAGTAGAAGCAATATTGTACATTGTAAATGTAGCTGAAGAATCACAGTTTAAGTAGGAAAAAAATCATGTTTCTCAAGCTGACGATATGTTCTAAAATCTCGGGTAAGTAAAAATCGTACCAACGTCCCCTTACACGGTAAAATAAACTTATGATAACATCTTTAAACTCGTCTTCTGGAAAAAAATTGAAAAAATGAGATACGCCCCTTCGTCTCGAGAGGAACGATATAACATATGTACGTAATAATACTTATTTACGTGCTATTATTACCATTATGAACTTAAGTGTTTGAACATATCTTGATGAAATTCTCTTTACGCCACTAGCATGCAATGCATATAGGTCTGACACACGATATTCAAGTATCAAGACTGATTGGTTAGTTGTTCTTCAGTTTAACATCCTCTCAGCACAGGCTTTATATGAGGCGTGGACCTACAGCTAACATAGGATTCGAACTACATGAACTAACAGCTAACACATTATGGAACGAAACTCAGATGTTTCAGACAATCAGAGACATATTTACGCGTGGGTCATGACCTGGTGCGACAAATTTTCTCTGACCAGATTTTCACACTTATTTTCAGCAGTAACTTCATATTGGTGTCTAATCAAATCAAATATGATTTTATTAACTGCATCTTATACAGGGTGTTTCAAAACAACACCGACAACGTCTGGGAGGTGATTCCTGACACCAAGATAAGACAAAAAGTATAGACCAACCTGGGTGCACAAATGCTTCATTTCGGAGTTACAGGCTGCCGAAAACATGAAAAAATGAACTTTAAAGGTCCATAGTTCCAAAACTATGGGACCCACCGTAGTCGGGTCAATACTTCACTTAGGAACTAGTATGTGCCCTATCCAAATATCCAAGTTTCAGAATCCTGCGGTACTTCCGCAACAATATTTATAGAGGTAGTTGGTGAGTACTTCAATTTATATCCCCGTAGCAAAACTTCCTCTACAATTTTTTTTTCATGAGTACCTTAGGATTCTGAAACATTAATTCTTGAATAGAGCACATATTAGTTCCTAAATGAAGTCTTGATCCGACTACGGTACGTCCCATAGTTTTGGAGCTATGGACGTTTAAAGTTCTTCTTTTTTTTTCATGTTTTCGCAGCCTATAACTGCGAAAGGAAGCGTTTGTGCACCCAGGTTGGTCTATACTTTTTGTCTTATCTTGGTATCAGACACGTTGTCGGTGTTGTTTTGAAACACTCTGTATATTATCATTTCACTTTTCCTCTTCTATTTACCAGCAAATATTGATTATTCGCTTCCCTGTCTCAAACTTTCTACATTGGTATTTGTTAATATTCACAGGGCAGCATTTCTTTAACAGCAAAAATTTAAAGATTGCTCTTCATGCAATAATATGAAATTAAATCTTAACAATTTGATCTTAGCTACCTCTCCTTGAATGCAATAGTCAATCAATATCCTGTGTTAAATTGACAAATTATTGTATTTAGAATTTACAATAATTAATATGTTATTATGTCCCACATACAGTATATGTTCCCTGGTTACATATGGACTGTTTGGATGCCAGTGGCCTAACTCCAAAATTGAAATTTTCCAGTAGTAAAATCTGAAGTTCGACATCTCATGAATAGTTGATATTTTTACTATGTTGACAACTAAAATCATAACTATGAAGTTTATGGTTTTAAAATTTACTGTTTAGAAAGATCTTTTTGAAAAAGGTGTCCATGTATAGAAATAAATGAAAGCATTAATCCAATTTTTCATTATTTTAGATAAGACTACTTGCCATCCAAATGGTTCATATGATACAATCTCTCTCTAAGTTTAACATTTTAACTGTGTTTCTATTCCAACCACAATATAATCAAGTTGAAACAACACAGAAAAACACTCAATGCAAAAAGCTCTTTTAAATTACGCATATGTTGACATTCGTACCTGTTGTTGTTGTATCCAAATGATTGCTGTAGGTGTTTGTGTGATACGTGGGACTTGCATATAAGCTTGTCTCTGTCGAAAATACTGGTGACAAATTCAGGAACAAGAGAATGAGGAACATTTTCATCCTAAATAAATAAATAAATAAATAAAAAAGAAATTAAAGAATACAAAACATGTTAAAGGAAACATCAAGTATTTCTTCATTATGAAAATAAAATATTCCTACATTACAAGCGCAGATATTCTTGTTTTGAACCATTCCAAATTTACCATCTAAAATAGTTGTTTTCTTTACTTTTTCAAATCCTATTTTTAGATTTACTTGCTTTAAGATAACACTGTGCAACACGAAATCTGTCCTTTACATGAAAATATGTTTTTCTTATATATTTTTGCATGAGAAATTCAAATCTGTGATTACTTTTTATGTATCACGTGCCATTTTTGTGAAAAATTGAAAAGTTTGAAATTTTGTACTGTGAAATCCCGTATTTTTTACGGGATGTGATGAAATATGATCAAAGTTTGGTTTGGTTATTGAAAATAAATGTACGTTCTTAGCAGTGAGGCTATATGAGACGTGGGCCTACACTTTAAGATTGAATCCAAGCCTCCGTGTAGCTCAATGTTTTTCTACCGGGAATCAAACTCGAGACCCAGTGCACCAATCAAACTCGAGACGTGCTATAAATTGTTGCATATGTAATATACCTCACAATTTACTCTCATTTAAATATCATGCAAGCGACAATTTTTCTCCTTTACAGAAGGCGGTCTTCTGTACATCCCACATCTATCAGTTGAGAATCTACACGTCATCCCAGAACAACTCTTGAAGATAATCAATCCTCGAGCTATAATGAAGATAGTACCGAAGGAGAAAGAAGAGTGGGGCGATCATACCATCAGAAGCGTAACCGCTACAGGTATTTAAAGGCTAATACAGGTAAATCATTACGGTTTAGTGAAGTGAAATCACTTACAAAATTTAGTGGTGTACCGGAAGACATACCAGCGAGGGGGTTCCACGAAATTTTGAGGACGAGTGCGAACTAATGGGCGTAGACGAATCTCAATATTTAAAGTTACTACCACATATATATTATTGCCACCTTGTCTAACATGGTTTAAGGCAATAAGGAATAGCCTACGTACTTATTCAGACTTTAAGAACGCCTTGCTATCCAATTACGAGAACGATTTTATGATAGCGAATAGGGATGTCTTGTTGAGAACGAAACCATTCGATCCAAAAATCCATAGGAGCGTTACTGAATTTGTGGCTTCTACATATAACAAATTAAGATCATTAAATCCGAGTCATCCAGAATCCCGAATCATTGCTTCTATTAGAATTTTATTACCTTTTAGATTACAGCAATTATTAATGTCTGCGCAGTGTATCAATTTTAACCATCTGATTATGCTTGTTCAAAATTATGAGAGTCAATCTGCAGCGCCAAGTGGTAATAGAGGGCAGGATAGAGGTCGAGGCAATTTTGGTATACAATATGCTCCTGTTCGTAACCTAAATATACAATCTGAAAATACCTCCAACTCGTATTGTTTAAATAGCAGAGCAAATGGTCACAATGTTACCAGTAATCAGACGCAACCTAATCGTAGAAATGGAAACAGGAATTTTAAAAATAGTAACCGGAATTTCAACAGGAACAGTAATCATCGCATGTTTACACAAAATCGATTTACAGATGGCAGAAATTACATTAATAGAAATCCGAATGCCGTAACAGTGCATAATCGCTCAGAAAGTACTCAAGATTGTGGGATACAGTGTAATTTAACTGAAGTTACAAGTCAACGTAATTTAAACTAGATTGTGCTGATGTGGAAGGAACGAAAGTATTTTATGGACATGAAATTTGGTTTAAGATATTTTACTTTATGTTATTTAATCTTTGAGTTTATATCTATAATCGTAATTAATCAATTTATGTCAACCAATGCCTTTTGTATGTCATACTATTCATGTGTTTTCCTATGATTTGCAAAACGCAATATTAATCGCATTATTTGTGTTTGTAATGTGAGAATATATATTGAAGTTAATAATTTTTGTTTTCTCTAAGAAATTCGTATTTAAGCGATTCTTGCTTTTATGTTATTGTTCTATTCGAATTTTACGCAAATAATATAAATATAAGGAATAAAAGAAGATATTTTTAATGTAAACGTGTAAAAGTAATGACCGTTTTACAAAAATTGATGTCAAGCATTTCATGGAAGAATTACGAGTAATGACAGTCAAATTTTAGATGTTTTCCAAAGAATTTTGATTAAAATATTGAAATTTTGTGCATTTTGACTTTCTCTTATTACAATTGCCTAGAGTTCATATATATTAACATTTTCATTTATTTCATGTATATTAACATCTTTATTTATTATGCCTAAAATTAACGATTTAAATTTGCTATTAATTAACATCTTTATGGCCCATAATGGACTTGAATTGAAATATTGACCGTATTTTTTTTAACGTGCCTTGTAATCGTCGATTATGAAGTTAATTATGAAGAAACATAATTAATAATATATTTTGTGTAAAAATAAGGAATATTTGAGAATTATGATATGAAATATGTTATATATACAAGGGGCACGTAAAGAGTTTGTTAAGGTTAACGGTCCAGAGTTCTTTTCCTTTTATTGAATAAATAAATAAAAGTCCGTCGAGTGCCATAATATACAATAGTATGTTGTATATTTCTACTTGTAATCATTATTGTATATTTTTAGTTGTAACCATTACTATTTTACTTGTAATTTTGGGCTACAATGTATTTCAAATATATACTAGGCAGATTCTACTAATAGAAGAAGAGAAAGAAAGAGAAATAATATACTTATAGTATTAATATATAAAAAGATTATTCAAATGTTTTTATATAATTTGATCTAGGTGTCGTCGTCATGACGACCGAAAATAAATAGAATTATGGAGAGTTAGTAAAGGAGACATCTTAGAATATTTGTGTATAAAGTAATTGTACGCTTCTCCTTCATATTTATTAAACCGTGTGTGCAACGAAAAGGTAAATTGGTGTTTCTATGGCTCAATATTTAATGTTAAAGAACCAGAGAGAAGACTTATCGTTATAAGTTGGACTTAAACTTTTTGTAACATTTTCTATGCTTCGAACTGTACTCTTTCTCTTATATAAACATTCTAGTTTTATAATGTTCTCCTGAAAATATAGGTACAAGTTTTTTACAATTACTTATCGTCTTTTCGGGTGCAGAAATAATATCCGTTGAAACGATAAAGTTTAATCTTGTTGGATCAAAAGATCCAATATATTTCAATCAAAAAGTTTCTTTTACGCCTTATAATGGAGAACTATATACAGTGTGGCCAAACCCAAACTATCATTTAAGTCGGTACTACGTACTTACTCCATAAAAAATACGAAAACTCGATTTAGGGTCGTTCAAAAATTTTATTGCCCTTGATTCTAAAACTAATTATTGGCCAAGATCGCAATCTGTTGATCCATTTTTTTGATCATCCTTAAAATTCTTGTTAATCTTCAGGGCAAAAATGTTTTTAAATCTGGCATGAGCCAGGAAGATAGAAAAACAAGAACAAAATATAATAATTAATATGGATTTGTTTGTCTTTTTATGATATAAAATAGATTGTTGTTGTTTACTACTCACTCGGACAACGAGTATGTTTTGTTCTTTATGGTTGCTATAGTGATGAGATTGTTTTAAGTGATTGGTAAAGATGTAAGATGTATAAGGAATGGAAACGTAGAAGTATAGCGACTTATAGAATTTGTAGAAGTCAAAAAACTTCGAAAAATACATAATTTTAAAAGTTATTTTGGCAAGAGTTTTCTATATGCATTTCATTCAATTGAATCGTTCAATGAACCGGTTCTTTATGAATCGGTTCATTAAACGATTCAATTGAATGAAATGCCTTTAGGAAAGTCTTACAGTTATTTTATTGTGTACGTTTTACGTTGTTCAATAATTCTATTTTAATGAACTTAGGGCAAATATATAACTGACAGTTCAAGTTAAGGTTATATATATAATTCAATACTATATAGACGTAATGCCTTGTAGCATTGCTCCCTCCCCCCAAGCTTGGACCCCTAACCAAAATTTCTTGGTGCGCGCCTGACTGTAGTCTTTTTTAAATAATTACTAATAATAATAAATAATTTAAATAATTACTAATTTTAAATGATAAATAATGATTGTTAAAATTAATTATAAGTGGACCCTTTACCAAAATAACTTTCGGGCCAGCATTCATATGCCTAAAGTATTAGGCTATTATCCTTTCTTTCCCTTTATGTGGGTACTTTAAGGTTGCTGTAATCCTTAAGTTGAAGTTGAGTGTATATTTGAACTGCATAATTCGCCGAAGTCTTCGACTCTCTCGGAGGCCTTTATTCAAAAGTTTCGTATTATAATTGAATGTATAGTTGAAAATTTCGGTTGTTTAGAGAATTGGTGACTTTACTGGTTCATAAATAATAAATTATTTAACGAGAGGTACTTTCATAAGAAATACGAAAAACAGAGTGAATTAAGCAATAGTCGTAAAATGTAATGCAAGTTGCAGCTATCAGATTGATTCTAGTGAGTAGAAAGGATAAAAGTAATGACCGACAAACTTTAAAATGTCGTTACTGAATTCTCTATGACTATTTGCCTGTCTCTTATTTGAGATTTTTTTTTCAATTTTGAGGCCTCCATTCGATAGAGCATCAAAAACTATGTGAGAAAGTGGTGGATTTTCTCGCGTCATTCTTACCGTTCCCGAGATATTGGCCAAAAAATGGCCGATTTCCTGAGATTTAAGAAGCCAAATCTCGGGAACTGTAATTTATAGAGAGATGATATTGGTGTTGATCAATACCTAAGAGGATGGTGAATATTTTAGTACCAAACAATAACCAAACTGACGAACTAGCCACCGTTCTCCAGATATTGGCCAAAAAATGTTGGAATTTCGGGAGATTTAAGAAGCCATATCTCGGGAACCGTAAGTCATAGAGAGATGATATTCTGCGAATTTTTGCGAGAAAGAGAAGAAGATGTGGATTAAAAGATTTACTTTTATATGTAATAACAATCACAGCTATCCTTCCCTCTCCAATCTATTTAAGTTCCTTCTGGCAATGCTCTTGGAGCATTCTCAACTGGGGTTTCTTTGAAAACAATCCTACACATTTATTAGACAATATGAAAAATATTCTTCATGTACCTAGAAATATTTATTCATCAAACGAAACGGAGAAAACTAAAACAACGATTTGCCCATTTCTTCCGCACTCTTTTATTATTCTTATTGCTCTCTCAAAATGTCAATATTCAGATAATATATTAGAATATTGCTTGACCTGTAATATATTCACGCAAGCATTGCTTGAAAGCAGTAAATTTGTAGAATCGTGCCTGACGTGGTTCATCCGAAATTCCGTATCCCTTCGGTTGAGTGCACGCGAACGATGCGAATTCAAACGACATCTCAACACAGTAAGAGAGCAGTTAGCATGAAATGCCAATGGCGGTGTGCTCCACTTCACAAGTCACATAACACTTGCCCCACGAAAGAAAGAAAGAGAGAAAAAAAGAAATACAAAGACCTCGATTTAAGAAAAAAAGGGAGCTTCCGACTAAGGCATAAGGTTAAACTTGAATGTTTCGGAAAATGCTATACACAACAACAGTAGCAGAAGACCGTAACAGGAAGTCTTAAAGTCATTCAGTGTGCTACATTATTCTGACTGAGAACAAAAATCCATGGAAGCTAATGCGAGGAAATCAAAAGGAGAAAAATCAGAAAAAGAAGAACAAACAAGTATAACTACATGGTTTAGTTGGAGAAACGTCTTTAGTGAACCATTTATTTAATCTTGTCACAGAATTCAAACTATTTACATTGACACTTTTCAATGAAGCAATCAAACCTTTTTTTCTTTTTCAAATGCTTTCGTTTTTTTGTTACCGATCATTTGCTTTTTGCAGCCTACTCCTGCATGAAGAAAAACTCCTTAATTTGTCATTAATCCTCGTACTAGGATGTTTCTTCCGAAATCTTTGGTTATGACTGTTTTATATTGGCCTTTATATAACTGGATGATTTTTTTTTTTTAAAGTAACATCAAAATGTTTTGTAAGCGTAGCCTAACATCTAAATCTAAATCTAATCGTAGCCTATCTCTCACTGAAAATAACCTATTATACTGCATTATGTGGTACGTTTCAATATGTATACGTATTATCTTATAGTAACCTCGAAATTGACGTGTACAACTCGTGAATTGTTTCCATTGAAGTATTCACTAAAATATAAATTATTATTGATTCATTGCAGTATTCAACTGGGTTAGTAATGATCAGAGCAACCCAATGATTAGTGCTAAATCCTGTGTGTAGTTTCAAGTACTATTTTCAAGTATCCTTCATAGACAATATAATGTCATCAATGCTACTACTACTACTACTACTACTACTACTACTACTACTACTACTACTACTACTACTACTACTACTACTACTGCATATTATTATTATTATTATTATTATTATTATTATTATTATTATTATTATTATTATTATTATTATTATTATTATTATTATAACACCGTGTATAACCATGACAGGTAGGCGGTTTGTATCTGAATACTAAATACAAGTTAACTCAGATCTTGGTCGTCGAGAAGTCTTCAGGAGGCAAGGACGTCGTTTACGAGGTTCTGGATTCGATTTCCGGAGGAGCAAGTATTCGGGCTCGAGCCAAAAGTTGTTAAAACTTATAGGGCGCCTGCCAAACTTGTTCAAAACTGCTCAGCCAGGGTTTAGGATTGACAACAGCTTGAGTGGCTCTTCTACATCTCATTCACTATCAAGCCGAACTGAAAAGTGAACCGAGCTGATGGCTCATCCAAACCAAGGCGGTTCGAGTCAACGGGCTCAGTTGAGCCGAGTCGAACCGTGCCGGTGGACTCATTTCAACGGAGCTGGTTCGAGCCGTTTGCTCACCGGAGCCGAGTCGGTGGCTCATTCCAACCGAACCGGCTCGAGCTTTTCCCTCAGCTGAATCGAACCGAGCCGGTTGATATCACTACCTGGGTTGGGATCTGCTTCGACTCAAAAATTCGACCGTGCAGGTCTCAGCCTTCATGCTAAGAACTACAGTATATATTTATATTGATGCTCAAGACATTTGAGTGTCTCGTTATAAAAGTCTATTGTCGTCTTGTTATCGAGACGAGACGAGATGCGAATAGGGTCCCCTGTCGTGAGCAACACTAAAAGAATTCTGCATTACTGCTTACATTTCTCATGACCTTCGCTTTCCAGTCTTATCAGGCCATGATTTCAAAACGAGCTAAAAACGAGCTGAATGAGCGAGCAATTTATCAAACTCGACTCGACTCGAAACTCGACCTCAAAAGCAATGACCCGGCTCGGAACTCGACTCGAGAAAATTACCTTTGACTAGACTCGAAACTCGAGTCGAGTCTAGTTTCAGCTCGACTCGTGCCTATCCCTACCGAATCCCCTAGATTTAGCGACTTTTATCCCAAATTGGCAACCCTGATCAAGGTTAGCCAACCGGAATGTTAACCTGATCTACTGAAAATGTCCCCGCGAGCTACTAGTAACTCATGATCGGCGGTTTGGCGATCGCTGCTTTAAGCATTCTGTCCGTCCGTGTGACCGCAGCTTAATATATTGTTTAAGCTGTTTTTTTATGGCAAGAAAACGAACACTGCTTGTATGGTATTGCAAGTACATGTAGTTCTATTCAGGGTGCGAAATCATTTAAAAATGGTGGGGGGGGGAGAAGTTCAGTGATCCACACTAATGCTTCGTGGAGCCTCCAAAAAACTGAAATATTAATGGATTATTATTAATAATAATAATAATAATAATAATAATAATAATAATAATAATAATAATAATAATAATAATAATAAATGTTCAAACTAGTCGTAATTGTTATTTAAAAATACTTTAATGTTATTTATTCATTTAACCAAAATTGGTAACTTATCTACTGCACCCGGGTTCGATTCCCGGCGGGAGCTCATGTGGTTCGGATTCCACGTTAATCAGTAGGTCCACGTCTCATATAGCCTCGCTGCTGAAAGGGACGCTAAACTAAAAATCAACTCAACTTATCTACTGCATTTAATATACACTTCGGTGCGTATGGTCCAGGGTTAGACTCTAGTGGGAGCACAGTACCCTTGTGTTTACCATTATATTGAAGTTTACATTCGCGAAAATAGCAGTAGAGATATTTAAGTCAGAAATAATAGTCCCTGAGAACCGACGTCCTAACCAATCATTAGAACTACTAACTTGAAGCGCTCCACCTGGCAAGCCATAGATCCTCATGAGCTGTAGAGCCAGAGTATAGTTTTTATTATTATTTATGAAATTCTCGTTTCTTCGCTACGTACGTAGTGTTTCAGTTTGATCGTTCAGATATACGGTCACCTTTGTAAGTCTAAATAATACTATGTATCTATATTGTATTATTAGCAAGAATATATTATTATAAATAATGATTTCAATACAAATACTTGATAGACAACAAAAAGCCGTGTTGTCTCAGTGGTAGAGCTCTCATCTCAGGTGCGTGGAATCATCGGCTGGATCCTAGCTCGCGCCAAATTCTGCTTGTGGTATACAAACAATTGTGTGGGGGTTTTCTCGGGGTCCTCTCGCTTCCTTCCACTATCCTAATCAACCATTATAATTCATCTCATCATGACCGTCTTCCTTAGCCTTACTAAATATTCGCAGGACGTTAAACTTTAGAAAATAAAAGTACAAACACTATAATACGATTGATTTGCTGATTTAAGTTTAATGACCCTTTTCAGCAGCGAGGCTATGAAATGTGGACTTACAGTTTAAGGTGAAATCCGAACCACTGTAATCGTTCAAATTTTTGTCCTGCGGCATCTGTGACTGTCGCGATAATTTTAAGTGCTGCAGCTGTAGATGACTTACTGAACACCTGGTAAAGTTCGCCTAACAAACATGCAAAGTTGTGAACAGCATTCACAACACCAAAAACTCTTTCAGAAACAAGAGCAATTCGATGTGCCATGCAGTGTACGCTAATTAGGCACGGGTTGACATTTCTTCTAATTTGAGCAGCAACACCTTCGTTTCTCCCAGTAAACACTGCATCCCCGTCCGAACTAAATCCAACCAGTTTTTCTTTAAGATTAAAAATATCTATGCCATCTTCGGAAAATGCTTGAATAATTTTCTCTTTAAGGGATTTTGCATCGGCATTTTCTACAGGCACTAATTTATAAAAACGACAACAAGGTTTATTTTCTTCGTCCACATATGTTCATATAACAGCAAGTGCTTATCCGCAAACCTGTTTGTAGGTTCGTCCACTGAAATTGAAAAACAATATGTTTGTTTGAGAAATTTTACCAATTTTGCATGCAACTGGTACGCTAGAGAATAAAGGTGTTCATCTCGTCAACAACCGAACAACCGAAAAAGTTGAACACTTGATTCTTTTACAAATAAACTACGTTTTTTGAAAACAGGCATGTTTGTCTGAAAATTTTCTTTATAGACCTACTTATATTTTCCTATTAAGGTGTCCCCCCTTACAGATTTTGGTGAGGGGGAAAAGCAAGTGTAAAATTTTTGGTGGGGGGAAATCCCTCAAGTCCCCCCCCCCCGGGATTTCGCATCCTGGTTCTATTTTTCCCTTAAACTTCCTGGATAATTATTGAATCGACAAGATATCGTCTCCCATAAAAAGCTACCATCCGTCACCGTTCATGATATTACGAGTTATTGGCAAGGCGTGCTGTTGTTCCCTTGTTATAAAGTACAATGAAATGTAATATGGTCGGTGTTTAAAAAAATATTAATAATTGATTTTAAAATAACGTTGACTTGTATATTAATGTTTAATGGGGAAAAATGTCCAGAAATGAGACACATAACAATCCATAGATCTCACTGAGCTAAATAAAATGATATGGGGGAATGGAAAATCTTCATGCGTAGTTTTCGACTAATCGAGATAAAAATATTTTTTTGTACGGTAAACGTAAAAACTGATGCTGTACGATAACCACTCTATGTATTAAGATGGAACTGATATTGAAGTATACACTAATGAAGCTTCTTATTGTGACTAGCAAACGGACAGTATACTGTAAAGTTAATGAGAGATAGCCTAAAATTATAATTAACTTTTAACTTTTAATTTATGTTTAACTAAAATATTGCCCAAATATAAGACATATGCGAGGTGTGTTCAAAAAGTATCGAACATTACATTTTTCAGCGTAAACCAATGAAGCACGGGACACTTCCTTCAGTGTAGATGTAGAGGGGACACTCATGCGCATTCGTGAACTTTTTTTCGACCCAGAAAGCATCAGTAGCTGGCAGTCGGCCAATAAGTGAAGGCGTGTACTAAGCGGTCGTCGGATTTTTTTTTTGTAAAATAACAAAAAAACTTAAGGAGCAATATTGCATCAAATTTTGCCAAAAGCTTGACGATACCCAAGCGTGAATCATTCAATCGAATCGGTACATTCAATTTTGAACGAAAATTGGGGCATGAGGAGAGTGTCCGCAAAATTTGATTCAGGCTTTCATCGCCAAACACAACATTCCTTTCTGTCGTCAGTCTCCCTACTCACCCGACATGGCTCCGTGTGACTTTTGGTTATTTCTCAAGCTGAAAATGCCACTAAAAGGGACCCGATTTGAGTTGAGTTGAGTTGATTTTGAGTTTAACGTCCCTTTTCAGCAGCGAGGCTATATGAGACGTGGACCTACTGATTAAGTGGAATCCGAACCACATGAGCTCCCGCCGGGAATTGAACCCGGGTCTAGGACCCGATTTGAGTCAAGAGATGACATCATGCGGAATGTGGCGACACAGTTGCTCACCATTCCAAAAGAAACTACGTTCCAGAAGTGTTACCAAAATGGCGGGAGCGCTAGAAGAAGTGTGTGCATTGCAAAGAAGACTACTTTGAAGGGAATTAGTGTTTCGTATTTCCAAATCAATAAATGTATTTTTGCCATCCAAAGGTTCGATATTTTTTAACACACCTCGTATATCAGTTGATAGGGCAAACCGAGTTTAACAAAATAATATGCTTTAGTGTAAATTCTCATGTGCAGTTTCGAAAAAAACGATAAACATTATGCCGTTACGTCGTTAGTTGGGAATAAAATTAATAGATTTTATTTTAACTGGAAGAAATTATTTATTTATGCTCTGTATAAGCACTGTAGATGTGTATACACTGTACTGTATATGTAAGGTACTGTTAACTGACAGATAGTATATTGTTTGTCTTTTCCTAACGATAATACTTACATTCTTTATGTAGCGATCGATAATATTAACAATTAATTTTCGTATGTGTTATTACCTTCTGTTACCATGATTATACATAATACTGATAATCATTAGTTCTAATATGACGAAAAGTATCTAATTACACTGGTTCTATAATTATAACTCACAAGGTACAGTAGGGTTTTCCAGAATTGAAGAAAAACTATTGGGGAAATCGTTTGTAAATAGTAGTAGTTTCACAAATAGATACTACACGTATAAACTAAGTGATTTTGGGCCATTGCTTCTCGTTTATTTCAAGTCAGAAATAATTGAAATGCATATAAGTCCCTACTTGTGTTACAACGTTGAGTCAACACAGAAATTCGTTTTTCCCTCTCTACCAGGCACTGAATTTCAGGTAATGCATGAAAATGACATGCTCGCCATTGAACCAATTTATAGATTGGCTCATACACAAACTCATAGTCGTGTTGGAAATCTTCATGTGCCTATATTTAGACATCAATCAATATAACGTTAAGCAACTAAATTTTACACTTTAAAATTACGTTCACTTTACTATAACTTGAAGACTCAATAAGTGTCATTTGTTGTATAAAGCTTTTTTTTTTTTTTTTTTTCAATGTTGACTCTTATGACACGACCTATCTTGAGAAAACCAAGAAATGAGGGACGTAAATATCTATAATTAAAAGTACAAGGGCATTAATGAAGCAAATGAAGGAAATATTTTTTTTAATGATAACTTTGTTTTAAAAAAATCGATTTTGAAATAAATGGTGTACATCTTCTACAGGCTTTCCCACAATTTTCATTGCTTGAGGTTAAAAACAATCAAGATTGAGGGATAAATTTATGCTCTATATCTTTAAAAAAAAGTACCAAAGTAACTTTAATTTAAAAATTAATTTTTGTTATATGTAGTACACAATTTCTCAATCAGTCAATAATAAGGGAGAGAATTTTAGAACCTTTCATTAAAAATAAAATGTTCCGTGAATATTTAGTAAAAAAAAAAATCGTTTTTAATGAAACATATGTGTTTTGTTTGAAATTCTAAGCTTAATTTTATTGAGAAGCTTATATTAAAAATAATCAAAGTTAATGGTGTGAATAACTCTGATTTTATAAAAACATGATTATAACTGTCCTAAAAATTCACCGATTTTCCAGAAACTAAGTATCTTTTCTTTCTTTCTTCTCTTTTCTTTCTTTTTCTTTCTTTTTTTTTCAGCATTCCCAATAAGGGTGATCGCTTTTGGTTGGTATCACTCCAGGGCACCAGTGTAAATACGCACCAACTTTTCAACTTCAGAACATTTTCAGGGCACCTTAAAAAAAAGTGCTTTGTTTTCTTCAAAACTTCATTGAAGGATTGGGATTCTGAGATCAAACATTAGGACTTGTAGCTTTGCATTCGTTGAAGAATTTGATTGTTTTGAGAATCATTCCCGTTTCATTCTTATAATGATTTTATTAGGTAACTCTTCTGGTTGTTCATTAGAATCAAGCCTTGATACGCACAATACGTAAATCCAATGATAATAACAATTTTTATCACACAACTTTTCACAGTAGCTTATCGTTTTAATGTAAAACTACACATAATTTTATTACAAATGTACTTACTAGGGATGATTCCATACCGGGACCAAGTACCTGGGGAAAACTTATATATCGGCTGAAAGCTCTTGCCAAGAGAAGTACGAAACCGTTTTCAAATCACGAGCAAACCCACAACCTGATCATATAAGGGGCCCGTTTGTTGGTGTTTGTGACCCTTGTATTGCATATTAGACAGAAGTTAAAATGAATGTCACAATGCGTCACGCGTAAGCACCTGAATCCATCATATTCCGTTTTGGCTCATTGCTAGAACGTAACTCGGGCAAGAGTTTGATAATATCGCTTTGCACCCAGATGTACCCATTTGCTCAGTGTTGCCAACCAATTGTAAATACAATGTGGCAGATGGTTTTTGTACCACTGGATGTATATCCATGAAACGTGGTATCAACCTCATTCGTCCAAGGAGCCCAGTTTGTAAGAGTTACCAACCAACTGTAAAAATGAGAAGGTGTAAAGCAGGTATGATGAGACGTTTATACACCAACATTGGCAGAAATATAACACGATATTATAGCAAAAATACGTTGAGTGTGACCGTATTCCAACCATTCTTGTTTGTCAGTGTTGCTAACATGTGTAAATATCACAATGTTGCAAATGGGGTGTGTGCCATTAAACGAATATAGAACAAATGTGACAGAAGCAGCATTGGACAATGGAAAACATAGTATGAGTGTGCCGAAGCAACTCAATTTGACAGTGTTGCCAACCATTCTAAAATATATTTTCTCGAAAGGTTGCCTGATCATTGCATGCATAGAGACAAAACTTGACATAAACATCATTCGACACAACAGCAAACATTCTGTGGTTGTTACGGATTCCCCAAGCACCCCAGTCTGTTAATATTGCTAACGTTTTCAAAATGGAAGTTCTTCAAATAGTACTATACTAGCTTCGTAGTACAATATTTTTTTTTTTTGTCTAATGTTATGAATGGTATTTCGTGTGATGTTTCTACCAATCGTGGTGCATAAACGTTTCATAGTAAGAAACCTGCTTCACATCTCATTTTTACAGTTGGTTGGCAACACTGATAAACTTGGGTCCTTGGAAGAGGAATACGTCCACAGTATATTTTTTTTAGTGACGAATGATGTTTATGGATATACATGGATATACGTTTATGGATATACAACCAGTGGTACAGAAACCAACTGCTACATTGTATTTACAATTGGTTGGCAACACTGACCAAATAGGTACGTCTGGGTGCAAAGCGATATTATCAAACCCTGCCCGAATTACTTTCTAGCAATGAACCAAAAAGGAACATTACGGGTTCAGGTGCTTACACATGATGCATCGTAACATTCATTTTTACTTTTGTCGAATATGCCATACATAGGGTCACAAACACCAACAAACTGGCCCCTTATAGGGTCAGGTTGCGGGTTTGCCCTTGATTTGAAAACGGTTTCGTACTTCTCTTGCCGATATATTGTATAGGTTTTCCCCAGGTACTTGGTCCCGGAATGGAATCATCCCTAGTTAGATTACGTACATGGGTAAATAACAGTAAGTAATTATTACTTCAACAGATGGTCAAGTGCTAATTAACACTTATCATTTTAACAAAATTGATCCAATTCATGATTGCTAAATAAGAAAAAATGTGCTTTTACTATTAACAATAGTCATTAGTTTTAATAATCAGTGGGAAAGATGTCCTGTATTTGGGAGAAATTTACGTGGAAGGCATAAGTCAGCTCTGTTTTCTCTCCAGTCTATTATGCACTAAAATTAAAATTAAATTAAATTTTATGTCCAACTTTCGTAACCTTTAGGCTAAACGAGGCAGATGAACAGTGAATGGTTATCAAATAATTGGTAGAATAATAATGTGGAAGGAAACGAGAGAATCCCGAGGAAATTCACGAACACAATGTTATCCACCACAAGCTCATTGGATCTGGGACCGAACCAATGACTCCTTGCCAGATGTAGGCGCTCCATCACTGGACCATCGTTCTCCCATTATTATGCACTTGTGGTTTCACATCAGAAGGGCCCGGACAAAAGGGCGAGAACAGAAAGGCCCGAGTCTAAACGGCCGCTCGTCAAAAAAGCCCCGGTCAAAAGGCCCCCGCGACAAAAGGATCCTAGTCAAATTGACCCTGACAAGAGGGCCCGAGGCAAAAGGGCCCTGAGACAAAAGAGCCCAATTAAAAAAGCCTGAGATAACCTGAAAAGCCTCAGAAGTATAAAAACGATTATTAGATGAAAAATATTTTGTGGTCAGTATCTGATTTATGTGTGTTGAAAGAACATACATGTGGAAAAATATAGGATTAGTAAAAAAATAACACGACAGACCAGCAATAACGATACGTGTGTACGGAGGAAAAGTAAATGTTGCAGATGAGTATTGATGCGAAAATTGCATTGAATGGGGTATGGACCACAAGGCAGATACTTTGGATTCCGCGATATTTGATATTACACAATGTTTTTTTAATAGAAAGGGGTAGGTTTGACACATTAATTTAGGCTAGAATCTTCCCACAAATGAGAATAGGAACTCAGTTTTAAAAATCTATCTTCATTCATTTGCGAGATAGGGTGCTACATTTGACATTTTGTATCTAGTAGACCAAAGTATCTCGACAGGCTATGAGACAGTAAAAGGTTACAGGGGTGTGTTGATGCAAAAATTGCATTGAGTGAGGGTGTGGACATAATGGCAGCCATCTTGGATTCCGCCATATTGGATATCACACAATATTTTTAAATGGAAAAAAGTATGTTTGGTACATCAATTTAAGCTTGAATCTTCTGACAAGCGAGAATCTGAATGTATTTTTTTTACCTATCCCCTTTCTTTTACGAGGCAAGTGTGCTATGTTTAACATTTGTATGTAGTAGACAAAAGTATCAGGAGAATCCAGTAATAATGTGGCGTAGGAAAAGCAAATATTACAAGTGTGTGTTGTTGCAAAAGCTGTATTGAACGGGGATGTGGACATTGTTCATCACATAAATATTCAGATATCATGAATAAATTACTATAAAATGTCCTCAAAAGTTGTATTATCCCTCCAAGTTAGTATTTAACAGCAAATATACAACTCATACAACGATTTACAGTATAACTTCCTTTAAGCATTTCGGCATGGTTGTTACAATTTTCCTGGTATAGTAAGGGGAAATATTGTTCCACGCTGTATGTAATGCTTTTCTCAAACCTTCTTTCATCGTAACTCGTTCATATTGACCTTACGTTGCAATTCATTCCAAAGATTCTCAATGGGGTTAAAGTAGGTACTGTGGAGTAGGGTTTGGCGCACTTTTGGGCAGTTTTCAATCATTTCCTAACAACATACACTTTGTTTGGGATCAATATCGTGATAAAATTAGAAGTCCTCCTCATTCTCAATTTTTCGTACTTTGGTGAAGATCTGTCCTAAGAACGTTAAGATATATTTCTTTTATCAGAATCTCATCAACACACACTACCTCTCCAACGTCTGATGAACATATATAACCCAAACCATTACACTTCCTTCTTCGTGTTTTACAGTAGTCTGGAATTTCTTGACATTTATCTCTGTATTTACTTGTCGAAAAACTATTATTCAACCATCATATCCATGCAGGTTTAATTTACATTTGTCGATATACAACACATATTACCACCAATCTTTGTGCATATTTCACTAGTTAACAAATTTAAACTTTTTGTTTGTTACATGAGAAAAATCACCTGATCTTAAAGGAACTTTTTGCGCTGAATTCGAATATGCACTCGGTTTCTCTCCATCACGTACAGTTTTCCCGTAACAGAGGGATTTTCGGGAAATTCCCTCAAAAATTTCCCTTTTTCAGATATTTTATTCCCCTAGCTCCTGTCCCCTTACATATAGTAACATAGAAATTATACCTAAGTATACCTTGATTTATATTTAATAAACCCTAAAAGTTTCGTAAAAGTCGCTTTGTTCTTTCTAGAGAAATAAATATATTTGTATGTATACTGTGTGCACTGTTTATTGCACCTGATAGTAATGCTTTCAGATCTCCTGAGTTGGGGTAAAAACGATTTGCTTTATTACTACAAACACAGACATAAAAATGAATATTTACAATAGTCAACAACACACTTGTATTGCTCTCTGTAAATTAGAAATGTGTATAAAAATAGAATGTACTTCCAACGTATATTTTTTTTAAACGTACAGTATATGTATAAC
Source organism: Thermobia domestica (assembly GCF_964235325.1). Taxonomy (NCBI): domain Eukaryota; kingdom Metazoa; phylum Arthropoda; class Insecta; order Zygentoma; family Lepismatidae; genus Thermobia; species Thermobia domestica. Next base: position 179,581,896 of record NC_137466.1, read on the forward strand.
TTAATACATATATATACAATTCTCCAAGTTTTTTCGTTTTGTTCATGAAATGGTTATCAATATTTGTTATCAAATGTAACAGAATGCAAAAGAACTTCCACTTCCCGAGCCCTCTACCAACTGGGAAGAGATATGGCCAAAAGACTCTGATGATGATCATGACCTTGATGAACCATCGACATCAACATGTACATCCAAGGATCCAACGTTCATCCCTGACTGTGTTCGCGAGCCACATTTCATCCGGCAATGTGAACTTAATGACCTAGTCCGTGATTTGCACCTGACAAAACAAGAGGCGGAACTTCTGGGATCAAGGCTCCAGCAGTGGAACTTATTGGATGCAGAAACTAACATATCAGTGTACAGGAAAAGGCATGTTCAATTTTCAAGCTATTTCTCAATGCAAGATAATGTGTGCGTATGTACGGATATAAATGGGTTGATGGCGGAGCTAGGAATTCCTTACGTTCCAGAAGAATGGAGGTTATTTATCGACGCGTCAAAGGTCAGCCTTAAAGCTGTCCTTTTACATAATGGAAATAAAAAACCTTCTATACCACTTGCGCACTCAGTGAAGATTAAGGAATCCTATGACACCATGTCAACTTTGCTAAATCTTATAAATTACAAGGACCATTGTTGGCAAATATGTTGTGATCTCAAGGTAGTTGGTATTTTATTAGGACTGCAGTGCGGTTACACGAAGTACCAATGTTTTTTATGTTTATGGGATAGCCGAGCTGATGACAAACATTATGAAGTGAAGGAATGAGAACCTAGAGTGAATTACGTACCTGGAGAATGCAACGTCAAATACGCTCCTTTGGTAGATCCTAATAAGATATTACTACCGCCACTTCATATCAAGTTAGGACTTATGAAAAACTTGGTCAAAGCCATGGACACATCTGGTGAAGGTTTCAAGTATTTGCGAGATAAGTTCCCTAACCTGAGTGATGCTAAGATTTCAGCGGGAGTGTTTATTGGTCCCCAAATTAGGAAATTAATGCTTGATGATAGCTTTGACAGCAAGTTAAACAGTGCTGAGCTAGCTGCCTGGGCAACATTTAAGTGTGTTGTGCGCAACTTTCTGGGCAATAACAAAGCTGAGAGTTACACAGAAATCGTACAGGACATGATACAGAAATACAAAGAGTTGGGTTGTAGGATAACTTTAAAAATCCACTTTTTGCACTCCCACCTCAGCTTCTTTCCTGCTAACCTAGGTGCTCTCAGCGACGAACAGGGGGAAAGATTCCACCAAGATATAATGGCAATGGAGAAAAGGTACCAGGGACGATGGGATCCTTCAATGATGGGGGACTATTGTTGGGGTCTTGTTAGAGAATGCAACATTTCTTACAAAAGAAGGAAGTAGTGTACGTTTTTGTAACCCAATGGAAGTTTCATATATTGTGATAGTTTTGATTACCTTTTCATGACCTTTTGGTACATTTGTATTATTGTTTATTGTAAATAGTCACACTTGTAAATTATATTGTATTATATTTTATATATGTGTTTGTGGTAATAAAGCAAAACGTTTTACCTCAACTTAAGAGATCTGAAAGCATTACTATAAGGTGCAATAAACAGTACACACAGTATACATACAAACATATTTATTTCTCTAGAAAGAATAAAGCGATTATTACGAAACTTGGAGGGTTTGTTAAATATGAATCAAAGTATACTTAGGTATAATTTCTATGTTAGTACATGCAAGGGGACAAGATCTTGGGGTGTAAAATAAACGAAAAGGGAAATTTTTGAGGGATTTTCCCGAAAATCCCTCTGTTACGGGAAAGTCGTACGTGATGGAGAAAAACCAAGTGCATATTCGAATTCAGCGCAAAAAGTTCCTTTAAGAACAGGTATTTCCTTTTATGTAACAAAACCTTTGTTAACTAGTGTTTTCGAAGGCTCTAGAAAATTTTAGTATCTTATATTTCTTAACTATTCTCTTGAATAATATATGGTTTCTTTCTAGCTATTCAACCATTATATCCTTCCCGCATTAAATCCAGACGGTAAGAAACGCTATCCGGACAAAACCTTGTTACCACCAGCTACTATTTGAACGAAGTCTTTGAGCTGTACTGAATATTCGAAACTGCACATTAAGAGCATCACGTACTCCACAGTATTTTACAAACTCAAGCTAACGAACAGAAACGTTAAGAACACAATGTACACCCTCTTTATTACTTGCCTGTACCAATACTTTCCTCTGCTAGAAACAAATGTCAAACATAGCACACGCTTTCTCGTAAACGAATGGCGGCCGGTCAAAAATCAGTTCAGATTATCGTCTCTAGGAGGATCTAGCCTAATTTTGTGTGACATAAATACCTCTTTCTATTTAAAAATATTGTATGGCATATATTATGCGGAATTCAAGATGGTTGCCATGATGTACATGCAATCATTTAACGCAGTTTCAACACCAATACCAACCTGTAACGTTTGCTTTTCCTTTGTCCACTCGTCTCTTTTTTACTGTCCTGTCATGATACTTTTTTCTAGTAGATACATATGTCAAACATAGCACACCTTGCCTCATATACAGATGGCAATGTATCAAAAGTGAGTTCACATTCTCATTTGTGCGAGTATTCAAGCCTAAATTGAAGTGTAAAATCATAACCTTTTCCGTTGAAAGAAAACAAGTTCGATCTGCAATATAGCGAAATTCAACATGTCTTCCACGTTGACCACACTCCAAATCAATGCAATTTTTGCAATAATATCAATTGCGACATTTGATTTTATTCCGTCCAACTGTGTAGTTATTTTTGTTCTCTCCCAATACATTTGACTAACCCAGTATAGAGATCCACATGTATATTCTTACAGCAAAATTAAACAAATGTTTTCAACAGAATATTTTTCATACTAATATGTGCTTTTATACTTTGATCCAGGGGCGGAAATGGAATTTTAGAACTAAGGGAACAGTCATTAATAGATAAAGTCTGATTGGAAATTGTCTCGAAAATACAAGCTCAAAGAGACGCGGGTGAAAGCAAAGTTTCATGTAGAACCGACTTAAGCGATACCGATTGTTGCAGAACAAACAGCAACCAAACAAAATTAAGATCGCCATTTAATTTTCCTTTTTGTCATTAATAACCATTGATATTCTTCCTTCTGTTGGACAAAAACTTCAACTTACTATGGGGACAATAGACCTTATCTCCTTGTGCATCCCTGATTTCCACTCCTGCTTTAATTTCAGTCTTTCTGGCCGTGGGATCATTTCTACCCGGGCCCTTTTGGCTCCGGTCCTTTTGCCCAGGCCCTTTTGACGAGGGGCCGTTTTTGTACGGGTCCTTCTGACATGGAATCGCACTAGTAAAGCCATCAATTCTCTAAAACAGTGGTTTTCCACGCATATGTCGCGATACGCTGGTATGTTGTGCAGTCCCGTTGGATACGTCGCAAAATGTAAGAATTTGGAAATCACAAAGCATTCAATAAATAGTTAAAATAAATTTTGAGGTAGACTTTATCAATCAATCAATGCCTCCATCGGCTGCAACAATGCTCAATACTACATAGAATCAGCACTTTATACACACTTATAGTCTCACACTATTATAATTTATATTACTATTAATAAAAAAATCAAACAATTGTGTCAGGCGTTCAGTAAAGTGTAGACAGTAAAAAAAAAAAGTTGGGAACCACTGCTCTACATAATCGAATCCCTCAACAAATGTAAAATTACGAATTTCATAGTTCAAATATGCATTCAAATATTAGTCATATTTATTGACTTGAAATAATTTAATCTCGTATCACCTTTCTATACAGAATAAATAATTATTCCTCAGGATGGTTTTGAGACAGTTTTGTCTCACAGAGCCATCCTATGCAGTATAACATAAATTAGGGTTGCCATATTTTTCAAAGAGACAAACTAGAAGAATTTGCAATTTTTAGGGGAAAAAAGTAAGATATGTGATACTCGGAATTTACATATTATAGCAAACACATACGTATATGGTTTTACATAGTAGCATAGAGTACTTTTAAAGTGGAATATGTGTCAGTTTCATTAAAATTAATGGAAACATGTAAAACACAAAAGATACCAAAATTTCCAAGTATATTACACAATTGTTTGTTGTTTTTAGTTGAATTTTAATGGGGGTTCAAAAAATCGTTGCAGGACATATTGAAATTCACAACCACCTAGAGTTCTGCTTTTGGTAGTACATAGTAGCTTCTGTTTCTTTACACCAGTATACACTCTATCGATCGAAACGACGTTGACAGATGAAGACTAAGATACTAAAATCAAATTATTCTTAATATAAAATTTGGGGTACCGTTAAATTGGAGATAAAAACGTAACATATTGCATTTTCTATCTAACAAGGCAGGGTACCCAGGTGTAACACGCCGATTGTGATAAGATTGCACAGACATAAAGAACATCGAAAAAGAAGTGACACGTATTTTTTATATCTTCCAACAAGCACATTGAAAGGGTCAAATAGGGGCATAAAAATGGGGTCAAAATAAAATTATGTGGAATATAGCGAGAACGAGAAGAGATATCGGAAAAGTTTAAATGTACAAAATACTACCCATAGTTGACGCAATTCAATGAGATAGAACTCACCCATGAGAAGAGAGCAGAACATCCGGAAATGGACCAATCACGTGTACAACATTGTCAACGTAATAAGAACAACGATGAGATGGATGTTGGAAACGAAAATGCGTGTATGCAGTAGTAACACCAAAAAAAAATTGTTACTATTACTGTTATGTTGTACGCGTATTTTCGTAGTGATATAATGTTGATACTCATGTGTGGTACTGATATTAATGTTGCTGTTTATCTTACGTATGTGGACCACCTGCTATTACATTCTACTGTGCTATGAATTTTTGTTCCCATTGCTCGATATATGCAACCCACTGCGCAGTACCGTCTCGCTGGCTGCCTATACGAACGGCGTTTGCATCCTTCCTGCGTGTTATCCCATCTTCGGGAATTGAGATAAATCTGCGTCTCTTTCGCATACGGGAAACATATGCACCCAAAGCAAAAACACGTATTTTCTGCTTTCTTTTCCTGCTTCTTATCACCCTTTTCGCTCATTTCCGTAACACATGTGACAATGTTGTATACGTGATTGGTCCAATTCCGGATGTTCTGCTCTCGTCTCATGGGTGCGTTCTACCTCATTGAATTGCGTCGACTACGGGGAGTATTTTGTACATTTAATATATTCCGATATCTCTTCTCGTTCTCGCTATATTCCACATAATCTCATTTTTACCCCATTTTTATGCCCCTATTTGACCCTTTCAATACGCTTGTTGGCCGATATATAAAAAAAATATGTGTTGCTTCTTTTTCAATGTTCTTTATGTCTGTACAATCTTATCACAGTCGGTGTGTTACACCTGGGTACCCTGCTTTGTAAGCATAAAAACATAACATATTGCATTTTCTATGCAAAAGATCTGGCAATCCTAAGATAAATATAGTTTCAAATATCCACTAAATTCTAACTTGAATAATTATAATACGGAACTTCTAAATGAATGTGTTTCAATTTATTCCAATTCCTGTACAATCCATTATTGTTGGAATATGCAGCAACACCTCAGTAGTGACATCATGTGATGCAGCTGCAAATATTTTCTTTCCACTTGAATCTATGACGATATTGGGAATGCTTAGTCGAGATTACTCTGGGTTGATAATATTACTAATTATAGGGAAAATGAAATCTTTTTTAAGTTTAACGTCCCACGATTATGCGTTTTAGACTAAGGGAGACGATGATTAACGCAAATTAATGATGATAGAAGAATTGGTGGAGTGAGAAAATGCGAGTACCCCAAGAAAACTTACGGACACGATGTTGCCCAGCAGAAAATTGTTTGGTCGGGATCGAACAGGGGAACCACGCATCAGAGGTAAGCGTTCTACTACTGAGCCACTATGCCTCCTACTGAGTATAGGGGTAGCCAGAACTTTTCATATGAGTGTGCACAAATGTAATTAAAGTCCATTCATCCCTTCACTAGCTTATAACATTCTCACGTCCTCATTTTATTGGAATATAAAGTATATTAAAAACTAGATAAGATGTTATTTCGATAAACTTAAGAATGAACATAAAGAAAGAACCGCATAACTTTAACACACCTATTGGAGTAATCTAATTTATTGGGAAATGGGTAACTTTCTTTTCCTTTGTTGTACTTGATGAAGTTTTCTTATAGTGTTCACATGCACACTCCATATCTGTGCCCTATTTTACCTAGGTATAATAACTTCCTTTTTACTGCTATAAAATATCGCTTGGGCTTCTGTATAAATCTTCAAATATGATAACTTTGCCTTGCAATACACTTGTGTATAAACCAGGTTATTGGAACAATGAGAAGAATCCGACTGAGGTGAACGAACTTTTGTTTCTGTTGCAATGAATATTTTGGAAACAACGGGGATTGGAATTGGGAAACAACGAATGGGCTCATTATGTCGAGGATCAACCTTGATATTGTTTCCACTGATAATGTGTCCTAGAAAATGTATTTCGGGTTGGATGAACTGACACTTTCGAAAATTTAATGAGAAATTGGCACGAGCAAAAATTTCAAAGGCCTTTTCTAAATGTTCGAAGTGGTCTTCGAGGGAAAAACTAGAAATTAAAATGTCGTCTAGGTAGACCGTGGCAAAAGATTTAGTAGTCTGATCAAAGAAAGAATACATGATATTCTGGAAAATTGAAGGTGCACTCTTAATACCCATCGGTAATACACACATTACATACTGATGACCTGCGTATACAAAACTAGTACATGGATATGATGTGGGATCTAACCCAATTCCATAGTATCCAGAGGAACAGTCGAAAGAACTAAAATATTTCGCCTTGGTTACGCGGTTCAAAATTTCGCCTATAGGTTCCACCTGAATTTTAGGCGCCAAAACCTTTTGATTTAGAGCTCGGAGGTCTAAAACTGGACGTACTCCTCCTGACGCTTTGCGTACGCAGTGTATCGGATTACGATACGGAGAAGGTTGTTCCCTAGCTAACCCAAGCTTGATCCAAGTTTGAAGTTCTTTCTCAAAAGCAGGTTGAAGTGCTTGGGGAACAGGATAGTACGGTCCTACTATCGGTTTCTCATCTATTAATTGAATTTTATAGAGTGGTGCACGCACCCGTCTAGGATACTCCGAAAATAAATATCGGTACTTCAAAAGAATACTGGCTAAATGTTGTTTCGAATCTTCATCTAAGTCGATTCTCGACTTAACGTAATCCTGAATTTCAACCTCAGAAACATTAGGCTCTGGATCCTCTGATGAATAATGTTCAACAGGATTCATCGGAAAATTCGTAGGCTGCTTCACTAACTGTTGAGGTTCCTCAATGGTTGAAGTCACTAAAGAAGTGTTTTTATTCGTCTGTTCAATAGCTCGAACTGGCCATGTGGGTGAAGAGACTTCCACACGATTCGAAGAAATTCCAACAAATAAGATTTCAGGCCTTATGGTCTGTAAGGAAATCTGAGTCCCAGATGAAGTTTGGAGTCTAACTTCATTTTTACCTCGATCAATAATACCATTGAATTTATCCAGGAAGGGACATCCTAAGATGATATCAGTTCGTAAGTATTTCATTACAAATATAGGAGTTTCAAAAAGGTGACCTTGAAAATTTACATTAAAAGTTTGTAATCCCTGTACTTGGAATTTTTCTTTTCTTGCAAAGGCTCCTAAAGTGAGTCTAGTATACGGATGTAGCTTGGCGGCTGGGAAGGTTAATTTTAGACGTTTCCATACTTCCCAATCCATTAAATTCAGCTCAGCGCCGCTATCCACCGTACACCGCAGATCTATGCCCGCAATGTTCCCTTTTATCATGGGTGAAGGGGAAAAATAGTACTCAGACGAGGAACAGACATAATCGTCTTCGACTACAAAATTAACATGAAATTCTAAAAACGGATTTGTAGAATCAGAAGAGTTTGACGAGGTCACTGTGCAAATACTTCGAAAGGGGTCTTGTCCTTCGCAGCTTGCCTGCCCCTTTCTCATTGGCAGCTGCGAGTCATGTTTTCCGAACTGGTTACCTGTTCTCTCGAATTCGGAGACCCTTCACTGTGACTGTTAGACATCTGTCTAGATCCATCATTTTCTTCTACTCGACCGTTATTATAACTATTATTGTTATTGTAGTATCGATTTCCATTATTTCGATACCGATTTCCTCTTCCTCTAAATCGTCGATTGCGATTATTACCTCGAAACGAGTTCTGATTGTAATTATTATTATTATAATTATTAAAGTTCTGAGAATACTCCGGGTTCCTCTTTTCAGTTTGACAACTGCTATCAACCGTTTTATTTTGATTAAAGTTTTGGTTAGTTTTGATAACCTTCGCCTGTTTAATAAATGATCTCTTCCTAGAAGGAGGTTCAAACTCGGTACGCGGACCGGTAATCGAAGACAAATTCCCAATCTGAATCATCAGATCGACTAAGTTCTGACTTGGATTAACAGACAATAATCTTACATCATCGTAAGGTAAGCTTCCCAAAATTAATCCTGAAAGTTCCTGAAAGTTAGGATTTTCGGTAATGTTATAGTACATTTCAACCAAGAACCAAGAAAATTCTAGCAACGAGGAATATTTATTTTTGTCATACTTTAAAGATTGGAGATACCTTTTCTGCATCAGCTCGGTCTTCTCATTACAATATTGACTTTTGAATAGCCGGATACAATCATCAAATGAACGGATTTCATGTAGGACAGACTGAATCCAGACTTCAGCTCCATCTCTCAAGCAACTTTGAAAAGCTCTGATCTTTTCAAAATCCGAAACGGAATATCGATCTATACAACGTTTGAAATTTCTGAGGAAAGCTCTAGATGCACCCGGACGAATTTCTCCACCAAAAGTAGGAAAATAAGTAAGATCTTTTAGTGAAATCTGTTTAGATTCATAATTATATTGCTGACCAGGAATCCTAGACCATATAGGACCATTGTCAAAAGGACTTAAGTTAGACACATTATAGAAAGGTGTAGAACACTGACTTAAAGGGTTGATTGGATTACTAATGGAACTACCCCAACTGGGTTGACTGAATGATGAGTATTTCGGAGTCGAGTGACTCGAATTCCAATTAGACATAGTATAGACCGGAGAACTACTATTGCCAAAGATAGGCACGGTATTTCTACCAATACTTGGAAACGTATCTAAATTAAACGGGGACTTCATCGTCGGAACACTAGGGATAGGTTTAGAAAACCAGGAAGTATTAGTTGCCGTAGTAGCACCATTAAATAACATTCCATCCGAATGTGGAATCGGCTGATCACTATAATCAAACCTACTCTTTTCAGCAGACGTCCTATCCTTTCTGACATCTGTGAAACAAACTCTTTTAGGAGCAACACTATCGTCTCCCCCTTCGGTCTCAACATTTATTTTCTTTGAAACCGAAAACTTCGCTCTAACTTCCTTAATTTCCTTCTGAAGCTGCTCATAACGAAGCTCAAGTTTTTGTTGCAAAACAGAGACTCTTTTGGTTAAGCTTCTCTGTTCATCACAAACCGATTCGAGAATAGTGGCAGTAGTTTCATATCCTTCTTTAATCGAAGTTATCTCCTTGCTATTAGTATCAACTAATTCAGGCAAATTTCGCAATTCACCTTGCAATTCTTCCGCTTTTTGATTTACTTTCAAGAGGTCACTCTCGACAATTTGCAGTCGAGCCTCTTGTTCTAACTGGGATCCAGTTATCACATTTATTTGTTCGCGTAGTTTGTTCGATTCCTCGACTATTTCTTTGTGTGCTTCTAATTTGACTTCGTTAATTTTCTCAGCTAAGATCAAAATTTCATCATGCTGCCTATCAAACTTTTCATTAAGCTTTTCGTTTTGTCTGTCCAGTTTCTCATTCTGCGTATCAAACCTTTCTTGCAAAAATGCAAACAAACGCGTTTCCATTGAACTCTCGGATCCACCAATAGGGGACGAAGTAACTACAGGAAATTTTAGAACATCTTGTTCTTCATTTTGGTTGGACTTAACCAAGCCACCATTTTCAAAAGATTTTTCGATTTTCCCATTTCCATTTGGGGGTTGGCAACCCTGACAAATCCATTGGTATGAATCCCGACTTATTAATTCAAACATGCTATCGGATTCTTTTATCCCGACACAACGGAAGTGATACCATCGGGTACACTTTTCACACATGACTGAATCTTCCCGTTCAGCAGTTTCTGATATTACAGACTTATTACCTTGATTACAGCACGCGTATTCTCTATCCGAATCGGAGCTAGCAACACTGCCCCCAACTGAAATTCGCTCAGACGTGGACATATTAACAAGTACACAACAACACTATCACAAAATATATCACACAATATATATATGTATATATCAATACAATAGAATACTTCCCTTGGGAGAAACCAACACCAGTAACCCTACCAGTGCACGTCACCAAACAGTCTGCCTCACTCTCATTTTCTTTCTCCTCTCTCTCTGTTTTTTTTTTACTCTCCTTCCATCCACAATCCTACCGTCAGAAAAATCCTGGCTGGGTCGCCAAAAATTGTATAACAACTGCTACAATCTAAAAGCCTAGTTCAAGGGAAGTTTTGATTCTTTCCAATACGTAACGACCACCTCCCTTGAACTCACTTCTTGATCCCTAATTCGAAGTCCTAGCAACCTCGAAAGGAATCGAGAAGGGAATCTATCGCGCAACGGATAAATAATAATCGAAAACGGAAACAAAAAGAATGAAGAACCAGAAACTTACCTCCGGTGGATGCAGATTAGAAGGGAGAGTAATAGCTCCACTCAACTCCTTTAATAAAGCTCAGCTTAAACATGTACGTATATATGAATATTTTACCTTAGTTATATTAAGTACTTTGAAAAAGAAAATTCATTTCAGATACGATTTATTAACAATGCTTCAACTCAGACTGGTGTGGTAGTTAACCACACTTCTACAATTAACGTAAGGTGCCAGTATATTCATTATAGTATCATAACATTGTGAGAAAAAAAAACTTCAATAGAACATATTTAGAATTCTGTCTGTCAATCTCATATCCAATTTGTTTACAATATCAACCATTATCAGATTTTATTGTTAACTTCTTTTTTTTTCTTACCAGAGAACTGTCCATAGACCAATAGTCGAAGTAGATTGTATTGTAACTGTTAGAAACTATTACCTGACACTTCGTCACACCACTTAAGAGAAACAACCATATTGCAGTCGCAGACAACTAAATAAAGTTAAGAGTTTCACATCACTCGTCATAGGTACGACATAATAACAAAACAGAATGATTCTCGCTTGAGCGAGCGTCAGCTGAAAGAAGTGTTACCGCTTCCGGTTCAGTTCAAGTGCTAAATACAATCAATAAAGGAACGGAGGTAATATTTACTGACATCCCCGTTCGGCAGCTCCAACCATGGGCGCATTCTACTATCGATTATAATGTAATGCAATTTGTACGAAGTCAAATATAGTACACTTGATGTCTTAATCCCCACTTCAGCATGATAGAATTTCCGTTCTCACATTTCGCATAATTCAATATGCCGTAGCGACTCAAATAGTAATGTGTACAGCCGAACATCCACTGGGCAGACACAGCAACTAATGACTCGGACGTTTAGTAATAATGTTCCCTTTCGGGCGGACAAGTTAGGTGGACAGTAATAATAGACAATACTAGACAATCTGGATTAGGTAGACAATGGACACGATAGTATATAATACACTTCATACAGGACAATTGGATGAGACTTTGTATATATATCTATTAACTAGACAACATTGGACGAATGGACGAGATATACATATATTTCTTTTATAGACAGACAGTTACTGAACAAACAGCAATTTGACATAACGTAGTTAGAAACACCAGCAATCTAAGCAGAGGGACAACGTTCAACTTATTACTGTAACATATGATAACCGAAGGTGGACAAACTTTGGAGAACTATAGATGCTATTCAGACAGTCTTCGTAAAATGGCAACCTTACCCATGAAATCACTTGAACTGTAAACACATATAGCAAGAAGCACTGATAAATACTATCAATATATATATATTATTATACTCAAATTTACTCAAATTGGAGCTCTAATAGAAAATTTTCCCATACATTTCTAATACGGTTAACTCAATACTTAATGAACTTCACAACAGAGAGAGAGAGAGATTTACGCTACGTACGACTTACATAATGAGAGGGCTGGCTAAGACTATTCGAGGCCGCGCACGGGCTGGGCCCCTTTGGGAGAAGGTTTCCCCCATAGGAACTCTTTACTCGGACATTGTGCCGTGTATAAGATACACTCGTGAACTATACATTTTCGTACTCACAAATAGTAATTTATACTTCTGAAGAACACCCGTGCTTTCGTTATCTTAACTCTAATAAACAACCGTAGATTTTATTCTAACTCTGATAAACCACTGTAGCTAATACGAAGAAAGAATAGTTTTATTCAGTAGGTTCGTGTTCCAAAATAATTCAACTGAACTAAATATAGATATATCCGTTGACCTTTGGCAGTTCGAGTTTTACTACTGAAGTTTCCCAGAAAACAAGATTAAGTTCACTTTACTTCAAGGCTCACATGCAGAATAGTCATTGTAGATAGACTTAAAGTTAGTCACGTTACCTGAAGTGCTGCTACTAGAAGAAGTAATTAGGTTTTACGCCATTATTCAGCTTACACAAGAATCACCATGTGCGGGATCAACTTCCACCTTTTATATGTTAGAATTATCTCCCTTCCATCCAAAACCTCGGGAGAATAACGTTCTCACTATAATTTCACTTCATGGAGATTATTATTATTATGCAGAGTAAAACGACGAACACGCTCTCAGTTCATCACAAAATAAAATTTCTTCTAACAGAAGAAAGAAAATTACGACGCCACTCTTGTTCGGCTTTTGGTGAAGTACACAGTATATATAAAGACAGTCGTTTCACCGTTTCGCTTCTCTCTCATTCCCACTGTTGGAAATTTTGGTGAAACTTTTATTACTGCTTTATTAAACAAAATAAAGATAATTCGCATAGAATATAGATATTCATGAACAAAAGATATAGTAAGAAAGTATACTACAACCTTAATTTGAACTATAAATCAACATTAAAGACTGGCCTCATTCCGTAATGCTCCTAGCCTGTATATTCTCCTACTATGGGCGACTCAATAGAAGAAGAAGAAGAAGATTGATAACAAACTCAAGAGCAGTTTACTAAGAGAACCAACGTCTAAACACAACAAAATCTGCATTTCAACGCAATGTTTGCGAAAGAATAATAAACATAAGGATACTTTAAATTGCCCTATTATAAAATTACGATAATGATATGAGTAATATAATTCAAAATTCACATTGAGCCTATTAACTTGTCTGTAACAAACAAGGTATGTTACAGGATATGAATCTTAGCTTCGGCCTAACGACAACATTTATCTTATGGGCTCAAAACTACCCATAAAATGTTGAATAGAACAATGACACTTTAAAAAATGAATGAGAACTGGCAGGTCTACACAAAATTAGAAATAGACCAGTGAAAACAGCACGTTTCTAGAGCTTGTGGTTTTCGAGATCTCATTGTCAAAACAATTGTCAACAAACATATAAACGGATTTGACCACAAACATATAAACATAGCAATTTAATATATAAACTAGCTGAACCTACGGTACTTACACAGCGCATAGTTCTAGTATGAGCGTGAATCTCTTTCTCACTTCTCACTGTATCTGTGCAAACCGCTTTACGGATACAAGTAAAGGACAGAAAGACTCTCAAAGGAAGTGAATTGCTATAGACAAACATATAAATGTAATATTTTAATATATAGAATGTTGGGGTGAATTTGTGGCAAAATTGGATAAGTGGTAGATTATACCAAATACAAATATTTTTTTTTTTTATAATTCCATATCCGAATACGCCTTATTGTGTGTCTACAAGCCCTCGAAGCTGCCAGCTTGTAATAGGTTTTGCAATTCAGATTAAAACAAAGCGCCTGAAATATCCATCAACCAGCTATATATAGTTCCTCTACAGGTTGCCTTTCATAAGGGTATCAACCTTAACGTCCTAGTGACAATATTAAACAAATAGGGTTAAAACGCCGCCTAGAATGTGTAATAGAAAAACAAAGAAGTTTTTTTTTTTTTTAAATTTTGAATGAGAACTGGCAAATCTACACAAAATTTGGTATCGACCAGCGAAAATGGCACGTTGAGGTTTTGTGAGATCTCATTGTCTAAAGGTTTGGCCACAAACAAATACACTTTTCTTGACCACAAACATATAAACCTAGCATTTTAATATATAGATAATGTTTCTTGATTTCAATGTATTATTATTATTATTATTATTATTATTATTATTATTATTATTATTATTATTATTATTATTATTATTATTATTATTATTATTATTATTATTATTATTAAAGAACAACTAAACAGAGTGATTTCTAAGAGCGTGTGTTGCACTTACCTGATGCTGTCCATGTTGATGTTTGATGCGATGAGAGATAGGTTTGATTGAATCCATGTTATATGTCGAGCGACCTTTTTAAGAAGAAACGGGAGAGAAAAGTCGCCAGAGCGGAAAAAAATTCAAGAGCAAAAAAGGCCGAACTGGAACTTGTTTTACAATAGAAGAGTAAAGTACACGGTCAGGGCGAACGAATAGAAAAAGAAAGAAAATGCTGAACAAGGCCTGATTTACATTTTAGAGCGTATCGGGAAGAAGACAGTTCACAATCAGTTACAGACTCGAGCGCTTGTATACTTTTGTTTACTTATTCTTGTCTTTGTTGCTTGCTTACTTCGTATTTCATTTCTTTTTTTCTTCTCTCGTATACCATTCAGATGATGTTCAATTCAAGCGAACCATTATGTTTATACTGCAATAAAAGTGCTTGAGAGGCTACGGTTGAAATAAGTGACAGAAAAGCTTTCTTCTCCGTTCATCTTGGAAATTTTGACTTTAAAATTACTTAATTTAGTTTTTTTTTTTTAAGTTTGCTTTCATATATTAAGGAGAGCGCTCATTAATTCATTCATTTAGTAGATTTTATGTAATTACCATATTTTCAAATTGTGTAAAAAGAGCGTATTTGAACAAACCATTGTATTTCTATGAGTTTTTACATATAACCTCTCTTCTCAAGAAATGATATGAGCACCGTGTTTTCAAACCTCGATAGAGCAAATTTTGAGACACGGAGGGGTATATATGGGATAGGTATGCTTTTTATGCTACCAATCGAGCTGTGAAATCAGAATTGGTAAATTTCAAAATATGCCGGGTGTACAGAATACTAAATCATGAGCGTTTTGTCAGAACTCGATAGAGGTTATGTACAATAATAACAAAAATGCAATTCATGTAAAAAAAAAAAAAAAAGAAAAAAAAGAAAAAAAAGAAAAAAAAGAAAAAAAAGTTTTGTGCTCTATCGAGTTTTCAAAAGACGCTGCTCATATATTTAGACATCGCATTTAATTATCTGTACATCTTATCTGTCTCAAGTTATCCAAACATATTTATATCAAGAATATTATTCAAGTTACATCTATCATCTGTTCCGGAGCATTTAACATTCGATTCAATTCTGTAAGGGCCATTGAACTTGCACTTACAATTATCTTTGGGTATAATTATAATTATAATATTCCAACAAAAAATGACGAAATTTCATTCTGCTAATACTAAAACTTATATACCCATACACAGTGGCGGCTCCAGAATTGTACAAAAGAGAAGTGACATTAGCTAGGGATGCATTCGAGTCGAGTCGAGTCGAGATTTAAGCCTGTCTCGACTCGTCTCGAGAAAATGTTGTCTCGACTCGTGTCTCGACTCGAAAATATGTTTCTGTCTCGACTCGTGTCTCGACTCGACAGTCTCTGTCTCGACTCGACTCGAATTCGAGTCGAGACGTCTCGAAATTCGAGTCGAGACAAAATGTACGAGTTAAAATATACGCACACATCAGCCAGACCATCATGACTACCTACCTAATTGTCAGTATGTCGACTTTTGGCATGGATAAAAACGGCGACACGTCTTGGCATACACGCAATGATCCTTGATAGGTCGCTGGAGAGAGCTGGCACCACATGTGCTCACTCAGGTCACCTAATTCCCGTAAATTCCGGGAAGGGGGCGATGTGTTCTGACGTCACGTTCAATCACATCCCACAAGGGACATCACTCAAATGTCCGGCTCCAATTTCAATGAAACTTTTTTTTGCTGATAGAAGGCATGTATGCATCATTACTTGTGATGACAAATTTTTGCCATGGTGCATGTTTTCTATTCTTTTTAAATAACTTTTAAGAGTTGTGATGTGGTTATTAGAGATTACTACACAAGTCCCTTACTACCCTTTGTAAACGGAGCGTTAATGAAGAAAAGTGAAGAAAAACCATGTGGATACATATAAGTCCTGGGGGGAAGTCGTATGGTAGATATGACCTTGATGGCAGCCATCTTGAAATCCGCCATTTTGAATTAAAGTCAAGTTTTCAAAATGGGAATAGGGTAATATGATACATAATTTCGGGCTAGAATTTAATTAGAAAAATAATGGTGAGGTTAGTTTTAAGATACATCCATTTGGGGGAAAGTTACAGGCATATTAATTGTTTTTACTTACTGTGTGCGTAAGTCCCTTCTTACTTTCGTCTCAAGACCTGTAAATCGATCGCAACGGCAGAGCCCGGTTTCGCACTAGTGTTTAAAAATCTTTAAACTCACTTGAGGCAATATTTGTGGATTATTGTATTGTATTTTGCCTTTAATTAAATTTGAACCCACTTCATGATCTTGTGTAAAGTATCACTAAAAGAGAATTTCTGTTTTTATGGAGAACGTAAGCATAGCAATTATAAAAGGTGAGTAAGGTGAGTATGTATTTATAAGAAAGTTTATTTTACGAGTCTCTTGTGGTTCCGCCAACCTATTCTTTAGTTGTTTTTTTTTCAAAATACTCATATCTCATAAATAAAAGAGCTATTATAAAAACTCTTACCACTATTCTTTAATACTTATAAAATTTTATTTATTGTAAAAGCACTGGCGAGATATTTCTTATCGCCCACTAAAATTATGGTGGAGCTCCTTCGTGGCTAACGGTTAGCATACTTGCCTTTGGCGTGGGAAACCTGGGCTTGATTCCCGGTGGGAGTTCATGTGGTTCGGATTCCACGTTAATCAGTAGGTCCATGTCACACATAGCCTCGCTGCTGAACGGGACGTTAAACTCAGAATCAATTCAACTCAAAATTATGGTTTTGACTTTATTATTATGTCATTAGTTTAAACGCCCAACTGCCCAGTAATTATAAACATTGACTACATTATAAAATTTTAATTTGTGACGACTAAAATATCAGAAATTAAAGATTATTCTTTGGGTTTTGGAACATTATGAAAAACGTGAAAAACTGGTACTGCACCGATACAACACACCTTTTGGATTTGTCATTGTGTAAAGTGATACAAACCAAAGAAGAATTACAACTTTATGAAATTGTATTAGGACTTATTATTTAGAAATAAACACCAAATAAGTGTAATAGTTCATATCCGTATCAAATACCAAGTTTATGATGAATCAACTACACAAAGTAGGACCCAAAAACGCTCATTGCAATTTGTTCCATCCTTCAGTCGAACCAGAAACTGAAACATAAAGAGTGACATTTTCTTTTTAAAGATACTTTGTCCAGCTAAGTATTGTGAAGGTTTATGTCAGTAGAAGGAATTGCATTCCATTATACAAGCGCAATTTCACAACTTTATGTACACATTAATAAATATCGAACACCCTTGTCCATATGATTAGCGTACGCGTCTTTGGTGCGGGAGACCTAGGTTCGATTTCCGATGGGAACTCCTGTGGTTCTGAACCCACGTTAATTTGTAAGTTCACGTCTCATATAGCCTTGATGCTGAAAGGGACACTAAACTCTAATCTAATACTAAAGACAAATATTTAAAGAAAAATGATGACGCACCAAGATGACGTGAATTTGGCTATCAAATCCATTTTGTGTTTTCAGTTATTTTCTAGTAGTATTTTTTCTAGGCATCCTTTCAAAAGACAGTGATGCAAATTTCGTAACTGCGAATTCCTGTTAGAAGCCATGAAATTATCCGATTAGATGCAAAATTTCCCGTCCACTAAAATAGATACCGTAAATTTACAATATCTAACAATAAATAATTTTGAAAGATATCGCTTTCGAGGGAAAAATGAAGTGAAATCTTTGAGTTTTACGTCCCACGGTTATGCCGGTTAGGCTAAAGGAGAGAGGTGATGATGAGAAATTAGTGAAATCGTGGAATGAAGAAAGTGGGAGGAACGGAAGAACCCCGAGGAAACCCACGCACACGGTGTTTGTCCACCACAAAGTTCACTTGGTACGAGCTGGGATCGAACCAGGGTCCCCAAGCACCAGAGGTGAACGATCTACCACTGAGCCACCGCGGCCCCGCTTTAGAGGGGCCATGACGTATAGTTGAACTCATTCTCGTAGTATGAAAGGCATTATTTATAATTATGCATGATAGGATCACAAACAAAATTTAAAAATATTATGTGCACTTTCTTTTAACAAACATTATATTGTCTTTTATGGTGTGGAAGGGAATGTTATGTTCGAAAAAAAAAGTCCTTAACACGATTCTTGTTGCTACACACTGCATGTTTCTAGCCACACACAAGATGCAGCGATAGGTAGACTATTTTTCAATTGCTTTACATTAGCTTGATGTTTCAAGTCTTTTGTGTGTTTCTGAAGTTCACTTTTACCACAAAAGAGCTCAATATTAACATGTCTTACATAGCTTTGGTTCGATTCTCAACACGGACTGCAACTACCCGTTAAATTGTGCATCCGAAAGGCACTCTTTGTTAAACCTCGCTTATCACCGCTCATCTTAATAATATATATAACTTCACCTCGAAGCAAATGTTGCATTTCTCTCTTTCATCCTAACACAAAACAAAACTAACCACAGCTGTGACACGAAGGAGCTATTTCAAAAAGAAACAAGCTGTGCTTCATAGAGATGTGTACCAAATGATAGAAGTATAAAGTATTGTTTTCTTTCCTGTTTATTGATATCAGTTGGTGTTCTTAATGAGTTTACTCATTAGTTTAGAAAGAGTATATATGGAATTTGGACATATGTTGTACGTATTCTCCTGAGAAATTGATGAGACCAGAAAAATTATAGGGACAGATGGAATAGGTTTAAGCGCATCTACGTGACTTTATCAAATATTTATTCTCCATAATGGTACCACGCGGAAAACTTGGTATAGGCCTACTTTTATCTTTGCCTCCCTCTGTTAGCTGTTTTGTATCATATATATAGGATGGTTTTGATATTTCTTCTGATCATTAAAACAACAATGGTACCTATGTGCGTGCAGAAATGCAAAAGCACAAGGTAACTTCATATTTGTTTTGGAAACAACAAACCCATTTCACGTGTGGAGAGAAATTGAGCACAGCGAGATCGGGTGTTTACTCACGGTCAGTTCGCAGCAGGAGTCCATGGTAAAAGATTTGGCTCTCTCGAAAACACTCACAAAACCTTACAAATACAAAAGACTGCGCTTCAAAGAAAGTTTAGACACAGATGTTTCAATTTTCTTTTAGCATCTTTCTTCAGCAAAAGAGTCGGTTCATTGTATTCGAAAAAGGGAAGGGAGAAAGGGTGAATTTATATTTTATGTGGGGGGTAACGTTGTAAGTAGTATAAACAATACATACCGCTTCCGACTTTGTACTGAAGCACTTCCTTTAGCGGTATGTCACTAGATCTATCCTGACCCTCATCCCACCTCAAGTTGTAAAGTAGAAAGGGACAGAAGTATTCAACATGACTGCGCACTTGAGTTTCAGTTCACAATACTAAAACCAGTGAGCAAGTAAACAGTCTTTTGTAGGATCGTGTTTTACTTCTTGAATTTATTTTTGAACATTTCTGTAAATTCAACAACAGAACGCAGTAGAAATACGGACTAGTTTTTACTCCAACCATTACTTTCGATCCAACCCAGGGATGCCACATTTATGATTTCGTACTAGATTTAGTGATTTTACTATTGAACTAGTGATCTAGTACGTACTTTGGGTAAATAGGCACATTCTAGCGATTTTTTTGCATTTTTTCTAATGCAGACAAATGAGAAGGAAATGGTTCTTAAAATAAAAGGAAGAAGTATATTGCACTTCAAAACAAATGTAGAAACCTTAAATTATTTTTTTCTTTTCCCTCTGACTGAATGAAACCCCTGCTGTGTAACGACTTTAGGTAAACAACGGCTATCTTTGGTCCGCTACCTCCTTTTGTTAGCCGACATGAGATGGGTTACTTTTTTTCTGGAAGAAAGTGAAGAAATAATTATCCAGTACATTTACGTTTTGTCAGGCACACAAGCGCAGTCTGTACTTGTTTCCTAACGAATTTTAGCAACATAACATAAATGAAACATATGTACCAGAAAATAGAGACAGTACAAATGGAAATTTTCATCTGTGACACATTTGATGAGGAATATAGTTAGATGTCACGTTCAAGCACTCTAAACATGTCCTATCCTGTAATTCTATTCGTATGTTTATGTAGGTGAGACTGAGAAATCAAGAAACAATAATAACTGGTTTTCTTCCAGGGGAAAAATCTAAATGTGAATGGGTGTTACACTGGGACTTTAATTGCGTCCTTTGTACAAGATTAACAAGTAATAGCAATTTTTTAATTTATTTTAGTTCTTGGGGAGAGGAAGATGGAAGCGAACCCTCGTAAGGACCTCTGCAAGGAAACATGAATACTATCCGCCACTGTTTGTTACATTACACAAAATAGTTTTATATATATATATATATTGAGTTTTAGTCAGGGTTTTCATTCTGCAGGAGAGGGGGGAATAGTAATACCTGACGAATATTTTCTATTCTCAGAGTGTTGCAATGATAGCATTTCCTCCATTACAACTTGGCCAAGCTAGTTGCATTATATGTAAGGATTAAGTTAGCCTAAAAAGCTTAAATTTCTATGGCTGTTTTACTTTGTACCCATGTTTCTCATTTTCGGTCTACGGGACTCTGTGTCCGGAAATTTTCGATGGCTTCCAAGTCGGAAAATAAGTGTATATATTATATAATACACTATTATATAATATTATATAATAATTATATAAGTATATATTATATCTATGGTTATATGAGGTATGCATCTACAGTTTAAAGTGGGATGCCGGTAACAACTTCATGAGCTTCAACCGTAAATCGAACCAGAGTCTCCCGCGATCAAGGCGTATGTGTTAACCATACAGCCACAAGGAAATTCACATAAGCGCACACACATATATATTGTTGAGTTGATTTTGACTTTACCATCTCTTTCAGCAGCGAGGATATATGAAATGTAGACCTACTGATTAACGTAGAATCCGAACTACATGAGCTCGCGCCGGGAATTGAAATCGAGTCTTCCACGGCAAAGACGCATACACTAGCCGCGGAGTTCACACACACACACAGAATCAGAATCCTCACACACCAAGGGTGAGAGCTGTGCCACTGAGTCACAGCGGCCACGGGGCTAGGTCGAGTCCACTTTACGTTTATAGTTTCTTAGTACATAAATGTTACGATTATGAAATAGACTTTCCTTAATGAGCTGCATATAAACAAAAGCTTTCGAAATGCATTAAACAATTAGCTCGATTTGAGTGTGAACTTAAAGTTATATCAGAGTGTAAATACGGATACGCACCAAAGCTCGAAAACTTAATACACTATTTCTCCTATATAGTCAGCATGTATCAAGCAATCGTTCAGCTTTCATTTGAGAGGATGGAAATCGAAGGCCCCTGAACAACTATGTTACTAATGTGCGGAATGTATTTATCTTACAGTGAACTGCTTTGATGCCAAGTGGCCTAACTCTAAAATTGAAATTTTCCAGGAGTGAAAGTTGAAGTTCAATATCTCATGAACAATCCATATTTCTTTTATGTTGGGAACCAAAACCATAACTACTGTATGTAGTTCATTGTTTTATAACTTAGTGTTTACAAAAATCCTTTTAAAAATTACCTATTCATAGAAGTGAATGGTACTTACCTGTACTAGTTCTTGGCATCCAAGCAGTCGATTTATTGTAATACTAGCTTCTTCTATTACTATACCTATTCTTCTTATGGGGGCTGTATTTGGAACTCAACACCTGTGGAAGTATCACCATTCATTTCAGTAACCGCGAAAACTATGGATTTGACACTAGTATCAATCAATATGGGCTATTTATACATGTCTCGGTATTCCTCACCCGCTGACACCCGGCCCGCATACAGTAGTAGCTGAATTTGCAAGTCATCGCTGATGGAAGTGTCACCATTGATCTCAGCGACCGTGAAAACTATGGATTTGACACTAATGTCGATCAATTTGGATTACTTTTACTACATGTCTCGCTAAACGCCCCCCTGGTTCCAATTTTGACAAAAACGCTTCGCCTTAGACTGGGACCTGGACCAAGGTATCCGTGACCAAAATTTGGTAACTCTCGGTCAACTTGTCCGGTCCCCAGGTCGGTCCCAGTAAATGTTCCCCCCGAGACCCCCTGGTTCGAAATTAAAAAAAAAAACGCTTCGTCTTGATCTGGGGTCTGGACTAAGGTACCCGTGACCAAATTTTGGGAACTCTCGGTCCACTCGTCTGGTCCTCAGGTCGCACAGACAGACAGACAAACACAAACAAACTCTTTATTTTATTTATATTAGATAAGATATACTATGTAAAATAGTCTCGTATCACATAATATGTGATGTACAACAAATGTTACATTATATATTATCCGTAACTCGTGATATGCTGCAACATATTAAAGCCTCAGAATAGTTGGGCAAGCGAATAATCCAGAAGTTACGTAACCCTATTGCGTTCATGGGAACGAAAACACAATAATTATAACTATGCTAAATTACTATAGACTACCAACTGCTCATTCAGAGAATTTATGAAGTTCACTTTATCGCAATAGTTTTATACAAACTAGATTTAAACTACGGATAATAGTTTTATACAAACTAAATAATCAATTATTATTATTATTATCATTATATTTGCAGTACAACCAAATACAACGACATTAACTATTAGTTCTAATTAACTGAATTGAGCTGAAAATTAAATCTTGATCTTTAAAGATTAACTATTAATTTTATGCGTTCTGTACCTTTCTGAAGGAATAAAAGCTGGAATTGGCTTCAAGGCTGTTTCTGAGTGAATACTTTCTTCAAAATAATATTAAAAATTATAGAAAGATTTTCGAGACATTCGAGTCGAGTCGAGATTTTTAAGAGCCGTCTCGACTCGACTCGTGTATCGACTCGAAAATTCGAGTCGAGAAATACGTTGTCTCGACTCGTCTCGAATTTTACAAAGTGTGTCTCGACTCGAATCTCGACTCGAATTCGAGTCGAGTCGAGTCGAGATTCGAGACATGTCTCGACTCGAGCGCATCCCTAACATTAGCTATGATGGTGAATCCGCCGCCATAGTGACTGGAAATACGAGTTTGGCGCCTAGAGAATCCAAGTGCAAAATACGTAAGTCTATGCGTTAAATTGGATTTATGTTATTTTGACACCTAGTATTAAGAACTGGCGCCTAGGTGGGAAGAAAATTTTTCGACCATGATTTCGTCACACCACCTCATGCGAAGACGTTTTCTAGTTTCTTGGTGTCCAGTTCAAGTACTGTTTCTCTCCATGATCATAAATTCTTCTTGGAATGTGTCCAGCCCATTGCCACCTGAGTGCCTTTATTTTCATAATAATATCCGACATTCGTATCACTATCTGACCCATATTGTTCTTTTCCTATCTTTTCTGAGGGGCACGGTGGATCAGTGATAGATCATTTACCTCCGGTGCGTGGGGTCCCTGGTTCGAACTTCGTCCAAGTAAGTTTGTGGAGGACAACACCGTATCTGTAGGTTTTATCGAGGCACTCTCATTTTCTCCCACATTCTCATTCCACCAATTCTTTCATAATCATTCACTTGTTTTAATCATACATCTTTAGCCTAAAAGACATAATCGTGAGATGTTAAACTGAAGAATTTCATTTTCCTATCTTTTTGGGTAATTCCTAGCATACGTCTTTCCATTCTTCATTTTGTAGTCTGGAGACGGTGGATGTTAATTTTGTTAGTTAATTTTGATCTCTACCTATATACAGTAGCTTAAAGAAGGTTCAAACAACACAGACTAACAGATACTCTACCTTTTGTTAATATCATAAAATGCACAATAAGTAGGTAAAGTAAAACAAGGATAAAATACGCTTCTGCAAACATTTTTACCTTTGAAGGATTTATTACAAGAAAGCAAGAGACAAAAAATATTAATCATTTATATTTTCCCTCGTATATTCTTAATTTGTGCACATTAATTTTTTTGACGTGATCTCTATATGCAACAGCAAAGACCTAAGGTATGTTGGTAAAAGAATAGGGAAATTCGACAGCATGATTGTTTGATCATACATTACACAGAAATCTTTGAAACTGAAACTGAATTTGAAAAAAAAATAAAACAATTATAAATTAGATAAAGAAGTAAATAGCAATTAACAAAACTTCATTATGATCCACAGAAACAAGAATTTATTTTAAACTGTGGAGGGCTGATCACATGGTGCGAACAAGCTTACATTAAACTTTTATACCTGCACTTTAATAAAGTGCAAAGTGTCGATTTTTATGTCCAGCATCGAATGCGTTTACCACATCCTCTACAGAAATATTCATTACAAGTTTTCTTTCTATTGAAAGGAAACAAAGATCGCTTAGGCGACCGTTTGCCATTCGATTTCTTGGATATGTTTTAATCCGTCTAACAAGTAAGTCACGAGAAAGAACGTTTACATGGTGAACTAGATACAGGAATGGTGACAGCAATTACGGCTAATTTGTGAATTTCATGAAAAGCAATTTTGAAACGATCCATCACTTCAGTAAACTAAGAAACGGAGGTAATTTTGCATTGCTTTTCCTCCTCATAACGTTTCAAAACTTTTGAAAGAAGTTTCAGTTCCACCTCTACACTATCGACATCACATCCATAATGACGTGCAAGTGGTTCAATTTTCCCAAATAAGAGGAAGTGTTCACTTTTAGGGTGAAGACTGCTTATCCCACTTAAAATCATTGTTCATTGCAGAGTTAAACAGGGTCCTAAAACCTATTACATTGCAATAAATACTAATGCCTATTGCTTTTGAAGTATAGGATGTCACCATTATTCTACTTCTGTTGGGGTAGACGGATGGATGGGTAAGGCTATTCATCGGGTGGGCGGTTGCCCACCTCCGCCCACCCTTAATGCCGTCCCTGCCCTACTTGCTTCTGTTATGAAATATACGTGTATAAATTGTTGGCAATTCATGGTGATAAACAAAAGGGATGGATGAGCAAACAAATGTTTCACTAATAATTATTTAGATACTTCAATGAGACATTTAAAATAAAATGAAATCTTTCAGTTTTGAGTCCGACGGTTATGCCGACTAGGTTAAAGGAGACGGTGATGATGATGACAAATGAATGAATTGGTGGAATGAGTAAAATGGGAGGAAATGGGAGAACTCCGAGAAAGTACATGCACACGATGTTTCCCCACCACAAATTCCACTTGCCGCGAGCTGGGATCGAATCAGGACCCCACCTACTAGAGGTGAACACTCTACCACTGAATTACCGCGGTTCCCTTTACAACATTCTTCCTTCCACCTTCTCTATCATTCCACACTTTTATAATAGTTACACCTTAATAAATGCTCGTATGCACAATTTCTGCTGCAGAAACCACGAGCGTATCCCGACTCAGCTTCTAATCGCCATGCTAACTCAGGTCAGTAAAATGACGTCGCACGCAATTGCTTCACCCCTGAACAGTTGGTGGCTCCTGATTGATTAATATTCTCTTTGTATTTCTGCAATTCTAGAAGTCGAATTTTCAGTGATTAAGACACATAATCATATTAAAATCCTCTAACCTAGTGGTTCTCAACCTAATTCCTATTATGACCCCCCTTTTATCACAGCCTCTTGCCAGTGACCCCCTTATAATCTCTAGTTTGCAATAAGCTTGTTTTGGATTTTTAATATACGTATTGTGGAGATCTCACATCACGATATCCATCTATCCCTATAATAGCAGAATCCATTTCTTGTAGGCCTATATAATGGATACAGTAACTTCCCTAAAAGCAAATGGATTAAAACCAAATTTGGTTAGTTCTTTCATATTATAAATATCGAATCCAAGCCGTCACACTGTTTCAAAATGAAGGCTGTTTGAAAATATTAAAACATTATAACTCCCTTAACTTTGGGTCATATGATAAAAAAAATTAAGTGATTTCTAATTTGGGTTTTAAAAATTTGGACAGTTGTTTAAAAAAAAATGTTAATGAGTGTTATAAGTGACTTGATAATGTGCGTCACGAAGATTGAACCAGAAATTGCCGCTCAGATATCTCATTAGCTTTCAACTTTAATTCTATTTCAATATGCAGTTTTTTCTTTTTTCTTTTTTTTCCTTTGTGTTTTTCTAGTATTTCAGTATGCGGTTGTCATTAGTTTCACATCGTACCTCTTTCATTTAAAATTGATTTTTAAACAACTCTGCACCTGTTGAAAATGTTTAGTAGACCTATTTTTTGTTGTTCTTAACAGTATGTATAAAAATAACATATGCCTATCAGAATAAAATTCAAAATGATATTTAAAAATATTTTCCGGTATTAGATTCTAATTATATTTATCTGTTCCGCTTATCTTCGCGACCCCCATAAACCTTACAAGGGTCGCGACCGCCAAGTTGAGAGACCCTGTTCTAAACAATTAATTTATATCTTTATGATTCTTATTTATTGATAAATAAGTAAGTACTGCACGAATATTGATTCATGTTTTACTTCCTCTGTTTCACTGACATCCTGTGAGAGCCGTCTGCTTTTCTTCTCAGTCTCACAGCAGTGGATGAGTTGAGGTTGACAGACGTAGGGTCTATGGTACAGATTGCCACACAGCCAGAGAGGGGGTAAGTTGTATCACTTTCGAAGGACGAAAAATATACGAAATTTTTGGAACAGGCAGAACACGTACCAGTGGCGTAGCAGCTGCCCCCGCAACCCCCGCAGTGCGGGGGGGGCCCCGAGGTATAGAGGGCCCCGAAGTCTTGCAATGAATAAAGATTTAAGGAATTAGAACTTCAACCTTACTTCTGTCGGCTTTACAACTAGGGCCCCTTCTCTATACTTTGCGGGGGGACCTGCAAAAGTGTGCTACGCCACTGACACGTACCGTACAATTTCTATCAAGTAGTGCTGCTGAAGCAGGCGCTGACTGGTGTAGTTTATCTCAAAATTGATTTTAACTAATTGAATCGGTTATTGAGAAACGGTGTATGCTACAATTGAAATACATTGTGTCATACATAACCCCTTTTAATAATAACCGATTCCGTTAAATGCTTCATGTTTTTAAATTGTGAAATTTCGTGACAGACTCTATAAGACTGCACAACACAATGTTTGGGAACTACTAACCTAGGGAAAGTTTCTTCATACGGGGCTTTTATCCCGTGTAGTCTTACAAGATAGTTTTCTTTAATTGACCAACAGTTATATGGTAGTTTTTAGAACTGGATAACAGTGTTGTGCAACATAGAGTGACTGTTTGTAGTAGTTAAGTGGTTACCGCATTGAACTTTTAGTCGGAGGCCCAAGTTCGAATCCTGGCACGTACGAACCTCTTCAATTTCAATTTCAATCCATACTCAATATAATAAGCAAGATTTTATTCTATGAAGAAGGAAAGAGATGTTTAAATGACAGGAATGCCCGGAAATTGGAAAAGGTCAATGAATGAAGACGAAGATTTACAAGCATTTCCTTCAATTGTTCCAGATTTGATATTTTGAGTTAATTTCGGCAGTCTCTAACTCATGTGTGATCAATATTTTTCTTTCCTCTTACATACAATATACAGTGAAACAATATATTATGCACACAACACATCATAATGCCATTGATAATATGGTGCTCATTGAGCAACACACTCCAAACAATAAAGATTCATCACCCGGGTTCGATTCCCGGCGGGAGCTCATGTGGTTCGGATTCCACGTTAATCAGTAGGTCCACGTCTCATATAGCCTCGCTGCTGAAAGGGACGCTAAACTAAAATCAACTCAACTCAACAATAAAGATTCATCTTAGAATGAAGAAATGGTTCGTGCATCACCCGATAACCAACTAACTCTATGGCCTATGGAACCCGGAGGTTTAATGCCACGTTCACAAAAGCTCCACTGACTTCTATCCTTAGCCAACTGGATCCAGTTTCTACTTTCTATTCCTATTTCTGCGAGGTCCATCTTACTATTGTCCTTCCATCTACGCCTAGGTCTTCCTAGTGGTAGTTTTCCAATTGGTATTTCAGTTAAGACTTTGAAAGCATTCCTACTTTCTTCCATCCTAGCTACATGACTAGCCCAACTGAGCCTTCTAGATTTGATGACCCTAACAATGTTTGGTAAACCGTATGAATTATGTAGTTCCTCGTTATGAAGTTTCCGCCATTCCCCATTACCGTTCCTCTTGGATCCGAATATTCTTCTCAGGATCCTGTTCTCAAATACTTTCAGTCTATGTTCTTCCCTCAGAGTAGGCGACCATGTTTCGCAACCATACAAAACAACAGGCATGATTATCGTTTTATATATTTTAAGCTTCAAATTCCTCGACAGAATTCGCGACAACAAGAGATTTTGAACTGAATAATAACACGAATTCCCTGCTTTTAATCAACATTTAATTTCTTCGTGAATATGATTTTCGTCTGTTAATATTGATCGTAGATATTTGAAAGTATTTACTTTATCAAAAGTATTATTTACTATTTTAACGCATCCATAATTTGCCGTATTACAGTCCCGACGCACTTTCATGTATTTAGTTTTCTCTGCATTTACCCTTGTTCCTGAAAGCGTTTAATAAGACCTCTGCATTTCTTTCTATTGTTCTCCTATCATCCCATATTAAATTTACATCAACATTCGCCATAACCTGGTGAACACCGTTCAACTCTAGGCCCTGGTTGCTATCTTTAATTTTCCTTATAGCATATTCCAGGACAAAGTTGAATAATAATGGCAACAACACATCTCCTTGTTTCAGGCCATTGTCAACGTGAAAGCTCGTGGACCAAAATATTCCTACCGTGACTATAGTTTTTGATTCATTTAAACATACCTTAATTAACCTAATAAGCTTTTTCGGTATTCCAAATTCTGTAAGAACATTCTACAATGTTTCTCTCCTAACCGAGTAGTAAGCCTTTCTAAAATCAATAAATAGTTGATGTACCGGGGTATTGTATTCCCACTTCTTTTCAAGTATTTGGCGAATGGTAAATATTTGGTCGATAGTTGATCGATTTGGTCTAAATCCGCACTGATAATCTCCAATAATTTCATTTGCGTATGGGGTCATTCTTGCTAATAAAATGTTTGAAAGGATTTTATAGGATGTTGACAGAAGAGAGATGCCTCGATAATTATTACAGTCAGTTTTGTCGCCTTTCTTGTGAATTGGAACATTGATTGATTCTTTCCACTCTTATGGCAATTCTCCCTTGTTCCAGATAAGGAGAATGAGTTTATGAATCTTGTTCCACAATTTTTCGCCTCCAGCTAATATTAACTCAGCCGGAATTTCGTCTACACCAGGAGATTTGTGTTTCTTTAATTTCTTTATAGCGATTTCTACTTCTATTCGGTTGGGTTCTAGAATATACGGTTCTGCTGTGTGTATCTCCCTTTCTCCACGCACATTAGTTTTTGCCTGAGTGTTAAGCAAATCGTCAAAGAAATCTTTCCATCTATTTAAGATGCTATCTGTATCAGTGAAAACTATTCCGTCAGCTTTCTTTAATGTATAAGCACGAGGTTGATAGCCTTTCTTAAATTCGTTGATCCGCTTACACATGTCCAGAATGTTTTTATTTTTACTATTATCTTCAAGTTCCTTAATTTCAGATTTCAAAAAATCGTATTTCTTTGTTCTAAAAGTTTTGGAGGTTTCTCACCTTTTCTATGAAATTTTATGTAGTTATTTCATTCGGATTTTGTAGCCAACACAATTTTGCCTGTATTCCCTTCTCTGCTAGTTTAATGCATTCCTGGTCGAACCATGGTTTGTTCCTACGTATTTCCTCGTGTCCCAATTTTTCTTTCGCTGAAATTTTAATGCTATCTCTAATTTCAATGTAAGTATCCTCAACACTAGTGCACTCTGAATCTTCTAAAGCCGATAATCTATTTGAAACTTCAATCTGGTATTTCTCTCTTACATGACTATTCTAATTTCTTTAAATTAAATCTCTCTTCTGTTTTAGACATTGAATATTTCCTTTATACAACGATAATTTCTCCCATTTTCGCTGCTACGCGGTAGTGATCAGTGTCACAATCAGCCCCTCTAAACGACCGGACATCAATTATGCTAGATTGTCTTCTTCTATCTACTAAAACTTGATCAACTTGATTGTGTGTTTTTACGTCTGGTGAGGTCCAAGTCAGGCACGTAGTCAGGATTTCGTGAAGGGGGGAAAGTCCGTGACATGAAATACTGTGATGATCACACCAGGGGCTCGATCATTCTAAACTATTTTACTGGAATATATATTGGTTCGCTTAGCCAGGATTTCGTAATGGGGGGGGGGTGATATAAAATTCTGAAGGCTCAGGAGCTTGATCAATCTAAACTACTTTACTATCAACATATATTGGTTTGTAAGGACAATAAAATGAAGATATGTTGGTAAGTATTTTAATAACAAACTATGAAGAAATCTCGAGTAATAAAAGAATAAAAAACTATTGAAAAAGATTTTACAATATTTACGTTCCTTTCTTTGTTCATTCAAACATAACAATTTTCCTTTTATTATGATCTCAACTATTATGAAAATTACATATTCACTATTATAAAAAGTACATACTCAACAATGTCTTGTAAAATATTTTACAATATCTGCGTTTCTTTTTCTGTTCAATCAAATGCTAATAAAACTCCTTTTCCATATAAATTTGTTTCTATTATTCCGTCAACTACTGTCGGTTCCAAATGACAGGTTAAAGGAGCAGTAGAAAATTGTTTTTGAAATAACATATTTGATTCTGCAAGGATGCGATGACGAAAAATTATGATAAAAAATGTCCATGCTGTTACTCAACGGCACTATGCTTTCGGAAGCTTGAAATCTCCCTGACTAGTAGCAGAAATTCTGAGAATTCTGTAACTTTTCTAGAAATTTCAAATTCCCTGACTCTTCCAGGATATCTCGCTCACCTCGCCACCATGTATTGCAAGTAATACAAATCTCCTCACAAGAGTATCCAAAAGCTTCCTGTAGTTTTTTTTTTTTTAATTTTTATCTCATTTCCTTCTTTATCTCATTTCATTTTGTTTCATCCTTCCTTAATTTTTTTTTTCATTTCTGGTCTCGAAGGGGTCCGGACTCCCCCTTGGTTACGTTCCTGTCCAAGTGTATTTGTGAACATCGCGATGTGAGAATTTTGCACTCTTCACAATAAGGTTTTTGGATGTTGCAAAGTTCACGCGTCTATGCACAGCATAAAGGTTCTCAGCTACCAACCATTACTACCAACTGTCTTAATTTCGGAGAAATGTTTTGTGTGTTGGGTTGCATCTATCCAGGCGTTTGACATCAGCAAAGATGTTGAATAGAAACTAATGGAATTATAGAAGTAAGGGGCCTATATTCTTCTGCTAGCGTACTCGCCTTTGGCGTGGGAGACCCGGGTTTGATTCCCGGCGGGAATCATGTGGTTCGGATTCCAAGTTAATCACTAGGCCCCGTCTCATATAGCCTCGCTGCTGAAAGGGACGATAAACTCAAAATCAACTCAACTTCTGCTGGTGACTATACAAACACATAGTCCTTGATGAAAGCACGTAAAAGCTTTTATTTAGTTAGTTTAATGTTTGGCTATATGATTATGCCCTTTAAGATAAGATGATTATGAAAATGAGTGATTTTAAAACTAAATATTTTGTGTTGAATTGAACCCGGGACCACATATACCAAAGGCACACGCACTAGTTGCTAGAGAAGTGCGGAGGGCTGAAAGCACAAAATCAAATCACAAGAAGTTATAGCCCTATCTGAAGCGGCTCATCAGTGAAATTATACCTACAACCGTAAAAATGAAAGTGTTACGCTTGAACTAAAAGAAGAAAATATTTTAGTGTACTAATAGTTGTTACCAATAATTAATACATTTGGTAATCTTTATTCCCATAGTACCAATTCCAAGTGATAAAACTTTCATTTGTGCCAGTGTGATTCTCTCATGAGTCGCCTCTGACTCTGAAGAGCGTGGTAATCAATTCACCGGTACTAACAGCTTTTGATTTAGTTTACCTCCGTGGATAATACATTGTTAAGATTGTTTGTCATTGCAATTTTGCGATATGACGTTAGTAATCTGAATCTTGTGTTTTGCAATCATATAACATCCAGAAATTTTTCCACAGACTCAACATCAGAAGTTGTTGATGCGTTTTTCGCGTTGTGTTACGATCTATAAATTTTGTAAAGTCTGATACGGAATGAAGCGCCAGATGCTCTTCCAAAATACCTAGGTATAGTTGCATCGAGCTACACATCGTTAAAGGCCTGTAGTTGATCAGTGGCCAGTGGGGCTTAGCACACTTTGAGAAAAAACTTCAACTCATCTGAAACTTACAGTTCTTTGTTTAGATAATATACGGTATTTTCAAATATAAACAATCAAGAATACAAGAAGAAAGGGATTTACAGCTGTTACAGATTCTAAAAATAATAAACAAATAAGTAGTTTTGTGTTGCTCCTTAACGTCTGTCATTGCCCCCTCAGTATTAATTTTTGCCCTCTTTAAAAAAATCGGGATGGCTATAGGCCTCGTTTTGAGTACTGGTAACAATTAATTGAAATCGGGGACATCATTTAGACTTACCCTTTATATATTTTTAACCAACTTGAACATCCACAATGAAACTTTATGTTATAGGTAGTTTATGAACATAAATTTTAAAATATTATAGACATACTAATTAAAATGTTATTTATCATTTTCGTAATTCATATAGCTAAATCCAGGACAGAAAATGAATCCTAATAAAAAGGAAGTAGGCAGTGTATATTGAATTTCAGCTGCCATCTGGTGGAACAGCAACACCGGCGCCAACTTGTGCGGGTAGTGGAGTGTGTTTATTTCTAAAAGTATTGGGGCACAAAATCTTGCTAATTTTGGTACGTAGATGTCAAGTACTTTACGATTATTTGCATGTTCGACGAACAAATGGATCGTGGGTACTAAGTCGGCTGATTTCCAATTTTACTTATCTAAACCCAGGCCATTAACGTGATTTTCATTCAACAGTACAGGTAGGTCTCAGCAGAGAAAATACGAGATACAGAGTATTAGTTGATGGCACGAGTGTTTGTTTTTAAGTAATTTTCGTAAGTGATATTTTAAGTTCGTGCAAAATTTCATGTTTGGTTAAGAGTATTGTGGCGAGTAATTGCATTACGCAGCAAAAAGTGTGTGTTAATCAAGCCTAAATTTGGTCGTAAAAGTAAAAGGTATGCTATGAAAGGTGTGTTTGTGAAATTACAGATTCGGGAGACAGGCGTGTAAGCTATACATTGTAAAGTAATTCTGATGTGTTCAATACAGTGTGATCGTGTGAATCGTTCAGTAGTTCCACTATTCATTTATACTTTACGTTAAAGAGCAATCGATAAATTATATTAACATAATTTAATTTTCATACGAAGTTTCTAAAACTGTTTTACTGTATTATGACGGCAACGTGATTCATAGATTGCTTTTTTAAAAACTATTATTATTACCTAAAAACAAATATAGAACTATAATGTAATTATACATTGAATGTGATTATCTAGTTTCTGTATAAATTTATCATTAACTATGAGAACTGTTTTCTGTAAATCCAGTAGAAAACAGTACTGTAAATATGTTTGTAGTACTAAACATATCAGATATGTAATTTATATTAAGATGGTACCAAATGATAACAAGGGACAGGCTAATTTCAGTTTATTACTTTTTTTTTTTTTAACCGACATTAGGTGTAGGTACAGATCGAAAACCAAGATTAGGGTAGCACATAACATACTTCCATGCAGTTTTACTATACAGATACATAGTATAAGTAGTTGTAGTAGTAGTAGGAACGGGTTAGAAGCCCCGCAGGGGTTGGTTGGGTTTTATTCTCGACATGAAATGGGACTTGCCCAAATTTTTCTGTACCTTTTACAATCTGTGGATCCGTATAGTAAAATTGCACCATAGTTCTTTCTAGTATTTAACTTTTCTGATAATATCTAGCTTAAGATAC
The DNA here is from genome assembly GCF_964235325.1 of Thermobia domestica. NCBI lineage: Eukaryota > Metazoa > Arthropoda > Insecta > Zygentoma > Lepismatidae > Thermobia > Thermobia domestica. Next base: position 179,616,520 of record NC_137466.1, read on the forward strand.
TACCAATTTTCTTCTTTATAGGAGTAAATTAAGGTAACTCTTTACTTTGGGCAAGGCAGTGATATCCTGTGAGTATATAGTATTGTCGAACGAGCGTGAGCGACTGAAGGCGGGTTAGAGCCCCGCAGGGCACGTTTTCTGTCTTCCTTTCTTGGGAACCGTAACTATAAATGCGGGAATCGGTTCAGATGAATTGGTTATTGTCACTGCCTTGCCTAAAGTAGACTTGGCCAAATTAAGGTCAATTGACTGAGTTTAACAAGCTTTGCGAAATAAATGCATTAGGCCTACCCACAATGAAAAGTACGCGCGTTTGGAGGTACTTTGTTTACAAAATTTAGGTTTTTATTGCTAAAGTCTTAAGCGTACAAGGTAATAGATAAACTAACTTCGGGGTTCACTTGAGCAGACGATTCTACCAAACAGTGTTGCCACGCTTGGTGCAATTGTACCAAATTCAGCCCTTTATGTCATTCATCGGCCCGTTGGTACCACGCTGGCTTTTTCAGTCCCTTTTGTGAAAAAGTTAGTACAATTCTACCCAATTCAGCACAATTTAACAAATACTTGTAATATTTTCAAATGCTTGTTACGTTTTTTTACAAATGTCGGTTTACTTACTTTATATTCTTACAGTCTATTATCCTCCTTTGGTCGTGAAATAAGCGAGAATGAGGTGCATTAATTTGTATTGTAATATTTTATTATAACGCACTGTTTACACAAGAACTCCTCGGAGATGATTGATTTGTTCCTAGTTTTATATATTTTTTCATATATGGCCATAATACCGTTTTGATTTATTGATCGCCTTAAAATAGAAGCTTGTTTGGTCTCCTTACAATACATACCGAAGATGATAACTGTTTTCCTTTTTAATTTGTGGCCTCTGTTATACTTCCTGCGTGCGAGAAAAGTTTCATCTACTTCCACGGTTGTTTGGAGTCCTCCTATTTGGATTTTAAAAGTGATTTTTAAAAAGAGCACTGTCTTGATTTGGACCCTTGGAAGAGCGGGGGAGAATTTGCGCCGACTACGTGGGTGCTCCGGGGCTCCAGCGCCTACAGGATTTTTAGATAGAAACAAAATAAAATAAATACTTCTCATTTGCCATTATCAAAAAATTAATAAACAAAACATTAAGATGGAAGTTAAAATTTCTAACCTCTAAAACATAATTGTTTGTTTCAAACTCCCCCTTTCCTTCCCTGTCTCTGGCCTAGTCAAAGGCAGTCCACGCGATAAAAATTGGAACTATATTGTGAGTAGAATCGAACAAAGCCCTTTATGACAGTGTTCATAAAACATTTTAACTAAAAGGAAATCAACGAAAAATAATCGAGACTCCCCTGAAAACGTATAACATGCTCTGCCATTGATATGCACCCATATACATTTTGGAAAGTCGGCGTCCTTGCGGGGGAGTGTTCTAGAACTTTAACTCTTTTAGTTTCGTGTTATATAGCCATGTATTACATTGGTATAAAGTAATGAGTTCAGCCCTTTTTGTTTCAATTTGGTACTATTTTTCAGCCCGCTCCAGAGCTAGGACTGTGGCAACACTGCTACCAAATAAAAAATTTTAAGGTTCGTCTGCTCAGTTAATGCCCTAACGAACCTAGCCTGGAAATGTAAAAATGTTGTCAAAATTTGGTAGAACCGTCTGCTCGAATAATGCCCAGCTCGGAATTTATGTAAATACTAGCAGACCCGATGACAGTTTGAAGCATCATTGACCAAATACACACACTTTAAAAGTGCGATGTTCAAGGAGAAAACAAATACAAGTGAGATAAATGTATGTAAAACTAGTTTATATATGAAACTACTACGCCTTATAACGAAAGTCACACACTTTCATTAGTTCAGAAAACTTGGGCCTACCTTACGTATAGGAATGGTTGTAGTCCTATTTTATGTGTATATAGAATTTTAAAATTTATTTGATTTTACCTCTGACACCTATAATACGGTGGAAATGCATAATGCCAAGTGTATGCCCTCTGGCATGTGAAGCTATTAAAAAGGCAGGGTTTTAGATCACTGGCCCGCATCAGTTGAATAGTTATAACGAAAATAATCAATCTGGTTGCTAACCCACCTTCACCATGTGTGCGGGCAAACATTTTAGAACCTTTTCCGTTAGGAACTCAAGTGATACCTGAAAATAATCTCCAAAGTAATGTGTAACCATGTAAATGTCTCAAAACCATATATAAAACATGTATTTTTATGTCATATGAAGTGTTTTTTCATTATCTTAGTGCATGCATATAATCATCGTCGCTATCGGCCTCCTCACTATTCCACGTTAGTACACGGGTCCCCGTACTTTAACACTGTTAGATAAACTTCGTGCTTTTACTGGACATCTCACACAAGTTGGGGTTAGTAGTTTTTGCACTGTAGTTATGTTGTATAAATCGCAACGTGCTGTATTTATCAGGGTTGGCTGGTTTAAACCAAAAAACAAAAAAATGTTCGTAAAAGTGTAAGTGTTTGTAAAATCTTGATGAACACACATTTGTGGGTTATCACGTTTCACTCTCGTATATTATTCGTATTATATTCAGACCTAAATTCCCCATTCATTACTCAAAAAGAATATACTACAAAAACAACTTTTTTTAAATATAAGTTTATGACTGTTTCTTTTGTGATTTTTTTTATTGTTTGTTATGCAATTGCATTCAAAGAAATTCTAAATATTGTTTCTTGTTAATAATGTTAACCATTGATAAAATACATAGACATGCCGTACTTTGTTGGGGGTGGGGGTCATACGAACTCCACGAGAGGCATTTAGTGAAATAAGTATCTTTGGTATCTCTTTATGTATAAATGAGTGTGAGCCAAAGTGGAATCAAATAATTCGTATCTTTATTCACTTTTCTTATTGATATGCAGATTAAGTCGGTGTATTTCTTTAATTTAGACCAATAGAAGTCGTTGTTAACTAACTTGAACTAAATTAGTTCTTCTGTACTCCGTAGTACTTTGAAATTGTTCATATGTAATTCTATATAATGGTTTCACTTGTGCAACTGTTTATCTTTTTGTCCTTCTGAAATGACTCTTGACAGTTCTATTAAGAAGCATGTAAAGATCAGAACAACGTTTTATATATATATATATATATCTATATATCTATATCTATATATATATATATATATATATATATATATATATCTCAGGATTCCTTCGTAAGTGAGTCGGCAGACGTATCGCATTTGTGGCCAAGTAGTTCCTGGTTCCGAGTTTAAATGGAGGACGATTTCTCTCGGATGTAACTCGAGAAGCGGTTTTTATTCCGCTTTAAGCTTATGTGACCCCTTCCAGCAAAACCCGGTTGTTGCATAATAACATCATGGCGAAACAAACTTATTTCTGTCCATATATGATATGAATATATAGAGCAAATTATTTAAACCATAAAAACCTGATTTAAACCAAAAAAACCGGTTTTTTTTTTTTTTTTTTTTTTTTTTTAAATAAAAACCATGGTTTTTGCCAACCCTGGTATTTATACCTATAACTCATAAGCCCTGTTCAGGTCAATGTGCACGTAATAATACAACTTCTCCCTTGGCAGTCACTTTCTAAAGTACTGAGAGTTAAAACTATCATGACATAACCCAATTCTCGTTTGTATAAGCATGTACTCATAAAATAGGTCTACATGCAAGAGTCAGCCAGTCTTTTCCCTAGTTTGAAGCAAAATAATAATAATAATAATTTTTAACGATATGACTTCCCTCAAGAACCGGAACTGCATGGAAAATTATATAAAAATGTTCAGGCCTACTTTTAGAGGATCACTAAACATCCGCGTAGTAAGAGTAAAGCTGTGATAATGAGAAAGGCGTGCAAGTTTACGTGACGGAGCCAGAAATCGGGAAAGTCGATCAGAACATACAAAACTCAATTTGTGTCAAAGTAACACATACATCCTCCCCATTGTGTCAGTTCGGGTCCGGATTAAATGCAAAATAAGTTTCTAGTGAAAATTTACTACTGCTGTTTTAAGTCCGATAGTAGGCCGAATTTATAGTTTCAGGTCAATTGAGAACCAATAATAGAGCCATTAGGTGGCTAATTGTTCATGGAGAATCAAATTACCAATAGTTAGAATTTTTTTGTGGCGATTCGTAGATTAAAGATCACCTCCTCAACTTGATACCATACAACTAATGTTAGAAGGTCTTGAAAATTTTGCAGCGCGAGTACGGTAACGAATAACATTCTCAAGACGAAAATATCATGCCATATTTTCTAGACACTATAGATTTCTATTTTGATTTATTGATTGATTTGGACCGTAGCGTCCATTTGACGATCTGGGCTATATGAGACGTAGACCTACATCTTAACGTGGGAGCCGAGCCACACAAGCTTCAACCGGGAATCGAACCCTCGTCTCCCGCATCAAAAACGCATATCTAAGCATATAGCAGTGAGGGAGTTTCTGTAGGGTTGTGCTTTATTTTTATTATTTTTAAGTAGTTAACACTAGAGCACAGTGTATTATTATCTAGAAGAAACCCGAGCTTCGAAATCAGAATCTTGCAACCAAGCAAATTTTCATCAACTTCCATGAGAACGTGATCAAGTGATTCCTTCATTACTCTTTCTATCACTTGTTTACAGGGTTGGCAAAAACCATGGTTTTTATTTAAAAAACAAAAAAAACCGGTTTTTTTGGTTTAAACCAGGTTTTTATGGTTTAAATAATTTGCTCTATACATTCATATCATATATGGACAGAAATAAGTTTGTTTCGCCTTGATGTTATTATGCAACAACCGGATTATGCTGGAAGGGATCACATAAGCTTAAAGCGGAATAAAAACCGCTTCTCGAGTTACATCCGAGAGAAATTGTCCTCCATTTGAACTCGGAACCAGGACTAATTGGCCACAAATACGATACGTCTGCCGACTCACTCACGAAGGAATCCTGATAAAAAAAATCGTTGTCTTTACATGCTTCTTAATATAACTGTCAAGAGTCATTTCAGAAGGACGAAAAGATAAACAGTTGCACAAGTGAAACCATTACACAGAATTACATATGAACAATTTGAAAGTACTACGGAGTACAGAAGAACTAATTTAGTTCAAGTTAGTTAACAACGACTTTTATTCGTCCAAATTAAAGAAATACACCGACTTAATCTGCATATCAATAAGAAAAGTGAATAAAGATATGAATTATTTGAGTCCACTTTGGCTCAGACTCATTTATACATAAATAGATACCAAAGATACTTATTTCACTAAATGCCTCTCGTGGAGTTCGTATGACCCCCACCCCCAACAAAGTACGGCATGTCTATGTATTTTATCAATGGTTAACATTATTAACAAGAAACTATATTTAGAATTTCTTTGAATGCAATTGCATAACAAACAATAAAAAATCACAAAAGAAACAGTCATAAACTTATATTTAAAAAAAAGTTGTTTTTGTAGTATATTCTTTTTGAGTAATGAATGGGGAATTTAGGTCTGAATATAATACGAATAATATACGGGAGTGAAACGTGATAATCCACAAATGTGTGTTCATCAAGATTTTACAAATACTTACACTTTTGCGAACATTTTTTTGTTTTTTGTTTGAAACCAGTTGGTTTTTTTGAAAAAAACCAGCTGGTTTAAACCAGCCAACCCTGCTTGTTTAGCGCTTAGTTTCTCATTTCTCGACACGGGGCCGCGGTGGCTCAGTGGTAGAGCGTTCACCTCTGGTGCTTGGGGTCCCGGGTTCGATCCCAGCCCCCGCCAAGTGAACTTTGTGGCGGACAAACCCGTGTGCGTGGGTTTTCTCGGGGTTCTCCCGTTTCCTCCCACTTTCTTCATTCCACCATTTCATTCATCACTTATCATCACCGTCTCCTTTAGCCTAACCGGCATAATCGTGGGACGTAAAACTCAAAGATTTCATTTCATTTCTCGACACTTCATTGGGCTTATTTATATATATATATATATATATATATATATATACACATTCCAGATCTCATTTTTCACAGGTCCAATCCTTCATCTAGTGTGATCTTAGACTAAAGTTTTTGTTTCTGCGTAAAAATTATCATTGAAACTTTTTAAATTCAAGATAGTGTTCTCGAAGTTCATCCTGGAACCTCTTCCGAATTTGGGCCATCGAAGTAAACACCGTTTCAAAATCCTAATGAAGTTAGGAATTTGTAATTCGTCAACATTTCTTATAATTGTTCTCTGCGTCATTCCTCTCTCCTGCGTTTGATGTTCACGTTCTCATTATCTGTTATGACCTGAAGAATTGAAAGTATCACTTACTCCGACTCGGATTTTATAGCTGTAGGGGCAGTAGTTGTTCCTAGTGCTCTATTAAAGGAATTAAGAATGCTTGTGGTTCAAGAAAACTTGCAGAGAGCTTGTATCAAAACACGTTACCGTCAATGGGTCCTTTTTTGTTTCATTACACCCATGGGAGTGTTTGTTACAGTTTACAGTGCCAGATATTCTTAATTCCTTTATTATAGCTGCTTCCATGTTCATTTATCATAGCAGCGTTGTCATAACAACAGGACCGCAAACTTTTGTGTGCTTCGTCAGTCTCTAGTTGGTTCAAGATGACTTCAGTCAAATTGTTCATAGCCTTCTGCTTTATTTCTATGAAACCAAGAAAATACTTTGACGTGAACTGTTCTTTTCTCAAAGTCAGTTTTTACATAGCGTACTATTTTTGACATGTGCTCTTGATATGCCTGATCAGAAGTGGAGTCAAATATTAAGGCATAGTCCTTAGCTTTATAGGCCCTTTTCAGGGTGTCATTAGGTGGATGAATTCCTTCTAAATGCTGGAAGAAAGTTATGATGTCTATTCAGAATGATGATCTGTTTGAAGAAGGTGTTCTTTTAAAATTGAATTGAAAACAAAAGCAGTTCGATTAATGCTAGGAAATTAGCTACATTTGACTCGTCGTTAGTTTAAAGTGATTCCCTTTGTCTGCATACTGAAAGATTTGTATAGCTAGGAATTTTACGGAATGAAGTAATAATCTCTTCAATATAGTACGCCACTTATCCGTATTTTGGAGTCGAGTTCTACATCAATACATCTGTATTTTCTGTTTTCGAGATTAAAGAAAGAAAAAACTCACCATTGGTTGAAATAATAATGCAGGTAGGAATATATTAACATTTATCCTTTCAGGTGCCTTCTATTGGTTAAATTCTGTTCCTTGTTCTAATGCAGATTGACTACGTGACAAGAGAAACAGAAGGACGAAAACAAAATGTAGAGCTTTCAGGAGAATATAACGGACATGAATAAATTACTTCTTTGCCACGACGTTGCCTAATTTTTCTTTTAAACAAAATTTGTTCACAGAGTGATGTACTTTCCTTCATGTCATCACTTTCGCAACTATTTGTTCCTCTGTAGATCTGATCTTTATCAAACTATACTCTATTGATCTCCTTATTTCCCTGATGCATTTGATGATTCGTAATCCCATCTTCGTATACCTTCGTAATGATTCGTATACCTTCGTGTTCGTAATCCCACATAGTAGGCTGAGATCCATCGGATTTCAAGCTTATTGTAGTATTTGCTTCAGGTTTTTGAAAGAAGATTCGAGAGAACTTGCTGGGTTTTTCATCTTCTGCTTCTGTGTACCATCTCTTCCAACCTGTTGACCCATTTCCTTTCTAGGAGAGCGAGGTTTCATTGCGTTACTACACAAAACTTTTATATTTAAAATCGAATGTGCCCCGGTACACCAACTATTTATTGATTTTTAGAAAGGCTTACGACTCGGTTAGGAAACATTATACAACGTTCTTACAGAACTTGGAATACCGAGAAAGCTAATTAGATTTAGATATGTTTAAATGAATCCCAAAGTAAAGTTCGAGTAGGAAAATTTTTGTCTACGAGCTTTCACGTCGACAATGACCTGAAATAAGATGTGTTGTTGCCATTATTATTCAACTTTCTTCTGGAATACGCTATTGGAAAATCAAAGATAGCAACCAGGGCCTAGAGTTGAACGGTATTCACCAGGTTATGGCATATGCTGATGATGTAAATTTAATAGGAGATGACGGGAGAACAATAGAAAGAAATGCAGAGATCTTATTAAACGCTTGAAGGGACATGGGTTTAGAAGTAAGTTCAGAGAAAACTAAATACATGAAAGTGCGTCGGGACTGTAATACGGCAAATTATGGATGCGTTAAAATAGTAAATAATACTTTTGATAAAGTGGATACTTTCAAATATCTAGGATCAGTATTAACAGACGAAAATCATATTCAAAAGAAATTAAATGTCGACTAAAAGCAGGGAATTCGTGTTATTATTCAGTTCAAAATCTCTTGTTGTTGGGATTCTGTCGAGGAATTTGAAGCTTAAAATATATAAAACGATAATCATGCCTGTTGTTCTATATGGTTGCGAAACGGTCGCTTATTCTGAGAGAAGAACATAGACTGAAAGTATTTGAGAACAAGATCCTGAGACGAATATTCGGACCCAAGAGGAGGCGCAAACTTCATAACGACGGACTACATTGCGAAACATTGTTAGGTTCATCAAATCTAGGAGACTAAGGTGGACAGGTCATGTAGCTGGGATGCAAGAAAGTACAAACGCTTTCAAAGTATTCACTGGAAGACCAATTGGAAAACGACCATTAGGAAGACCTAGGCGCATATGGGAGGACAATATTAAGATGGATCTCGCAGAGATAGGAATACAAAGTAGAAACTGGATCCAATTGGCTAAGGATAGAAATCAGTTGAGAGCTTTTGTGAACGCGGCATTGAACCTCCGGGTTTCATAAGCCATAGAGTTAGTTAGATAGTAAGTTAGTTTAGCACACTTCAGAATTTCTCAGTTTTATAAACGTGAGATGATCATAGAAACACATTTTCTTCTGAGTTTGTTCCAACTCATTAGATTATACCGAAGTTGTTCTTTCTTTAAAAAGATGGTCCGAATAGTACATTTGCCCGATAAACTATTGCTGTAAGTAGTTTCCAAAAGAAAATTGTTAATTTCCAACATGAAGTTTTTGAAAATTAAGATGCTGGTAAAAGCCACCTTCCAGTCGCCTACCACCCACTGTGAGTATTCTTGGGATGGTACCATGACGACAATTGAAATGAAAAGAAAATACTTCTTTGTTGTATGTACCACAATCGCTTCAACAGAAATAGCATAGTTACCATATTTTTAGATAAAAGTAGCAAGAAACACATAAATAGTAAAGAGAATATAGAAAAATAACTAAAATACATATAATAAAGAATTATGTTTGTGAATGGCGAGAAAACAGATAGCTAACGCGACGCTTGGCATATTTATTTATTTATTTATTTATTTATTATGGACCACAACAGTTAGCTTTCAGTTAATATTAATCTATGCCGTCGAAATCAAGTGAATCACAGAAGGTAAAGTCAATCAAATGTGATCAGATAAAGAACTATACAACAAAACTTGACAATTGTGGAAGTGACGACACCAAGCACATTGACAGTTACCAAATTTCTGATATTTTTCCTAGCTAGTATTTGTTCCAGCCAGAACGGCACTTTTGTCCTCAGAGCATTTGCCTCACCCTAGATACGCCCGTGAGAAGAGGTGGGGCGTGCCGTAGGTCTCGGACCTGGCGAATTTTATTGTTGTTGTGCGGTCAGTAAAGGTTTAGTTTTATAAACTTTCCGATCATAAAATTGAAACTTTTTGGATCCGCTGAAAATTGCAAAGCCATGAATTCGATTATTTAGTTTGAGTGTAATCTCTGTCTTGCTAATTTTTGTTTTTCTCTGATGTAGTACTTTTGCATTTAGTACCATATCAAACTATTTTTCCATTAATTTCTCTTTTTTCCTAGTTAAGCTTCTTCGTGGCTAAGCGGTTAGCGTACGCGCCTTTGGCGTGGGAGACCCGGGTTCGATTCCCGGCAGGAGCTCATGTTCGGATTCCACGTCCCGTTTCATAACCTCGCTGCTGAAAGGGACGTTAAACTCAAAATCAACTCAACTTTTTTTCCCAATTTTTCCTCAGTGCACATTTTAGGATTTTTTTTTTTTTTTTTTTTTTTTTTTTTTTTTTTTTTTTTTTCCTGTTAACGTCTTATTCGTGGTTGACCTCGTCCAGTTTCTCTGTCAGTATTTGTTTTAGTTTTGTTGTTTTACTATCACATCTTTATGTTTTTCGTGATCTGTAAAACACAGCGAATGATACATATTCAGTATCTATAGTACTTATTATTCAATATCTATAGTACTTATTAAGTATCCCTTCGTTTTGCGTATCAGCGAATTTTCGACAATCTAGGTGCTTCCTTTTACGAGATGTGTTCTAGAAAGAGATAATTTAGGAATAAATTAGATTGTGAAGATACAGAAAACTCGTAGCATTATTTGAATTTAATATAAAAACCAAAGGTTCACCAGAAATGAGCTACATTTGTCCTTCACGATTAGTGACTGACTGTTGTACAGTTTGAATCTACCACACTCAGATCATAATATGTATTAGCTATATATATATATACACAAGTGTAGTCATAATTTTCTGTTACACAAGGATAAACTTGTATGAAACTACATGAATTATTTTATTTCAAGCGTTGTAGTTGTTCTGAATTGCTGTTTGCTACCATTGCTTAACTTTTCGGGATTCCGAACTGGGTGAATACGGACAAACTACATTAAGCGTAGTTACAGATAATATATACTTACCTTTTTGTGTTCCAGTTTAAAATTTTAGCTTGTATGTATTTAGGTTGCCTATGATGCGCAAATAGTTCGTTCGTTCCTACTAATGAAAATGAATATTTGCAAGAGTATTAGGGAATGAGGGAGGAAACAAGAACTCACGAACATATGGTATTAATCAACATGGGTTGGGATCGAACTAAGGATCCTTTGCACCAGAAGCGAGCACCGGAAAAACGTGCCAGTTCCAAACACCGAGAAATTAAGCATCAGTAGTAAATAGCAACTTGAAACCTGTTTGGAACCTGGATCCTTGAAATATGGTACTTTACGTGGTCATGGTATGAAGTGTAATATTTAATTTTGCTAATAAACACAAAATGTCTGAAGTTCTAATTTTGTAACAGTCAGAGTCCATACTAGAAAACAAGGTCCGTCGACCCTACTGTTCCGCGCTTTTACAGGTCCCTTCATAACTCCTGTTTCTGCGTAGCCACTTTCTCCAGCTGTAGTGTGACGTCACCGCGGTGAAGCAGGGACAAATATCGTGTGCTAAGCCTATGTTCCGCCGTAGCGATTTGCAGAGGAAAACAAATTTTTAAATGCAATAAAAATAAATACTACATACAGATACAATATATACTCACTATAGCATTGAGTAGCACTTGAAGAATAGCTTTGCATCAACTATCTTAAAGAACATTCCTCCTGCGGAGTTCCTGTGTTTTTCTATTCAAAAACCGAATTCTGAAGTATGTCTTAGCCTTGTCGAATAGTTTCAAGATCGAATTGTCTTTCTTAGGACATAAAACAGTCGGCCAATCACATTCTTTTTCTTTTCTTCGATTCACAGTTTTTTTGTGAAATGTTCGAAATATAACTTTCTACTATTTTATTGCTTCCATCCACCTGGAAGAAGGTGAAACGAGACCACCACATAGCCTCATATTGCCACCATTGAACTTCGAAAGAATCGCAATTATCTTGAATACTGAGACCTCAACTTTCGATATGATTTCGAAGAGTATTTTTTTACTTTTCATAGTCTTATCGAAATCATAATGTACTGGCTGTTTTCACACATCTATTAAGCCTCGAATCATTGCCACCTGGACATTTCTGTGGAGTCCTAAAAATAAATAAACCTCTTGGTCATAGCATACGCGCCTATTAACATTCAATTCATCAAATATAAGAACCGAAAATTTTTCCACACTCTTTAAGTAGCTCCCTTGCTAAGTCTAAATTTTCAAAACTGGGGTAAGAATACCAGGGGAAAAACGGTAATTTTTGCATACAACGTCGAAATGTTGACATTGGGTACGGGGATTCGAACTTGTAACCGCAGATGATTGTATAATTTATCAATGAGGCGTGTTGCGTTAATGCACGAATAATATCTTAATCAATCCATCTTAGTTTTTTCTTGCCATTTATTAGCATATTTACATATCTACTATTCAATATAGGATTAGTATAAAACTTTTTCGCAATATATCATCACCCGGTTATTAACCACTTTATTGAAACGATCACAATATTATATTTTAGAACTGGCCTTTGAAATTAATTCTTTATTATATTTGCTTTCCAATTCTTTTAACTTCGTTTGTAAACATATTATTTTGGCTTTGTACACACTGTTAAACTTCAATTTTTCGTTCTCTTTACGCAAAAAGGAGAGCTCTTCTTTTGGTTTATGCCCCTCACTCTCCACAGAACAAACGGAAAATAACATAAACAAAGAGTTTTTTTTTTTTTTTTTTTGTTTCAGTCACAATAGTTATTTCATTTGGCTGCACCCCAATGTCTGATTTGTTTTTTCTTTAAACACCTAACTTCCGTACATTTAATTCTTTCATTATTTACATCAACACGGTTAAGTATGGTAATGGTAAGTTTAGTGAAGGCACATCTTGTTTAAACTTTTTCTTGGGTAGAATATTTAGAAGTTCACATTTTAAATTATGTCCATAAGCTTCGAGAATAAAATGATCGGAATAGACGCTGGCGTTTTCAACTTTAAAGACGTCTTTCCGACAGCATTTCTTTTGCCAAACTTTCCGCAAAGGATCCGAGGGAAATACATGATAAATAACTTTGGAACCCGTAGTACTTCTACTATAATTGTAACAAGTACTTAGTGTACAATTCGACATGCTTATAGGCTAACACAAGCACTACAGTAATTAATGTTTTCTTAATACAGGAAAGCAAGAATCACTCACTTTCCTGCAAAAATCAAAGAAACAAGCAAGGGTGAATGACAAGGACCTTGGGCGAAAGCTGTTTCTGCTCCCGCCGTGACGTCACAATTTTACTGCATCTACGGTTTTCAAAGAAGGGTAGTTATGACGCGACCTTAAAAGAGGAAAGGAACAGTAGGGTCGACGGACCTTGAGTAGAAAAAGACACACGAATAACATCACAAAGATAGAATAAGAAAGAAAGAAGAAATAATTTTCCAGAAAACATATGTAATCTAAGCAGAACAAATACGCAGATGATATATCAAATAGTACTGATGCTGATTTTATATGAATATTCGAACTGCTAAATGTTCATTGCTTGTATGTTGCATTGACTAACTTGTTCCTTCTGTGTGTTTGGATGAAGAGTATTATTTCAGTATATACTTAATGAAGCATGTTTAGGTTTAATATGATTTAGTATTTGTTTCTATGGTTTCACCACTGATTGAAGTTGATAAAGAAACCAACAAACAACAACAATAACAAAAGTATGTACTACGAAGATCATGATTTGACAATTCAATTATTTAAGATTATTTATAAGTAGGAACCATCCTTATTAATTTACTATTTGTAGTACCTAACATTTATTAACCATTCTTATAAAGCGCTCCGGAGAGAACTGAAAGAAAAGTTACACATATTACTAACTAAACACTAAAACATTAAGCACTATAATGTTAGTTTAATTGAATTTTAAATAATATACTTCTTTATATATTATCTCTGTTGATCAACCTCATCTTACGTTATGTTAAGGATTTCATGCCTGTATAATACGCAGATACCAGTATGTATAGAAATATGAAAAATTGTAGTACCTTATTTTATTTGTATTGGAGTTCTATAATCAGTTTGGATCCGTGAGTACTTATTTAGATAAATTTTTCATACTAAGGATATATGCATCTCTGAATCATTATAGAAACAATGTTTTGAGTAATAACGGTCCTTTAAATTTTACATATTATTAGTTATATAATTTTTCATATATTTTAATAAGTCAAATTCAGTGATAGAATAGATTTGGAAGTTCAGTGCATTGGGCAGAAAACAAGTTCATAAATATTTGCAGGAAAATAAAGTAACTCGGTTTGACAAAATAAGGTACTGTGGCCTTTGAAGACGTTGCCAGCAGATAAGTATAGACATGATAAGTATACTGGTGTATAATTAATAAAATTCCAATACGCATAAGGTAAAGTACTAGTGCAATTCAGAAGCCTTATAAGAAGCAGAGACTAACTCGGAGCATAAGTATTACAGACTCAACTGTCTGAAATAGTGTGCCATTTTCCTAAATTAGTGTGTTTTGAACTTTAGATGGTAATAGGCCTATTCTGACAGAGTAGCTTCAAGATTATATTTGCAACTAACTAACTTCACTAGTAATTGTATAAATTGTAAAATGTCAATACATTACATTGTTTCATTCAACGGCAAACCGACAATATTGATTATTCTGCATATATAGGGTGCGGCAAAGGAACCTTTGCATTTCTTATTAAGGATGCTATTGTATGGCGATTCTTCCGTTCTGAACACTGTACATAATTGTATGCTTTTAACATGAAACATACGTAGGTACTTCTGGCAGCAGGTCTAGGCACTATTGTAGTTGCAAAAGTAGGTTCTGCATTACGGACAGTAACTCTTGTCTGGAAGTCTTGGGTTATGTTGGTATTATTTACGCTGCAATTCCTGCAACGTATATGGATTGCTTTCATAGGGCATGGTGGCTCAGTGGTAGAACGCTTACCTCTGGTGCGTGGGGTCACTGGTTTGATTCCCGGCCAAGTAAGTTTGTGGTGGACAACATCGTGCCCGTGGGTTTTGGTGGGGTTTTCCCGTTTCTTCCCACTTTCTTATTCCACCAATTCTTCCATCAGCATTCACTTGCTTTAATCGTCTCCCTTAGCCTAACAGCCATAATTAAAGTGGTAGGACGTTAAATTCGAATATTTTATTTTTTCTCATTTCTGATTAATTTTTCTTGGATATTGCTCCGTTTTGCTGAAAATACAATTTTTCTTACTTTTTCAGCATACCGTGGGATTATAAGAAAGAAAAATAAAACGAATGTTTCCCATGCCTTTTACAGTTCTGTGAAAGAATTTGAGCTCAATGATGCATTTCATTTTGCGGAGACAGCGCACCATATTTCTAGTATCGTCTGGTAAATGTTCTGCGTGTTAATTTTGGGATTCACTTGTGACCAATACATTGTTGTGTCTAGCATTGACATATACCAAAGGCGCCTTTGTATCGTCTCCTAAGACTATGTGCAATATCTAATACGTTTTATTTTTTTGCGGCCATACGTGTGAGCCCCTTCCCGCAACCTATTTTCTTGTACATGTAAGCTTCAAATGAAAGAACCTTCATATTACAGCATTCAGAACACGGACACAGTTTCTGATCAGTTTTTCATGCTGGATCTTCTGTATAATCTTCATGTGAAACATTTCATCATTTTTAGAGTTGCTTTAGCATCATTCTGTTCATCCGAAGAAGCATCAGAATAAATATATAGCCAGTAATCATGTACTCAGTCATTGTGATAGACCTGTATCATTAACTACTGGTCTTACTTCCTAAATCAATCAGTTTTTTACTGTCTGTGTGAATCCAATCTTTGTCGTTGTTTTTCATTAATGTTCGTTTAAGAAAGGGAGAGGGTTTAGTGCAGGGTTTGCCCAAGTGGGCCCAGCCCGAAAAAAACCACCGGGTTTTTTCGGGTTGGACCCACCTGAAAAAACCCATCTTAAAACCCACCTGGGTTTTTGACTTTTTTGTTAGTGTATTATTGGTACAACTAAGGTGATCACATTGAAAGTTATTTTTATTAGATTTTAAACTTTCTTTGGGCGAATTATATGCTTTCATGTTAAGATAGACAACCATATTCACCATACGACCTTTATAAAGTTCTAAATGCACTGAATGAATGAATGAACGAATAAATAAATAAATAAATAAATAAATAAAACCTCATCTTAGCTTGAGATAATTGTAGAACAAATTAACGTGTGGATTATTCTTATAGCCTATTTGAAGTAAAGTAAGAGATTGTATATTTGAGAAAATACTTTCCGCGAACAGTGTGTTTCCTGACTCGGCGACGCCGTGGGACGTTATCCCTCATACGTTGACGGGTTGAAGGTCATAGACGCCGATACTAACAGTAAATACGTAAATACATTACTAAAACTATTAGTATTATTTCTTACCTTTGATGGTAACAAAAGTATTCAGTAAAATTTGGTTTTCCAACAACAACAACAACAACAGTTAAGTTCATTCATTTGTTGCTACCCTTCAAATAAGCATTCTGTAGAATAAACACCAGCAATAACGTAACAATTCTTGTCAAAATTAAGAAGCTTAATGCTCGGAGGTCCCAAGACTACGTAACGCTTACTATTTCTAGTGATGCATTCAAACTTCAGTATTAATGGAAGTTTCGATGTACAGTAAAGCAAGCTGCATTTTCAGGGAAAACCCGTCGTGAAAGAAGTGTTCGGGAAATTCCCGCAATTGAACCCACAAAGCATCGAAAGTGAAAACTTCAACAATAAAACTATTTATTTTACGCTGGAGGATATTTCATTTCATTTTAGACATTTTGAAACATTTACTTTATAAAATATAAATTATAGGCCTGTCTTTGTTAATTGTTTTAAATTAAGTTTCGGAAAAGAACGGTCTTGCAACAAGTGCTCGGGTAATTCCCGTATTGAATGCACAAAGCATCGAAAGTGAACTTCAACAATAAAACCATTTATTTTACGTTGAAAAATATTTAAGACATTTTGATGAATTATGTCTTTGTTTTAAAATAATATAGCTATTTGGTATTCATATTTGGTGAACGTCACTGAGGCTCCTGGGATGACTCGATCTACATTTGTTCGTTTGTCTGCCTTACCACACAGTGTTCAACTTTCGGTCTTTTAAATTTTCAGAATACAAACCAGAGACACTCTAAATTTTCTGTTTAGATTTTGGCAGCATACCAACGTAAAATTACAAAACGTCGCGCTTTTTTTTTTTCAAAATAGCTGATATCCACTGGCGAAAATCCCGAGGGGATGATGGGGACATATCCCCTTCAATCTTGGAACTGTCCCCCTCAATAATCCGATTGGAAATGTGTCTTTTAGGAAGAAATGTGATGATTTGTGTCCAACTGCCACAAAGGAAAGTGAGATGAAATTGATACATCCCAGAATAAGCCTCAAATCTGACCGCCTCCTAATGTTGAAGACAACTCTGCTCCCCTACCCATGTTGTCCCGGAGTCCCACACAGGGGACATAAAATATCACGATATTATTATTGCTTTACAACTTTAAAATCAGACTGGCAACATTGAAAACTGCAGGGAATGATCATATTTGAATCATCCCTTGTAAACTGTTTTCAATGTTTCCAGTCGGACTTTAAAGTTGTAAAGCAATAATAATGTCGTCATATTTTATGTCCCCTGTGGAGGACGCCGGGACCGACATGGGTAATCCTCCTCAGCATTGTCTTTCTCCTTTATAAATATTTTGCACATCACACAATATATATTGTGGGAACGGTTTTACCCATCCCCCCAATGTTGAAGACAAATGTGCGCCGCTGCTGATATCCACGCTACAAAGCGCAATTTTAAGTCTTTCAAGTTGAAATTTTCAAAGTAGACGCACGAGAGACTAAATTAGCTCTATATATTTTGGCGGCATAAAATTTCAAAATGGCGGCCATTTTTCAAAATAGTGGGTATCCATGCTACAAGGTGCAATTTTCGGACTTTATAAGTTGATATTCTGAGGGTAGAAGTAAAAGACATTCTAAATTTGCTGTATAGATTTTTTCGGCGATCCAATATAAAATTTCAAAATGGCGGCAATTTTTTCAAAACAGCAGTGAATAGAAAGTTGTTGCAACTTGTGACAATGACACTCATGAAATATAAATCATACTTTAACATTTTACCCCAAAGAGATTGAAATATTTCGAAAAAACCCAATTAAACCCGAAAAAACCCAATTAAACCCGAAAATACCCGAAAAAACCCACATGGGCCCAGGTGGGTTGGGCTTTTTCAAAAATACCCGGGTTTTTTCAAACCCTGGTTTAGTGTGATATGTGATGTTTTTTTATGTATTTATTTTAACACTGCTGTATAAGATATGAACCTACAGCTTAACGTGGGAAGCTTACAGATCAAACAAGGTTGGCAAAAACCATGTTTTTTATTGAAAAAAAAAGTTTTTTGTTTAAACTTTTTTTAAAAAAAAAAAAAATATAATTTGCTCTATGTATTTACACCACATACAGGGTTTGAAAAAACCCGTTTTTTTCTGAAAAAGCCCAACCCACCTGGGCCCATATGGGTTTTTTGGGTTTAATTGGGTTTTATCAAAATATTTCAATGTCTTTGGGGCAAAAGTGTTAAAATGTGATTTATATTTCAAGATTATCATTGTCACAACTTGCAACAATTTTCTCATCAGTGCTGTTTTGAAAAAATGGCCGCCATTTTGAAATTTTACGTTGGATCATCGCCAAAATATATACAGCTAATTTAGAGTATCTCGTGCTTCTACTCTAAAAATTTCGACTTAAAAGACCGAAAATTGCGCTTTGTAGCGTGCATACCCGCTATTTTCAAAAAAATAAATTGTCACCATTTTGAAATTTTACGTTGGTATGCCGCCAAAATCTATACAGGAAGTTTAGTGTGTCTCGTGCTTGTACTCTGAAAATTTACACTTAAAAGACCGGAAGTGATTCCCTGTAGTATGTGTGCAAGCAGACGAACGAACAAATGCAGATTGAATCATCCCAGAAGCCTTAGTGACGTTTGCCAAATATGAGCACCAAATATATTAATTTAACAGCGTAAAATAAATGTTTTTTATTGTTGAAGTTCACTTTCGATACCTTGTGCGTTCAATTACGGGAATTTCCCGAGCACTTGTTTCAAGAGGGATCTTTCCAGAAAATTAATTTAAGACCATTAAGAAAGATATAATTCATATTTTATAAAATAAACTAGCTTTTGGCTAGCTGAGGGCTCTGCCCCCAGGTCCCCGAGTTTGCTCGGCCTACGGCCTCACATTTCTTATCTATTGCCCTTTGCATCAACAGTGAATTTCGTGAACTTGCTCTTTATATTTCCTGAATCTGCCCACCCAGGGGCATCGCCCCCCCACACACTGTCTTCGCTCGGCCTACGGCCTCGCATCTCTTGAACCCACAATTCTATCATTTCTTTTCCTATTTCAATTATTTAAAAAATAAGATTTTGTATCCCAAGAAAACGCCCATTTCAATAACAAGGGAATTTCTTCATCACCCTTTAGACCCTTAAAAATATTTAAAATATTCACTTTTGGCTATTTTCCTGTCGGTTAGTCCTGGAATGCTACAATCATGCCAAATTTCATCATTCTAATCATGCTGGAAGGGCCTAAACATTTTGGGGTGTAGAAGACGTCCCATATGAATAACATGGGAAATGTTTTTTCAGTTCCCCATAAAACTACTCTACGGTCGGAAATTTTTATTTCTGATGATTCACTTCGTAACCTAACGCTAACGAAAACATACAAGCATACCGAATTTCAAATTTTTATTCTAAGTACCTAAAACATGAGATTATAGGTCCAAAAAATGTCCATTTAAATAACATGGGGAATTTTTTTATCCCCTCTTTAGACCCCCTCAAAATTAAAAATATTCACTTTTGGCAATTTTTCTGTCGGTTAGTCCCGGAAAGCTACCATCATGCCAAATTTAATCATTGTAGCCCTACAGGAAGGGCTCAAGAATTTATGTCAGCTCATGTAGTTTTATATACAGTTAGGATGTTTCAGAACGTCTTAAATGAAATTAAATATCTTCCAGCATAAAATAAATAGTTTTATTGTTGAAGTATTCAGTTCCAATGCTTTGTGCGTTCATGCGTTCAATTGGGGGAATTTCCCGAGAACTTCTTACGGGACGTGTTTTTTTTCCTCCTCCCTCGAAAACGCAGCTCCCTTTACTGTACATCGAAACTTCCACTAGTACGAAAGTTCGAATTCAGTACTCGAAATAGTAAGCGGTACGTAGTTTGGAACTCTGAGCATCGTTTTTTTTTAATTTGACGAATTTTTACGCTTTTGTTGGTGGTGATTCTACAGAATGCTTATTTGAAGAGTACCTACAAATAACTGCACTAAACTGTTGTTGTTGGAAAACTAAATTTTACTGAAGAATACTTGTGTTACCATCAAAGGTAAGAAATAATACTAATAGTTTTACTAATACACTACATGTTTGCTGGTAGTACCGGCATCTATGCCTTTAAACGCGTCAAACGTATGAGGGACAACGTCCCTCGGCGTCGCCGAGTTGGCGAGCACACTATTCACGGAAAGTATTTTCTAAAGTATAAAATTGCATTTTTTCCCCCTTCAAATAGGCTATAAGCATAATCCATACATTAATATGGTACTTAATTATCTCAAGCTAAGGTAAGTTTTTGTATTTATTCATTCAGTGCATTCAGAACTTTATAAAGGTCTTGTGTTGAATGTTGTTGTATACCTTAGCGTGAAAGAATTCAATTCGCCCAAGGAAAGTCCAAAATCTGATAAAAATCACTTTCAATATGATCACCTTGGTTGTATCAATAATATATTAACAAAAAGCTCAAAACCCAGGTGGGTTTTTTCAGGTGGGTCCAACCCGAAAAAACCCGGTGGGTTTTTTCGGGCTGGGCCCACTTGGGCAAACCCTGACCACATATGGATAAAAATAAGTTTGTTTCACCTTGGTGTTATGCAACAACCGGGTTATGCTGGAAGGGGTCACATAAGCTTAAAACAGAGTCCAAACCGTTTCTTGACTTACGTCCGAAACAAATTGTCCTGCATTTGAACTCGAAACCGGGACTAATTGGCCACAAGTGCGATACGTCTGCCGATTCACTCACGGACTTCTGATACGCTGTACTGATCTTTACATACTTTTAATATAATTGTCTAATTGTAAAGAGTCATTTGAGAAGGACAAAAAGATAAACAGTTGCACAAGTGAAACCATTATACAGAATTACATATGGATAATTTCAAAATACTGCAGAGTACAGAAGAACTAATTAAGTCCAAGTTAGTAAATGAAATGAAATCTTTAAGTTTACGTCCCATGCTTATACCTGTTAGGCTAAAGGAGACGGTGATGATGAGAGATGAGTGAAATGGTGGAATGAAGAAAGTGGGAAGAAACGGGATAACCCCGAGAAAACCCACGAGCACGGTGTTTGTCCACCACAAAGTCCACACGGCGCGAGCTGGGATTGAACCAAGAACCCCAAACACCGGAGGTGAACGCTCTACCACTGAGCCACCGCGAAATCCAAGTTAGTTCACTACGACTTTTATTAGTGCAAGTTAAAGAAATACGACGACTTAATTTGCATACCAGTAAGAAAAGTGAATAAAGATAAGAATTATTTGAGTCCACTTTGGCTCTGAACCATTTACACATAAATAGATACCAAAGATACTTCTGATTTCAGTAAATGCCTTTCGTGGGGTTTGTATGACCCCCCCCCCCCCAAAAAAAAGTACGGTATTTCGATATATTTTATCAATAGTAATTATTATTAAAACGAAACAATATTTAGAATTTTTCTTTGATTGCAATTGCATAACAATAATAACAAACTATTAAAAAATCACAAAAGATACATTCATAAACTTATATAAAAAAAAGTTGCTTTTGTAGTATAATCTCTTTGAGAAATGAATGGGGAATTTAGGTCTGAATATAATACGAATAATATGCGGGAGTGACACGTGACAACCCACAAATGTGTGTTCATCAAGATTTTACGAACATTTTTCGTTTTTTGGTTCAAACTTTTTTTTTTTTTTTTTTTAAATAGCTGGCTTAAACCAGCCAACCCTGAGATGAAATTATTAATTTAAGTTACTGGGCCAATACGAAAGTTCTGTTTTCTCAAGTTTGGCCCTTGTGAGTACCAGGGTCTATCTAAACAGAGGATACAAACTACGTGAACTCGTGTGGAAACTGAAGTTTGTCATGACGGATGTGACGCATAATATGCGAATGATTTTGTATTTGAATACAATTTTCGGCAACTAACATGGAGCTTTTCTCTCTACATCAAAGGAAACTATTCAGATTCGTTTATTCATTTAGGAATTAGCAAGAAAACGTGAAGGACGTATACATTTATTGATAACTGTACAATTTCCATGTTGTATTTTGTTTGCCTGTGTGTATCAATGTCGCTTATTAGCTTGAGCTTGAAAGGGCTTTTCCTTTATAAACCCTGCAATTTGTTCTAATTTGAATAATGTCATATTCATTTTCATATTGGTATCTTTGTAAAATCTTCGTTATTTTTATTTTTTATTTATTATTTTAACGTCCCACGATATGCACCGAGGCTAAGGATGATAATCAAATGAACGATAATGGTAAAATAAAGAAAGTGGAAGGAAACAGGAGAATCTTCGAGACGCTCATAGTGTTTGTCCACCGCAAAGTCGTAACCCATTTCCATTGCATCACACGTAGTGTTAAACCAAACCAAAATATTCCTGAATTTCTGGTTTCTTCACCCCCAATTGATCTATGAATAATACACCACACAGTAATAACAAAATTTGCACCTTGATTATTTCTAGATTTTGTCTGATTTCAGTTTTACTTTTATTGGGTTACGCATATTAAAAGTACTCTTTTAGCCTTTTGCGGCCTTGTAGCTAACATGCGCTGTCGTGTCTTCGATCTAGGGTGAGGATACTTAATCTTGAGTACAAACCGATAAAGGTTCGAATTCAACTTAAAGTATTTAAGCCCCTTCTCATACAGTCTTGGCGCTTAAAAGGAGTGTTAAACTCCAATCGGGAGCTCTCTCGAGGCTATATGGTTAGCCTGTGCACCTTTGGCGCGGGAGACCCGGGTTCGATTTTTGGTGGGAGCTTATGTGGTTCAGATCATATGCTAATCTCCAATCAAACCAACTAACCATCCAGTCAGTTAATTACTCAACGGTATTATTTTATCATGATTAGTCAAGTGACGTAATTTTCCGTCTTCAGCATAGTACTTTGTGAATACAAAGGAGAATATTTTATAGTAAAATTTTCGTGTTGTTTCTTCTTTACATCTTATTCTGCGATTAAGTAAGACTTCAAAATGAATAAGTTTCAGTTCACTGCCACTGTGTATATACAGTGCGGATTATTTTAAATATATACTAAACTGAATTCAGCCACTTGGAAAGGTAGGGGAGGCAAGAAACCAGTTCAATTTGGTGAAGGTCCCAAACCCAGTAAAATGAGAAGGATCTGACGTCAGGAAAGGCATTCGGTCGTAAAAATTAGCCAAAACCATCATGATTGATGATCTAAATAAAATCTCGGAAAATCGTAGGTCGTTTTCCGTAGGCGATTCGTGGAGGTTTTCCCCGATTTCTGTGAAAGTGGGCAAAGACTCTACAGAATCGAAAACGATCTCAGTTAAAGAAGCTAGTCCACGTGAGGATGAGAGTGGAAGAACTTAATGCTGGGACGATGAATTGAGGGATTGCAGATCTGATGGAAAGAAGAAAGTTAGGGATCCTGTGCGTGCAAGAAACAAGATGGAAAAGTAAGAGAACTAGAAGTTGGCTACAAGCTACAGTATAGTGGAGCAAATTGACAACAAAAGAAACGGCATGGGTCTGAAAGATAGTGTAGTAGGTGTAGATAGAAGGAGCGCCATAGTAATGAGTATCAAGATATGCAGGGACGAAATGATGAATGTGATGTGCGTATATGCTCCGCAAGTAGAATGCGAAGGGGAAGAAAAAGAATTCTGGGAGGATTTGGACTACAAACTTCGCAGCTTCCCGATAGAGGAACGAGTAATTGTAGGTGGTGACTTGAATGAACATGTCGGTAGAAGCAGGGAAGGGATTGAGAGAATACACAGTTGCTGGGGCAGAAGATACTATTAAAGCGAAGAAAGAGGCAAAAGTAAAGTGGAGAGCTTGTGGGACAGAAGAGGATAAATGTTGCTTCAAGGCAGCTAATAAGGCTGCAAAGAGGGCAGTGGCTAGAACAAGAACGCAAGCTTGGGTGAAATATATGATGGACTTCAAACAGCAGGGGGATGAAGAAGCTATACATGTTAGCAAAAACCAAAGACGGTTAACAAAGAATACAGAGGTTGTTCAGCCTACGTTTGGCCGATTTCGTTCCTTCCCCGTACCGGGCAGAATGGACTCACCCGACCTGGCTCGTGGCGTCCTGCAGTGTTGTGCAGTGGCTTCCTGGGAACGGAGTTGTTTTTCCATGCGGACGACAATAACGCACAAAACAGGACCATTGTTGTGAGTGTTGTGTTAAATTTGTTTCCAAGTGTGTGAGTTTGTGATCTGTGACCAAAATGCCGCCCAAACTAAGCCGGTTTTGGGAAAGCTATGTTGCGACTCTTTATGACGCCTACTTTAGTGTTTGTGTCATTAGAAAACAGTGCAAGAAGAATGGTTGCAACATCAGTTTAAATGGAATAAAAAAACGTTATTAAAAAGTACAAGGGCAACGAAGCTCCACCATTTGGATCACCAACGAAGTTGCCTAGGAAGCGGGAATGCTCCAAGGCCACCTCCACCATGCAGACACCTCCACCATGCAGAGGAAACTTCGCAAAATGGAAATGCAAGAAAATCCGCCAACACAAAGGTGTATGGCTAATTGTTTTGACGTGTCTTTGAGGACTGTGAGCCGTACGTTACACCATCAACTCAAGCTGGAAAAAGTCATGAAAGCTCGCGGCCATCTTCTCATGGATGCCCACCAAAAGGAACGAAAGTGTAACACGGAAGCTCTACGAACGGCATATGACAAAACAAAGGTGGATGTACGTCGTAACGCTCGATGAAGCATGGATTTACCTTTCCGACTGCGGCAAACCGAGAGCTATCATGTACCGAGAGAAAGGCGCCAAGAACTTCAGAAGGTGGGTCCGTGTCTGTAAAGAATCCTTCCCAAAAGAGTTCATGGTCATTACTGGCTACTGTTACCGAGGTAAACTGAAGATTCGTAAGGTGGCGAAGACCTGCAAAATAAATTCGCATTATTTTCAGGAGCAGATCATGCGGCCGCTCTACGAGCATGAGATTCCAACAATGTACGGAAATGACGCCAATCTGGTATGCATTCACATGGACAAGGCCTCATCACATACCTCACGATCGTCCCTCGCATTCTACAGGGAGATGGAGGAGGCAAGCGGTATACAGGTGATACCTTTAAATGAGGTACCTGTTAAATCTCCAGATGCAAGTCCTATGGACTATTGTGGATTTGGATTGCTGAAGCGGGCTTTGGGAAAACAGCGTGACAACTGAGGAAGGACTTTGGAAAGCTGTGCAAAGGGAATGGGACAAAATTCCCCTCCCAGTTCTTCAGGGAAACCTATTACAGTGGAAATTACGCTGTCGGGCTATTGTTAGGAACCAAGGGAAACACATCGAGCACTTACGGACCTGGCGCCATGGATTCTTCTAAAATTTTAGGTGTCGAAATTGGCCAAATGTAGACTGAACAACCTCTGTATTAGTCATATTGGGCAAATAAAAGATGGCTGGTGGATTGATGCTTACCGATGAAGACAGGATCGAAGATTATTAAGAGATGATTAAGAAAAAAATGACGGTATACCAGTAGAAACATGGAAAATTTGGGGGTCAGAAGGTATAGATATCGTATGGAATCTTACGCAGAAAACTTATATGGAGAGGGGAAAAGAATGCCAAGTCAGTAGAGGGATATGTTGTTGTACCCATTTTTCAAGAGAAGGGAGATGTACAGGACTGTGCAAACTACAGAGGAAGGACACTATCACATACGATGAAGATTTGGGAGAAAATTTTAGAGGGGCAATTACAGGATCAAACATCAATAGGAAAGCAACAAGTTGGATTTATGGCAGAATGCCAGGAAGGAGTACAATGGACTCATTTTTTACACTAAAACACATTAAGGAAAAGCATCAGAAAAAACAGATAGGATTGCGGAAAAGGCCTATGACAGAGTAGCACGGCAGAAAATATGAAGATGTCTGAGGGAGAAAGGATTGCCAGAGAAATATGTAAGGATAATCTAAGATATGTGTATATGAGTTACGACCCAAATAAAAAATAGTGTGGGATTAACACGCCAAACTCCTGTTTGGGTTGGATCACACTAGGACAGCCTTAAGTCCGTACCTCTTTTTCAACATTGTCTTGCCGATGGTATATTATGCAGAACAGTGAAAAAGTTGAAAGGAAAGTAGGGTTGGAGATTTTTTATTTTATTTTTTATTTTTGGAAGATTTGGAAGAGGTCTAAAGGAGAAGCAAATGAGGAAGTAATGCTGCAAGAATATATATATATATATATATGGGCTCATCTGTTGCCAAGAATGATTTCGACGTGGAATTAATACACTGAATACAAGAAGGATGGCGAAATTGAAAGAAAATACGTGGCGCTCTGGAGACCGCGAAGAATCACTGTAAAGATAAAGGAATAACTTGCAAAACAGTGATTAGACCGCAAGAATTTGCAGAGCGAAACCATGACCAATAAAGAAGCATTGAAGAAAGGTTGGATATTACCGAAATGAGAATGGTACACAAAAGACAATGAGAAATTAAAGTAAAGGGAGATATTTAAAAAGAGAAGGGGAGACCAAGCTTATGGAGATATCTAAGATTCAAGAAATAAAATTACAGTGATATGGCCATTTAATGAGAAGAACAAACGGTTATGTAGTCAGAAGAATTGTGGCAATGGATGTGATGGGAAGAGAGGGAGAAGGAAATGAATGAACATGGTGGGAATGATTTCAGGGAGAAAGGTCTTAACAGGTGAAGAATTCAGGGACAGGGCTTATGGAAAAGACTCATAAGAAACTCTGACCCCACATAAGTGGGAAAAAGACTCAGTGAAAGAGAGAATAAGGTGCTGGTTGTGAGGCTTTAACAAAGAGGAACGTTTGTTTCAGTATTCAAAGAGGATTTTTTTTTTTTTTTTAAATAAGTGAAACCGTTCTAAAAATTGTAATTCGGAAAAGAAAGTACTACTAAGACTAACATACATGTTTTCATTTCTTTTATACTGTAATAATACACAAATAGAAATAATATTTGATTTGCATTCAAGAAGAGAGAGAGAGAGAGAGAGATTCAATAATAAATTGACTGATTTCTAAACTTCTATGAATTGCCTTAATTTTAGGCACTTTAAGGATATACTTACATCTGTTTTGAAGCAATCTAAAACAAATACTGACGCTTGAACCTTGCATTTTGACTCAAAATGTATCATCAAATATTCTGGCAAAATATATCTGTGCATATATTATTGTAGTTAGTCAAAAATGCCTTCTTTAATTATGAAGCAATATCTTCTTCCATCTTTGTGTCTTGTCATTACTAATGTTTTCATAATCATTGCGAAAATATAGGAAAACGAAAGAGAATTTTAACAGTAGTGAGTGTGTGTGGTTTTTCACAACCGAATAAGTTTTTTTTTTTTCCTTCCTTTCTTTTTGCCCAGCTGTTGGCATGCACACAAGTATTTAAAAATAGATTTCTTAAATGACTTGCGTGGAGAGGAAAGTGTTCGGAAACGATTTCTACAGTATTTAATTTTAGAGCAAAGCGATCAGCTGTTGAAGCAACATGTACCGCAGGAACTCATGTTTCTTGGTGTGACATTTTAGAACGTGAGATACACATATTGTCACTTTTAACCTTATTAATAGCGATATAAATGGTTTGACTGAAATTGAAGGAATGGCTGAAATTATAGTTGATATAATAGTATGTAGTGTTTTATATTATATTAATTAATGTAACATTATAGAGAATATCGGCGTCCCCTTGAATGTGATTAATATTTCAAATTGTATATTGTCATGTTTCATTATATATGAATTTAACTTATTAGAAATGTTACGGTCATTGTAATTAACTGTTGGTTTTTCCATGAAGGATACTTTGCATGATTGCCAATGTTAGACATTTATATTTACAATTTCGTGTTTGTCTTTTGTTCTCTCTGGCTAATGCTAGAATGGTGATTAATCTGTAGGTTATGTAGAATTACATAAAATCATAACATGCAGCGTGGTGTAACTGTTCCGTACTCCTAATCATAGTAGTTCTGTACGATTAGTACTCATATACTGGATTGTGATCAAGGGAATTTATATTTTTTGTTTCGGTGGGTCTTCTATCATTATTCCAACAGAGAGTTCAGAGGATAAGCTTCAGACCCAGGACGGTGTTACTAAAAGCTCGAACCAAACACTATGCGATGTGTGTTTTACAGTTAAAATCCAACAAACAGCGATGTTTGGCGATTAGCACATTTTTTAAAGTTGAATTTGAAAATTGTTAATTAATCTCATTAATGTCTGTTAGAATGTTTCTGTTACCCTATATGAACTTGCGGTGAGTTGTACCTTAACATGACTTTTGAATGGGGTTGGTAACATTAGAAATAAACAGTTCAGAGGTTTAGTTTAAGGTTACTTTCCGAAGACCCGACCTGAAACAACAGGCTGATTTTCATCATCCTGAGAAATGTCTTGTCTTTATTCACAGATTAGCAGTGAAGTACAAATTAAATTACATAAACGTTGACTCAGGCAAGGAAAAAAAGAAAGATATGCTACAAGTATTACATGTGTCCATAATTATTTTCGTAAGATCCTTTGTATATGTTTGTATTTTCAACAAATTTAAGTTGAACATCTCAATTTCAGTCATCAAAGGGTACTACATTCTTTTCATATAATCTCTGTAGTACTCCTGTGCAATTTTGGTCAAGTCCCATTACTGCTGTTATAATAACAATACTCTGAACGAAACATTCACTTTATTAGTGCGCCAATTATGAAATACCAGTATAATATAGAAAGAAGTCTTGCTCTCAAAAGTACGAAAAATCGCTTCAAGAAAACATATTTACTAATACATTGTTTTTGAAGGAATGAAAGTTCAGTAAACCATGTTAACTTGGGCTGGTTTTTCCAGTGAGAAATACGTTACTTTTCACTCTGAGTTAGCCGTGTATATCCGAACTTGTTGCATTAAAGCAACACTATTTCTATGTGATTAAATTTGTTTCTGAATATTGGACACCTAATAGTGAACAGCATACATTATCTTCATTTATTCCCTTGCCGATCATCTTTTGATGTTATTAGTTGCAACCCTACAAATCACCAGCTTCTGAAGATAACGGAAGTCTTCGTGAAATTTTCCTTCAGTGGCAGGTACACTTATTGTAGTAAGTAGCAGGGTGGATTGATTTAAATCAGTCTGATTTAAATCACGATTTAAATCAAGATTTAAATCACTTGATTTTTTAAATAAAAATCGCTGATTTAAATCAAATTCCGAAATAAAATAATTTAAAGTGAAAATAAGTAAAATCCCGTTTCTGTTCTATTATTTCGGTTACGGAAGTGAATAATCATAATACAATGAGACTCAAATGTACAGTATGTACAGCATAGTATGGAAACAAGTGTCACGCACGGGATGATTAGGGAAAATCCCGTTTTGAACGGGTAATGAAGCAATCCTGCTTTCTTCTCTTCGTAACAATGGGTTTGGGTTTTTAAATCGTTAACTATTCCAACGGGGGAATCACCATCGACATTTGAGACGAAAATTCTTTCGTGTGCCCGTCTGCTTGTTTGTTCCCTGATAATAGGGCGTATTTAGAGGGGTCCTATCCCCCTCTCCGATTTTGTTTTTAAGATTTATAACTCAAGGCGAAATTTATGTATTCCGTGCCTCAAGCTAGTTCAATTTTTTAAAAAAATATGCCCCTACCAAATATCAGTAACTTTTGTGAAAAAAAAATGTCATTTTGATAAACGTTGCTGTACTTTTCTTTAATGTTTAACCTTTTAAATTATATTACCTATTTTTATTCTATTAAAAATCGTATCTTCATTATTCGATTTAAAAAGTACCAATAAACCTTTTTACTTCGTTTTTCTTCAATACTGGAAGCATTGTAGAACATGTTACATATGCTTTCACACCTTTCTGCGTCGAGACATACTGTGTGATGACATCATATATTTAAAAAGATATTTTTTATGCCAATTATTCTTATTTTTTGGCGAGCATTCAAAAGACTGAAATTTTGCACACTCGTTCAGTGCACCCCCTTAGTATTTTTCAGATCTCTGCGTGAAAACAGGAATCGGGTGGGAGGTCTAGAGAGGAAAATGTAAAAAAAAAGATATTTTTAACAAAATATCTTTTTTCGCGATTCAGATGGAGACATATGAATTGTACCGTTTGAAAGGCTGTTCTATTCTGAAGAAGATGATGAACGAACCATGAACCGAGGATAAATTGGGATGTTTCAGGAAACTGTTAACTGAGATCCTGTTTTATACATGAATCTAGGGTATTTGGGGGATATTATTTTTCGCGGGCCTACTTTTGCACGTAGAAGATTGAAATTTTGCACAATTATTCAATGCACCCCTTAGCATTTTTCAGTGTTTCAGATCTCTACCGTAAAACAGAGGGTTGGTCCAGAGGGGTAAAAAGTAAAAAAAGGATATTTTTAACAGAAAATCCCTTTTTTCCGTAATTTTCCCGCCCCAGATACACGATGGAGACATTTGAATGGAACGATTGAAATTTTTTTTATTCTGAAGAGAATAGTGTACAAATTTTTATGTCTGAGGAAATTTTTATATTACATGCGGGTTATCTGGGGCATTGTGGGGATGTTCTTAGTTCATTGTTAAATATTTTCCCCGCCCTGACTATTCAAGATAGCTTGAAATTTTATACACACATTTAGTACACCCCTTAGAATTTCCCAGTTGATTTTGAGATATGTGCGTTAACACAAGGGAGTCCAGAGGGGATCAAAATTTGAAAAAAAAAATCAGAAAAATCCAATTTTCTTTCAAAATTTCCCGCTTCAGGGACATGATAGGGAAATGTGAATATTACCGTTTCAAAGGCTATTCTATTCTGAAGAGAATGAGGTATGAATCATGATCCTAGGATAAATAGGGATGATGATGTAGCTGCTTGACTGAAAGTTTATAATTTACCTTTTTTTTAAAAAAAAAAAAAAAACAATTTAAAAGGGTTAAGAAACATTGTTTGTGATTGATATAGGTTAACAATTGGGGATTAATTCAAAATTCAACCCTTATACTTTCACTTAAATGGCATAATTAGCATTTAATACTAATTCCTAATGCTTTTTCTTCAGTTCGCGACTTGTAATTTACGAGGAGAAAGATTTGATTTAAATCAAAAAAATCAACAAAAATGATTTTTTTTAAAAAAATCGGGATTTTTTTCCACCCTGGTAAGTAGGTAAAAGCACGAACTTAGTCACAGACTGACAGGCAAACATATGCCTCATCCAATGTCACCACAAAGTCCTACATGTTATTCTTTAGATGGTTCTTTAAACATTCTGCAGCGATTGGTGTATTGTGTTTTAACTGTGCCATGATTGAGAGTGTCGCATACACAGCTCTTAAGATTTCCTTTCATCAGCAAATGCTGCAAAATGGCCGTGTTGAAATGAATTAAGCCATATTGATCCTCTTTTGGGCGCCTCCTGCTTGTTTGGTGGGTTTCCCAGGTCAGCCATCTGACTCAACACATGGATGTCCCTCAGCGCAAGAACATAATTTTGCCGGGTTCTGTTCCGGAGATGGTTTATGGTAATTATTTAACTACCGGTGAGGCTTGTGTTTAATCAAAGAGGGATACACACGTGTTTTTGCACCATGCTTGAATCGTATATATGGGGCCAAGTAAAGAAAATAGCTAACTTGGTTGATTTTAGTGTTTATCTTCCTACCTTGTGTAGTAAAGACAAAAAGAAAACATTTGTCTGTTCCTTGAATTTGATATTAATAAGCGTTGAATTTATTTCAGTGCTGTTATCCCCAAGGTGACATGCACAATACGAGCCCTGAACAGTATCGTGCCAATGGCGCCCACAACTCCGAGAAGGTGGCGATTTTGGATGCCGGTGCTCAGTATGGAAAAGTAATAGATCGCAAAGTACGAGAGCTTAATGTGGAAAGCGAAATACTGCCACTTGATATCCCAGCGTTTACGCTAAAGGAAAGAGGATATAAGTAAGTATATGAAGTTCAGATATGTATAGGATTAAATATTTCTTCACAATAAATTGTAATTAGAGACTGGACGTATGTGTTAACGCCACTAGTAATGACGAGCGATCTTCCATAAATCGTTAATCAAAAAACTACATTAGTTTGGAAGTTACTGTCTTATTATTAAGATATTCAAAAACAAAATTGTAAGAATTAAGTTTTTGATATGAGTTGAACTGACTTTGTCGAAATACCATAGGGATTTATGTATTCTTAGATTGTATTGTGAATACAGAAGTTCGCGTTTGGTATGCAATATATAACAACTTAAGGAACTAAACTGAAGCAAGTTTACAAATATTAGCTTGCACTAACGTTGATATGTCTATCATTTAAGAGTTGCCGTCATTTTTAATGGAAACTCGTATCTTCCTCAGCAGTATTTTCAGCTTCTTTTCACATCTTAATGGGATCAATCTTTATGGTTTAGAAGTATCAAACAAGAAACCTTCCTTCTGGAAATAGGAATTATAAAGATGCTTCTTTTTGAACAACAAGAAATAGAAGTGCATCTATTGAGTATGTTGTACGAAAAATGTAATACTGGAGTACTAATTTGTGAATACTTCGAAAGCCAAAGCAGTAAGAAATCTATATTGAGTGCATCATGTTATTCACAAATAGAATGGTACTGTTTACAGTATCAGGATTGTAACTGTATAGTACATCTGCATCAGTGTGGAAAGTTTTGAGTTCAAGAAGAGTTTCAAAGTGGTTCTAGGAAAGCTCAGGTGTTTAAAAGCGCAACTTCTGTTACTGATAATAACAAGCTATTTGTACAATAATGTAATCTAGAAAGATTTTCGTTTGATACTTCTGTATCATATCGATTGATGCCTTAAAATAAAACTTGAGTTTGCAACAATGCTTTGTAAAAATTCCGCTGAGAAAGATGCGAGTTCCCATTAAAAGTTTCAACAATTATTAAATGATAGGCATATACCAAGGCTAGTCCAATGTAGTATATAATTTGTAATAAAGTGGTCTAATTTTCTGTGCATTTCATTTTTAGAACATGTTAACTTTGAAATGCTAACAATTATTTATGCATTACCACTACAATATTAAGTTCATAATCGTGATATTAAAATAAATAAATAGTTAGATCTTCAGATGTAGAAAATTCTTCTTTTCAGAGCTATTATCATCTCAGGCGGACCAAACTCTGTGTATGCAGAAGATGCACCACGATATGACTCTGATATATTTCGAATAGGCATTCCAGTTCTTGGTAAGTCTTATGACAACTGATATAATTAAAAAGAGTGGTTTATCTATTTACAAATGCGGTTTATCAATGATTACAGAGGCCGATCCATTGCCATCCAAACAAATTGAAGTTATTGCTTTCCTAACATATTCACCCCACCACCATCAATCATGCTTGATGTGATGGCTACAAATGTGGACCATTCCACGATATCGCAGTTTCTACTACAACAGACTTCGTTGCATCTGAACTAGGGGTATATTGTCAGACACAGGGTCGCGGTCAACTTGGAGGTCGCGAAAATAAGCGGAAGAATAAATATAATCTAATACCGGAAAGTATTTTTAAATGTTATTCTGAATTTTCTTCTGATTAGCATATTTTTATTTTTATACATACTGTTAAGATAAAAAAAAAAAAAAAATCAGGTCTACTAAACATTTTCAACAGGTGCAGAGTTGTTTAAAAATCAATTGAAATGAAGAAGTACGATATGAAACTAATGAGAACTGCATATTGAAATACCAGAAAAATATAAATGCAACAAAATCTGCATATTGGAATACAACTAAAATTGAAAGGTAATGAAGTACCTGAGCATAGTGTGATTTCATTAGTGCGGCAATGTCCGGTTAAATTTCCGTGTCGCACATTATCTAGTCGTTTTCAACTGATAAGCGATTTCTTGTCTTTGTTTTAATGCTTACCATGGAAGAAAAAACGCTTTGCACAGGTACGATGTAGCAAATGGAATTATAGACCAGGATATTCTTTCCTTTTCAGCCAAAACTTGTCCAAGTCTTCGTTACAGAAAACCAGGTGCAAGTACTTGTTGCACGATAATTCTATTAATTGGTCGAGAAGTTGTGGGCTTAGATCAGCTACTTTGATGGCCTTTTCAATCAAGGGGTTTAATATCCATCTCGAACCAGCACTTTCATCGTAGGGAATATATTACTGGTACTGTATCCACTATGTACAAGAAATGGATTCTACTATTATAGAAATAGGTGGATATCGTGAGATCTCCACAATAAGTATATTAAAAATTCCATACAAGCTTATTACAAACCAGAAATTATAAGAGGATGTGATAAAATGGGGTCGTGATAGAAATTAGGTTGAGAACCTCTGGTGTAACATCTGTTGAAGGCTTCCTAGAGACAATTTTCCATGCTACTCCGACGTAATGAAAGGTACCTTTTGAGAAGTAGAAAAACACAGTAATCCATGGGACTAACATCTGGGTTCTAAACCTGGATATTCTAAATCGGAATAGCATGGACAACAGTTGCAGTTACCATGCGCCGGTAGAAAGCTAGTGTTGTTTCGGCGGTGTAACTTAAGTTTTGTCGTACAGTTTTATTCGATGTGTGCCGTCTTAATGTAATGCTGGTATTTTGTCTGTAAACGTGATAGAACATGTACTTGATAATAAGCAACATTGTTTTTGACTTTTTTGACTTTACAAGTCTTAAGCTTCCTGTAGCAAAAACCGTTAACAGCCATAAAACTTTTCGAGAAACTCTTTCCATCGACGCACAAAATTACATCTTTGTTTTTCTTGGACACCTCTGTAGGTGATGGCCCGAACTTTTTGCATATTTACTTAAGTAGATTCATGTTTTGCCTATTGTTACAAATTTTCTGCACTTACGAACTAAGTGGAGCTCGTACATTCTTCTGCCCTTGCTTGTTCGCTTCACAATATGCTGTAGTGTTAACGCATGTACACTGACCTTGCGTACAGATTGTAGCCTCAAATTATGGTGAAGTGCACGATTCACCGTTGACGGGCTACATAATCATCATTTGGCTATAACATTGTATGGTGATGAATTCTCACAGGCCCTCGTATTCCGGATCTTCTTTATCACAGGTCTTGGGAGTTTTACTGATGCCCTCTTTGGATGCAATTTCGTTGCTAATATAAGCTCTAGAGGAGGATGCTGTGCGTAATGCCTACACAGTGTCCCGTCGTGGGCCACAAAGCCATTATCTGACACTGTTCTGTATGCAGTAAATGCTGAAGTTTGCATTGGAAAGAGCCATGACGTACTTTTCGTAAAAGCTACTTTTTCGACGGCATTACATCTCCTCTCTGCTACATAACAGCTGAGATTGATGCACGTGTGTACAGTTCTGTTGCTTTGTGAAATCCGTTTTAAGTTGCCGCTGTCTGCAAGTTGTTCGGATGAATACGGATCAGCATCTGTAATTATGGATTTTTTAAATGTTAGTATTAAATACAAGTTACAAAACAAATAAGTAACAATGTTCTGTAAGCTAAGCAAATAGCTGGGCTGTAGGAGTTCGAGGAATAAAGTATTAAAACATAGAAAATGTGGTTGAGTCAATGGTAGATTTATTGGTTGAGCTTTGAGTTACAGCCTGGCAAAAATGTTCGAGCAAGGCTGCCTATATAAAAGGACTTCCTAACTGCAGAATGTCAGTACCAGAATTCTCCAAAACTCGGAACAGCACATTTTCTACAAGCAAATGCAAATAAAGAAACCAGCATTTTGCGAATACTTAACATAATTCCTTCAGTTAATCTTTTTACTGTTCTCTGAATAGAAAAAGAAAATAATTCGAATTATTTTAAGAAAACACATACATAATTCTAAGGTGGTCGCCGTCATTACTTCCTTGTTCTTAATTATAAATGTATTTCTAGAGTTGTTCATGTTCACAAAAAATTACGGGATATAGTTTTATTTTGTTTCGTTGTTTGTATACTTTCTTAGTCTACATTGAAAGAAATATTATGTTATGTATACAGTTCGTATGTAAAGTCGGTGACTATACAAGACTATTTACGTAAAATTATGTGCGCATGCCCTGTTAATGTAACACTTGAACGTTGCCAGATATTACTACGTGCTCACCTGAGCTGATATTGTAACACTTAGCATTCTTGTTTCGCATTCAAGATGTCTTGAATTCCGATCTTGTGGCCTGACATCCTGTTTAAGGTTTTAATTGACTTTCTTATATATATATATATTCTTATATATATATATATATATATATATATATATATATATATATATATAGTTGTTCGGTGTTTATTTTGTTGTCATACAAAGAAATATGAATAGTAAATTGAGTCACACTCGTTAGGTTCACTGAAAGTATGCATTTATTATGACCAAAGGATGTTAAATACGATGAAGTATTGCGTTTTGTTATCAGCGTCGTATGTGAGGAAAAGCTGCAAACCCCCTTTTTTCTTAGCTATCCGAAAACCATACAAGTAAATTAAGTTGTGCATACTGTACATGGAAGTGAGACTATTTGACCCTTCTATTCAAATGTTGATTTGTTTGTATCAAACGAAAACAGAAAGTAAAATTGCCATTTAGAATTGATTTCACCCATTAACACTAACGTCCATTGTTCCTTGTTGAGGGACGTGACTTTCTGCAATGGATATACTATGTAAATAATTTTGATAGTTTAAGATCTGTTGTAGAGAAATAGAACAAAGCATATGCTTCAGCGTGGTAGAATTTGTTCAGATTCCTGTGAAATGAAGCGACGTATATTTATCTTAATTTGATTTTTTACACTAGAATAAGTAAGGCGTTCCGTTGTAACTCTACAAATGTTTGCTTTGAAAATGCGATCTAAATGATAAAATTAATAGTACAATTATTTTGGAACTGTTTTCCAAGGGAAACAGAAACGATTTGTGCAAACTATACATGTAGATACGAAAACTACGGGCGGCTAACCACTTTTGTATTACTACTCGAACACTTTAAATGTAATTTCCGCTTGTTGAGATTGTACGTAACTTACGTTGAGTTTCCTGTTACTGTACCACGAACGCCGCAAACATGTATATATATATATATATTGAGTAAAGTTGCTGCTGCAGTTCCAACTTGCAAAATAGATAAAGAGAACGTATATTTCTAATCTTTTTTGAAGGACGCAAGCCTGACTTCGTGCGACATAGAACAGTCAGTGGTTAGTTATGAAGTGCTGTTTATTGTACACTGCAACAAAAAATGAAATAAAATAAACAGTAACAACTGCGGAGCCGTGATTCATGTTACATTTTTAGGTGTATAACTTTTTTCAGCGTTTAGTACCTAAAAGTCAGTTCCGTAGTAGAGTAGGGAAGGCTTGCTTGGAACTACACGCGCTTCTCATTTACTTTTCAGTTGTTACATAACGAAACAATAAAACTAATAAAAATCAATGAAAGTTCAACACTCTACTAAGAATTCGAGTAACAATCCAGTCGCAGAAGAACAATGCTTAGTTCACTCATAGCTATTATTTCTACAGAGAAGGAAATGCATGAAAAATATATTTTTCGATTAACGTAAGTTTTATTTTAACTCACTGATGATAGTGGAAATTTATCGCTCAGCGTCTGTGTCTAGATCGATATTCGGATATAGGTGAATATTGAACTTTCATTATTATTATTATTATTATTACTTTTCTGTTCTTCGAATTTTATTTTTCTCCTTATCTGTTAAAGCGGTTAGTGCAAGGGTTTAGTGTACCATATTTAGGATATTGTTATATTCACTATTTTCTGGTAAATATTCATACATAATTATTTGAATTAACATTAATTTTGTAGGAATATGCTATGGAATGCAGATGATGAATAAGGAGTTTGGTGGTCAGGTTGTGCGAAAGGACAGCCGAGAAGATGGAACGTTTCATGTCGATGTGGATAACAAGTATCTTTTATTTAAGTAAGTTATTTAATTTTGTATTTTAGTTAGTTATGCATTATGTGCTGTATTATTTTGATAGTCATGGTATTGCAAAGAACAGTATAAATTATCAATTCCACTTTGAAACAAGGTCAGTTGGTAGCTTATCCGAGAGGATTTGTATTGAATTTATTTTATTACTGTAAAATTATGAGATAGTTTGCACACTTGTTGATAAAACTGCTCAGTATTGAAAGTCAATGTTTGTTTATAAATTGAATACTTCTTTAAGAATCCTGGTTTTGCAAATTATCAGGAAGCATTGTTAAAGTGTGGAGTGAAACTTAACATCTCTTTTGACACGTAAGTTTGAGACTTGCCATGACAATTGAACGTGAAAATTCCAACTGTATGTATTATATAAAGGAAAACAGATACATAGAAGTGGGTGCATTATAGTTTATCATCCTTTATTGCTTGTTTGGGAAAACTTACTTGAGCTCGAATACAGATAACTTGTACCAATTAAGAAACCATTTATTTCGTAGAGGCCTTGGAAATAAAAATTAAAAAAAGAAAGAAAAGAAAAAAGCTAAAGAGTGGATATATGAAAAGAATAAGACACGAATGAAAACTCCTCACTGTCATCTGTGCTCTTTCGTGGCAGTGTAATTACCGTACACGCTTTTTGGCGCGAGAGACCCGGGTTTAATTCCCAGTAGGGACTCAAGTGATTTGAATTCCACGTACGTCCGTCTCATATAGCCTCGGTGCTAAAAGGGACGTTAATTTTTAAAATAGCCATTCAAATAAAACTGCGTAGGTCCTTCCAAAGAAGAGTGACAATGTCAGAGGTGAAGGAAACCAGTTAGATAATACCCTCACCACTATTACATACGGTTTTCCATCTGTTCATGTAGTTGGCCGTAAATGCGTAAATCCATTGGTGGAGATCTTAACAGTACCTGCTGCAAATAAATTTTATGAAGTAATTTTCAGTGTCGGTAATACTACACAGAGTGAAATAAGAGTGAGCTAATTTCTTTTGATTCAACGTGTTGATTATTACTCTTTCAGGTCATTTGTACTAGTTGGTGCGGTAATATGTAATTTTAACATGAACACTTTTTCAGGGGACTGGAAAAGGAGCAGTTAGTACTGCTTACCCACGGAGACAGTATAGAAAAAGTAGCTGATAGCTTTCGTATAATAGCGAAATCAAGTTCAGTTATAGCTGGAATTGCTAATGATAAACTTCGACTGTACGGAGTACAGTTCCATCCTGAGGTAAGTTTTCTCGGTTAATCAATTGAGTTAATTTAGTAGTAACCCTAATTTCCTTTAAGTGTTAAAGAACTAATGGATTTAAATTTGTAACTCGAAATATCAATGTCTTTAGTGCATTTTGTATCTTTAGTGTTCTATTCAGAAAGCTAATATTTTGATATTTGGATGTTAGGACTGATTTTATTTCTCTCCTTCTAATCCACGAATTTATCTATAGTTGTCAATCCTGTTTTCTAATTGTTGAAATTTGAAGAGTATCACCAGTCCAGCCCCAGAGGGTATTGTAGTAATAGTGATAAAATAAGTTATTTGTTAAAAGGAAAAAGAAAGTTTAAATGCAGTTGTATCTTCCAAAAATAACGGGAGCTATATGAACATACTCTGGTAAGCTATTCCCTAATTTAGAATACTTTCATTAATTAACAGATGTAGGAATTAGA
Source organism: Thermobia domestica (assembly GCF_964235325.1). Lineage (NCBI taxonomy): Eukaryota > Metazoa > Arthropoda > Insecta > Zygentoma > Lepismatidae > Thermobia > Thermobia domestica. Next base: position 179,656,340 of record NC_137466.1, read on the forward strand.
TATTACACACACACTATTCGATGAGGTTTTGTTTGACTTCATGTAAATTTCCACATTTGCCCCAATATTATCTGTGTAAATTGGTACGTTCGCAGCTGATGACTGCAGTGAGAAACAAGCACGTTGGAAATAGTTACTTCCAAAATTGTTCTTATTTCTTTCTTTTTAATTTTTTATTTTATTCATTCATCTGCTTCACCAGTTTTCAAAAGAAATAGTCGCAGAAAGTCAAGCCTAGCAATCATCGATGGGCGACAATCATATAACCATTCTCAAACATAAATTGTGTGATGCGGAATGCTCCATCGTTCATAAATAGAAGTTGTGAAATATTGTTACACAGAGTTTATAGGTAACACACGATCTTTCAACATTTCAAAGTTATCTTTCGCCATTCATTATTGCGGCAATTCGCAAATTTTTGCATAAAAACTCAGGTTATCCATTATGTGCAAATTCTCATTGCTTATCATTAATTAACCTAAAACACACCTGTTGCAGTAATTTTACAACAGGGGCCGTGTTTCTGGTTTAAAAAAAAAAAAAAAAAAAAAAAAAAACTCATTTTACAGACTTGGATTAAACAGCTTTTTACATGGCTACACTGCATCAACTTTGTCACATTTTCGCACCAGTGGATAAATGTTGATGCATACTGCACATATACACAGGGATTCACCCGCAGAAAATCAGTTTCCTGCAACTGAATATTGATTTGCTTTATTTTGTACATTTTTTATTTTTCACTTTCGTTACTTTCTTTCGTTGCCACAGAAAAACGTTACAAATTCTAACATTGGTCATGATCTCGAAAATATCTACTAGAACACGCTTACATTTGTTTCAAGTCTCAGATCTTTGTCGTTCTTATTCTTGATTCAATAGATATACGCAATCAAACTTTGGATTGCGCGACTTTACGGACACACTATATATATTTAGAACATTAGAAAAATTTAGACAAAGTACTAGTTTTTATTTATTATGCTTTTTGATAATTTTCTTCATTAATTTTTCTCCATTTCTCTATATTATATAAATTTTTCTCTTTATTTATTATTCAACCAAATTCCATCTACACTCAACTTCTGAACATTAGCCTGACCCTGCGTTCCAACATGGCATCTAATCTGGATGGTTCAGATGTTTTTCTCTTGTTTCCTTATTTTCGCCTTCATAGCTGATGAAGTGTATAGCGACAGGGATTATAATATACTGGATTCGCTAATTTATACTCGGATATATCTATTAACAGTAAAGAAAAATTCTCATTCCTTAAAGCATTCAAAAGACGTAATCTATGAACGGTTTCGAGACACACTTTACCTCTGCCTGAGCGTATCTAAACATAAGCATGTTGCTACATGAAAAAGACACACTGTATGAAATTCTATGCTTGTTTATTGTGTAGAGTAAAATTGATAAGTTTGTAGGTCGATAGTAAAATTTCATTCTCTTATTAATTTATCGGTAATGAAATATTCTTCGTACGAGGTGTGATTGGAAATTTTTAAGACTGGGCTTGTAATTTAAAAATGGCAATACTTACAGGCTATTGCGATGGATTTCCTTCAGAGTAGTCCCCTACTTCCTGAACACACCTATTTCCATTTACGGAAGCATTCCTGAGAATTTCGTAAGAGTGTGACGAACTCTTTCCGTATTTGCCTGATATCTTCAATTGAGTCAAATCTCTTTCCTTCCAGCGATAATTTTAATTTAGGAAACAGATAGAAGTCGGTAGGGGCCAAACCAGGAAATAGAAGGGTTGCGGAAGCACAGGAATGTTGAATTTGGCCAGAAATTCCTGGATCGATAACACGTTGTTCCAGTTATTCGTCCATTTTGCGCAATCCATAATCCTCCAGGACACACACACCCGCCCACACTCAACAGGTTGCTACGCTGTACTGAACTAAAATATCTCAGTGATTCTTGCAGCACGTATCAAGGTCACACCAAGCCACCGCTTCAACGCTAACGGGCAGTTACATCTACTCCTCTTGAGCAGTGGCGCCACCTGTCTTAAAACTTTCCAGTCATACCTCGTATGTTTTATGTAAGATCACAAATAACAAACAGTCAATTGAAGATCATCTTGAACTAACCTTTAAATAATGTTAAGAAGCTGCGAATCAATCAACAGGTGATGCAGTGTCAGTCAGTAAATTTTTAACTTAAAACATTTACACATAGGCAATATGTAGTCTTTCTCAAAAGAAAGTTTAAAAAATAATAATAATAAAATAAAATAAAAACATCCACCTCTCATTGGAAGGTCCCTTACTCTGACCCATATTTAAAATAAAATCAAACAGGTGTTTCTTAGGCTAATTGAGATCTTATTTAGAGCCAAAGCATTTGAGGTTCGTAAGTACAGTTGCTAGAATAATAACCTTATAAAGCAAGGTGGATGACCAAGATTTTTGAACAAGAGTGAACTTGCTGTGTAATAAAATTAGGGAGTGAAAGCTACGAATGACTTTTTGTTTCTATTTATTTATTTATTTATTATTTGTTTAGCGTGTGTGAATTTCTTGACCATTATCTGCTAATGCATTAATTTCTATTTATGTATTTATTTTTTAAAGTATTCAGCATAAATTAGTAATAATTAAGTATTGTGAAAACGCTGGTGTTTTCGATTGTTCGTGACTTTGATAGTTGGAGAGATATTCCATTTTTTTTATTTTTATTTATTTATTTATTTATTTTTTGTCTTCCTTTAATGGGCGCCACATATGAATAAGCAGTATTTAATATAAGAAGGAAAGTATTTCAGATTCGTAATTTTTCTCTCGTAGGTTGATCTCACACTAAATGGTAAAACCATGATGAAAAATTTCCTGTTCGATATCGCTGGTTGTACAGGCAACTATACTATTCAAGGAAGGGAAACCCAGTGTATAAGATATGTAAAGGAAACTGTAGGAAATAATAAAGTTTTGGTAGGTATTTTTTACATGAAGTTTGTGTTCATATGTAACTAATATCCATTTGTGGCTGCATAGTAGTCTTGCAATAAGAAAGAAAAACTAAAATATAAGATTTAAGAATTATCATAAGTGATAAATTATAGCTTCTGTATGAGAAAGACTAAATTTCATGTAGAACATTGGGATAGTTGAAGATTTAAGTGTTTTATAATGATGTGTACAGAGTGGTGCATGAAATGATCCACCATTTGTTTTTTTGGTTCAACTTTTAAAAAATATTGCAATAAAACTAGTATTCAGAGAAAGGATATACTACGGAAAAATTTCCTAATACAGAAACGTTTAATATAGCCGCCATTTTGTTTTTGAACTTCTTTTAAGCGAACATGAATGCTATTAATTTCGCGGCGGCACATGTTTTCCGTAATTTCATTGCACTAAATTTTCTGAGCTCCATCAAATTTTGGGGATGTTTCAGAAAAATATTTTTCGTGAGGTATCTCCACAGGAAATAGTCACATAGATTAAGATCTAGACTATGAGGAGACCAAGATTGTCCGCTATGAAACCGGTCTGGAAACTGATCTGAAATTACCCACATATTGAAAATCTCGTGTAAGAAATCCAATACAATCCAATCCCGTGTAAGAAATCCAATTTTTTATGTTTAGTCTGCGATTTTTTACCATCCTTCATAAACCACTGTGTGCTGATTGATAGAATAGTAGGAAGTAACTGTGGTACAAAATTATTGCGTAGTATGGTTAAGTACCGCGTACTGTTTACCGTTTCTTTGAAGAAAAGTCCAATCAGTCCGTGGTTGGAAACTGCGATCCACACTTTACTCCTAGGAGCATGGTGTTTTCATGAAGCAATCGAGGATTTTCATTAGCCCAAAGCACACATTTTGTTTGTTAACCACACACCATCCAAATGAAATTGTGCCTAATCATAAAACCAAACTTTGTCAAGAATTTGTCGTTTACCCTAAGTTCAATGAACGAACATTAGTCTCTGCTGTTTGTGTGAGTTCTTACACAGCGGTGATCTTGTATGGATACGTATGAGTATCAGTTTTCAGAATCCGTTGAACAGAGCATCTTCATATTCCCAGCTACACTGCTGCCTTTTAGCAGATTTCCCGGGACTCTTCTGTATTGCAACTCTTACCGCTTCGAAATTTGCGGCGAACACACAGGCTACTGTCGAAGACACTTCGGTTCCAATATTGTTTTGTCGTGGGTTTTTTTTATGTAGTCTATGATGGTTTTGTTGGAGAGGTTCCCACTGTGTACGAAAATGTTCTCGAATACCCCTTTGAGCGCCACAATAGTGCCCTTTGTTTCATTAAAAAAAAAGAAGAAGAAGAAAAAGAAAACAACTGTTGATCGCTGCTCCGTTGTACGACTCCACTTGTCAGCTATCTTTGGCAACACTAGCCCTGTAGCGACGGCGTCGTGAGTTAGGCTTTCTTTAGTGATTCAGTTATTTTTCCAAACTATAGTGGTATTACTGTTGAAGTGCAAAACTTGATTTCCGGTCCACCTCAAACGATTAAAAAAAAAAAAAAATCATTGCGTGCGCATCCTGTTCATTACCATACACACGTATTCTAGAATAATTCAATAGGAAAATCCTTAATTACTTGTAATTTAAAGAAACTGAACTGAAGTGTTGTGAGGAAAGAAAATAACAATTTTTTTATAAGTCTTGCAATAGAAGAAAATATTCTGAGTAGTACTTTTAATTCGTGGGGTCTGCTGCTGCGTTGCGTTAGTACTGCACCAGGCCCAACACTTCAATGCAATTTCTAACAGATGACCTGTCACCTGCACGATTTTTTAAAAGTATATTAACAAAAATGCCTTTCTAAAAATTACTCGTAAAATTAAAAAAAAAAAAATTAAAAATAAAGCGCTGTTTAACAAAAATTTATACAATATTTGATTTTCGAATATATTAAAATTAAAAATCATTCTCATCAATTTTCAATGAATGGTTTGCACAGACCAAAAAGTAAAAATTGACGTTTTTCTGTTGATATATTGTGTGTAAACAGTAGCATCAACACAGAAGCATTAAGATTATTTTAAACTTGCGTAGACAGAAAACGATTGACAAAATTAAAACAAATTAACCCACAAACGCCCAAGACCAGTTTTATTCGTTAGCAACTGCCTTGAACAATACCATGTTACATCGAAAACCTGAGAAGAAAACTGAACGAAATTCGTACAACAAGAGAACGGGTAGTGTGCCTGAAGTGGAACAACGGTGGTTTGGCTAAATGAATGATATAGCCCGTGTAACGTAGTGAAAAATAAAGTGGGTCACTGGTGGCACAAGGGGCGTTTGTGGGTTAACGCACTAAACTTACATAAAAAGAACGTAAATAATAAATGCCAACCTCAAGCATAAAACGAACCTCTGTCTTAATCATTCACAATTCCTTGTAAAAATATTATTTTCAGTTGTGGGATAGTCAAAATGTTTCATTGTCATAGTTGGATTTAGACTGAAGAAGAAAGACATACGTCTTGATGACTTCTGTGTGACAGATCTACAACAGAGAAGTTAGATTCGTTAACCTCAGCATGTTACACTTGTCTTTTAGATTCGGTTCCAACAATAATTATCCTTTTCACAGGCTATTTCCTTATTTTGTGAGTAATATAAACCCCGAGTTTTCAAAACCCTTTCCGGTGGTCTAGCTAGTGCGTGTGATTTTGGTGAACGTAGTCCCGGGTTCAATTTCCGGTGTGAGCACAAAAAAATCTAACTTCACAGTCATTCACTTTCTTAGTTACCAGTCTCCTTTAGCCTAAAGGGCATTAAAAAATAAAAGTTGAAACTTGCAATAAATCTTTCATTTAATCTCACGATCTTAAAACAACTATGGCAGACAAAACATATGTGTGGAGAGGGGAGGATAGTACATAAGAATTCATATTACTACTAATATGCGAAAATTACACAAGAAATTTAAAAAAAAAATTGTTTCTTTAACATGCGCGTTTAGGCAGCCTGGTCCTGTTGCGATATATATATATAAAGATCAATGTAGTGGGCTTTCTGATCAAAATATATCGGTAAAGCTAATTATTATTTCAGCACTGTATGGTAGTAAGTCATTCGCAGGAATGTGAAATGCACTCAAACTTAAGAAGTGTTTCGAACTGTTCATTTCCCAATATTGACAACAGTACAAACACAAAAATCGGGATTGACACAACCATGTAAAGAGTATACAAAATATGATAGGCATAATTTTTTTGTTACACCATTTCCTTTCAAATATAAATGTATAAGATCGTTTCTTAACGTTCCACCAATGATTAAAAAATTATATGAAAAACAGAGCAAATTACCTATAATATTTGACAACCCCAAATTGTCTGAAGGTATAGATGGCATGAAATGCACTCTTATTTTAATTCATGAAATATGGTACATGTGAAAATTCAATGAGAATTATAATTGGGTAGTCACTATTAAGCTTTTTTATCTTAGTGTCCAGTATCTGCAAATTAAGTCCATTATGCAATCATGATTTGTTGTTATCACAGTTTGAATTATACATTCTCTAAAAATTTCTGCATCTCGTTCGATTGGTTATAGCTGTCTAAAATTTACATCTTCTACACTCCCATAATTCTCAGTGCGTCTGTCCTTGTGCTTACACTTTTTTCCATTAGTAGTAGAAAAGTAGACGCAGTCATAGTCATTGAAATAGTGACTTGTGCTACATTGTACTTTCTCGTCAAAAAGAAGTATAAAATTTCGATTGGGAGATTTATAGAATTGACTCTAAAATATAAATTATAGTGCCTATGCATATTCAGCTTAACATTATGTAAGTTTAGCAAACAAACGTACTGGTAGAAGTCGAAGGATATGAAATAAATGTTATATATCTGGATTCTAATATATAAATATTGTTTTCTTTACGCTTTCAGTTATTAATTAGCGGAGGCGTGGACTCAACAGTCTGTGCAGCTCTTTTACATAAAGCTTTAAGAGAAGATCAAGTGATAGCAGTTCATATCGATAACGGTTTTATGAGGAAGAACGAGAGTCAGAGAGTGGAACAATCACTTGAAAAATTGGGCCTTAGAATAAAAGGTAAATACAAATACTTGTAAATTAGAGAAACTTACAAATGACGACAAAATGTAGACCATAAAAAAAAAAAATAAATAAATAAATAAATAAATAAATAAAAAAATGCTACATGCTTAAATCCCAATATGGATAGATGAAACACACACACACACATATATATATATATATATATATATATATATATATATATATATAGAGAGAGAGAGAGAGAGAGAGAGAGAGAGAGAAAGAAAGAAAGAAAGAAAGAATACTTACACCATAGCCATGAACAAAACCCACAGAAGGAACTATAGACAGGCCAATGTATTAGGATTGTCTTATAACTAGAGACCGGATGTTTAAGCACTAAAAACCTGGAAAATAGGCACTAAAATTTAAAAAAATAGGCATTAAAATGTAACTCGGAATAATGAAGATAAATACTCAATACCATTAAAAAATAGATTCAAGTCATAGATAATGTTCAAAGAATATAGAAACATACTTGTTTGTTAATATCTTTTTTTTTTTATTATATATATATATAAAAACGAAGCTTGTTGTGCATTCCATATATACTGGGTGAACGTGAAAGATGTGCACATACTTCGGGAAGTGATTCCTGACATCAAAAGAAGACAAAAAGTCCTGTTGGGTCTTGTCGAATTCCGCGTCGCGTACGAGTTACAGGGAGGCCAACTTGGAATCAAAAATGGAATCCTGACAATTGGAACGAGAAAAAGGTGTGCACATACTTCGGGAGGTGATTCGTTACATTCAAGAGGACTTTTCGTCTTCTTTTCATATCACGAATCACCTCTCGAAGTATGTGCACTTTCGGTTCCATTCCAATTGTCAGGATTCGATTTTCGATTCCAAGTTGGCACTCTGTCACTTGTACAGGACACGGAATTCGACAAAATACAAGCGGACTTTTTGTCTTGTTTTGACATCAATAATCACCTCCTGAAGTATGTGCCCATCTCTGAAGTTCACCCTGTATATATATTGTAACGTACCATGTGCTTGTGTTTACAAACACCTAATATACATATATATATGTATGTGTTATTTATGTTATATAAATTATATATTTTCCCAAAGAAGGCTTCTTTTGAAGAAAATGCATAGAATAGGCTACATTAGGCACTAAAGCAATTATTTAGGCAGTAAACGTCGAAATAGGCAAAATAAAATTTGCTTAAATCGAAACTATAACCCCCATATAAACTTTAAAACGTTATTTTTGATCATATCTTTAATATTAAAGAATAGGCAGTTTGCCTAACACCCGGTCTCTACTTGTAACCATCAGTGTATATAAAAGGGATAAGGGTCTTATGTAAAAGCAGTTGTGTTTGAAGTGGTGTCCGGATGTTATGAAGGAAATTGTGTGTGTGCGTGTGTGACCAAATCAGTGTGAATAGCTATCCAGACCAGAGAGATTTGAGGCATGATGTACAGAAAATAATTTCAGGGAAACAATATAGCAATATTGTGAAATAATACTACTTGTAAATTACTTCAAGAAAAACGGTAACTATATTAAGTTTTTAGTAGAAATTAGGGTATTGGTTTAAAAATAAAAATTTTTTACTAATCCCAGTAATTATAAAGTAGCGTCATAAATCATTGTTGATATATAACTCTCGATTCCGATAGATTCGATTTAAAAAATGCTAACTTTACATGATATGTCTACATTTGGAACAAGAGCAAATTACCTAAATTTTGAAGATATGTATAAAATACAACTATTTTGAATTCGAGATTTATTTTTTTGCAAGGTAGACTGACAGTGGTAACTCCCACTAACTTTGTTCCTGGCTATATCCATCAATTTGAGTACTTGGTTTCTGGAGGATCCTATTCTAAAATTTACGAAGTATTATAAGTATATGAACGATGATATATATCCTGTGCCATCCGTTAGCAAGTATAGCTTTTTTGTGAAAATGAAAAATCAGCTGTCTTTTGAATACCTTTAATAATATACGAAATGCTACCAAAAGTACATGTCATTTTTATGTGTCTGTGGTCGTGTTGAATATTGCGGTGAGACCTTTCCGTCACTTCAACACAGCTCTCATCCACATCTGCACACTGCTGCAATCTTGTATCCTATCAAAAGCGTATGTGAAGTCGTTCATGGGGATATGTTTCTGACACTAAAATGACACTTCCGAGGGCACTTCTAGATTCAAAATTTCTACTTTGAAATGAATCCTTGTTTTAAAAACAGAATGGCATTACCAAGAAATAGTTCATAGTAATAGAGATGAGCTTCAATGTTGTTATCCAGTAAAACAAAAAAATTCATATCTGAGATATTCTCTTCATCCAGCTGTCGACTGACCTTAGACAACTTCCAAGTGGTCTACCAAAATTCTTTCACGATGCACTGAGAGAATGCTGTAAGGGTACAGTTAATACAGTTCCAGTTATCCTTCTGTCCTCTGTGACCAAGGCCTGAACAGGAGCAGTATTTTCTTCGTTAGTGATACAAATTGACCTTCCTTGGCGGACTTTTGGTGACCTTCTCCCCCCCTCCCTCCCCTATAAATTCATACACGCACTTCTGTACTGTACAGTCAGCAGGCAGCGTCTCAATAAACAACCTTCAACTGGCGATGAATATCGACATGTAGACGAAAACTTTATTAGGCACCGCTATGATGAAATCCGTCATTTCAGGTCACTATCTAAAAAGACTTTCCTTCACATGTCGATTTATTAAAAACGAACATAATTAGAAGCTCGAAATTTTACAGTTAAGCCTTAAAGACAAAATCAATTCATATGCAATTATATTAATATATCCTTGTTAGTTTTGGAACTACGGCAATTTGCAAATTAGTAGAAGTATACCATTTTTCTTGTTCATACGAGCGGATTAATTAGAAAACCATAAAAAATCTAGAATTAAGAAAAGTTTGAAGGACCTATAAAATAAACAACCAACCTTAAGTTTTTCAAAACATGTTTTATTATAATCAGTTTCATGATACGAAAGAACCTTAAGTTACTTGTAAATCTGATAGTAAGGATAAAAGAACGGTAAAGTTTCACGATCGTGTATATTTTATCGAAATGTAGAACGTATGGTAATTATATCAATATTCTTAACTCGGATTTCAAGCAATAAAGAAGGATTAAGTTAACTGTACAGTTTTCGGACTTGCCGTATGTGTAATTATTGTGCTTCATTTCAAGAAAGTTTTACATTAGGAATGTTTTATCCGTAGTTATTTTTATCTTCCTATGCACTTTCCTCAATACATTGAAATTTTCGGAAGGACATGAGCCCTCCCCACTGGTCTGGTGACTAGCACCTGTGCCTTTGGTGCACGTGGTCCCGGATTCGATTCCTGGTGGGAGATCACAAAAAAATAATTTCGTAATCATTCACTTTCATTGATCATCCGTCCCCTTCAGCCTAATGGACATAACCGTGAGACGTTAAACTAAAAGCATTTCATTTCATTCTGGAAAGACGTGAAAGTAAATATCAGTTTTTGAACAGGCGAATGGGAAGTATTGGTTCTTGTTATTGAATGAATCAACGTTGCGAAATTTTAAAGATAATTCTGGAGACAGATGAACTTTTAGTGTAATTTTCTATTGTTTTTATAAAAACTTTCACATCGTGTTGTTTTGTATTAACACAGTTAAAGGTTAGTGAGTGTACTGCCTTCACATAACCAAAACATTGCTGCCGAGAGTGAATTTGATGTAGTAGCTAATAGCTTTGTTTCATATTAAGTTTATACTGTTGTACTTCATTCTTTTAAAAGTTAAATTATTATTGAGTCGTGTTCGTCTATAATTTATTAATCGAAGTAAAGTACAGTCTAAAACAAGAGAAGACTTTCAATAAAATAAATTAGGTGTTTGTATTTCCATCCACATTAAACAAACAAAATGTGGATGAAAAACCAAAGGCAAATATATTTCATTATAAATAACTCCACGAAGACTTCTGAATATACGAGTAATAGATTTGTACTAATGGAAGCTAGTTTAATATTGTTTTTGACATAAGCAGTATTGTATGGTTTGTTAACTCATGATTTGTTAATTTTCTAGTCGTGAAAGCATGTCATCAATTTTACAACGGATCCACAACAATTCCCATAGATAAGAAGGACATAAATTCAAGAACAAGGGTAACGAAAATGTTGTGCATGACAACCAATCCAGAAGAAAAGAGGAAAATAATAGGAGATGTGTTTGTTAGGGTATGTATTGTTCAAATACAAGCAACAAAGTATGAATTTTCGTAATATCGAGAAAATTTATTTCCTTTATTTAGTAAACACTGCTTTAAAGAAAGATATTTTACGTTTGAACTTGGTAAGAATATGATTAACTGTGTATTTACTACCTGTGCTCCCCCTATTAATTGCTATTTAGAACAACAATCAAAGCGAAATACATGAAATATACTGTTAAACGTTAAACGTTTATATTCAAATTTTATCAAAATCAGTGAAGGCAAATTTCTTTTGCGCATTCGGGGAAGTCCTTACTAGTTACAATATACTATTGTTTTCTTATCTGTATTACCACCTGTACTGATTCATATAGTGAGAAATTGGGTAAACAACCGATATTCTTTATACCAATCTTCTACAGATATAAATACAATGAAGTATAAGGGAAGTGTGCAACTTCCTGGGAGTCGAACCTATATACCTTGCCGGGTGCGCAAATCACTGTCCCACCCAGAAGACAGTCCTTTCGTAGAACACCACTTCAAGAGTGAAAAATATGTGGTTTGGTTTGGAAAGGACTGAGAGGCCGGTTGTTATACTAACATGGTAACCCGACTACTATTCTCGATCAAATCACACATTCTGATTCTTCGAATTGAATACATATGATGTGGTATAAAAGTGCCAATCGGATCTCCTTCATAGCTGTGTGGTAGCGTACGCGTTTTCGGCGCTGGAGATCAAGATTCGATTTCCGGCGAGAGCTTATGTGGTTCGAATCATACGTTAAAGTGTAAATCTTCGTTTCATATAGCCTCGCTGCTAAAAATAACATTAAACTCATTAAACTCAAAATCAAAATCAAAGGGTCAACTGTTCCTTTTTTTTATTCCCTCACTAAATGTGTATCATTCAACCGTCATCAACAGTAATATGAAGTACGTAGGTTGACCATGACAACAGATGTAAGTTGTAGTATGGTCCGTGTGGGTTGAATTGACTGGACATTGCTTCAAGAGTGAAAATATATTGGTAGTTTATGGAGAGACTGGTGACATAATTGTTATCACATTTTCATTCGTTGGATTTCTACTGATTCAGTTGTAGTTCAATTATTATGGTCTTTTAAAATACATTTGTATAATGAGATATAGCCTATAGAATATTTAATATATCCGATTATTCACGCATTATTACAGGTTGCGAATGAGGTAATTGCAGAACTGAATCTTAAACCAGAAGAAGTGTTTTTGGCTCAAGGAACGTTACGACCAGACCTTATCGAATCCGCATCTTCTCTCGCAAGTTCAAAAGCAGATACGATAAAAACTCATCACAATGATAGCGAATTAATAAGGCAATTAAGAAACGAAGGACGAGTAGTTGAACCTCTCAAGGATTTCCATAAAGATGAGGTAATCAAACACATTCATTTGGTAGTGTTCGTTCAGCTTATATTAAACGTTGAGATATTCTTTACGTGTACAGTCGTAGGAATGCAGTTAAGGCCTGTTTGTTTAAAGTGTGCGTATAGTTTCATTCAACAGGAAGCAGAGATATTTTTTACATGCATATACATTGTCATAAATGTAATTCTTACTTTTTAAAAATATACCTATTTTTTTATTTTTTAAATCGTTTTTTCAACAATTCCATATTTTAAGAGGACTACTTTTGTACTTTGTTTCCCTTCTTGCGACTCATTGCTCGTATTATTAGGAAAGGAGGCGCGGGTGCGGTAGACAAGGTCTTGAAGTTTGGTAACTTCGTTGACACACAACATTTATTGGGGTGGTAGATATAAATTTGCTGAAGGAATGGCTAGTATGGCAGTAGACGGGTTAGTTATTTATAATTTGAGTCTGAATAAAAAAGTGAATAAGTACTAATCTTTGTACTACAGAGATGTCTTGAAGTATTGAATATTGCAATTAATCCAACTAAATAATAATAATAATAATACGAGACGTCAGAGGATACAAAACTTATTTCTGGCTTCTGTTCTATATTCTTAAAGAGAGAAAATTATTGGCCATAATTAAATGATACAAGAATTTTGGAAAGTAAACAGAAACAATAAAAATGCTAATTTTGTATTCACTTATAGAATATGAAAGTAAGTGCTAACGGGTACAATTGTAAAGTTTAGTGAAAGCATGAATTCAGAACCTATATAATTAAATTTTACATAGAGTGAAGATTAAAAAAAAAAAAAAAAAAAAATCATCTAAATGTGAGTCAGGCGTTTCTTCATAAAAGAGAGAAAACTAGCAATAAGTTTCGTACCCTTTTTTTCATATTGACTGGACTAATTACGATATTCGATTCTTCAAAAGATCTCTGTAAGGTTATTTTAATAATGTGTTCCGTACGCACAAATTTTCAAGTTACAGAAAATTGAATAGTTCAGTATTTGTCTTTAATTATATTTGAATAAGAGGAAAAAGTGTGAAGCGAAAAAGAAAATAAAATAACTGTTCAATTTTAGTATATTTTATTTTGCAAACATTTATCAGTTTTTAAAACTATTTTACACTAAAGTTTTTTTTTTCAGTGATAAAAAATTATATACCTGGCTATATGAAATTTTCGTGTAACCCGCGTGGCTCCAAGATAAGGGGTGCTGTGGAACAAATAGGGCACTCATTTAGTGTGCCCATTTTCCTAGCTCTTTTTTTGTTTCAGTAACTATAAAAACAGTCAAGCTGCTTTCGTTTGTGAAACCTGTTTGTTGGCTACCGTCGGTTCCATTGAAAAGTGGTAACAATTAAAAGATCGTATCATACACATTTGCAATGGAATAGCTACGTACAAGTTGCATATCAGTTTACATCTTATATATCAGCTTCCTCGTTGCTATATGGTTAGCGTACACAACTTCAGCATGGGAGATCAGGGTGCGATTCCCAGTGAGAACTCATGTGGTTCTGATTCCACGTTAAGCTGTAAATGCACGTCTCACATAGTCTGGGTGCTGAAAAGAATTCCAAACCAACCAACTAAATAAACAGTAAAAATTATTTCTGCAAAATTAAATCATTACATGTAATAAATATCTGAGTTTGCCACTCCCAGTCTATGATTCAAATATAACTTCAACTGCTAATTATCTACATGCCACATTCTTTTTTTCCTTCCACCTTGACAACAAATTTAGATAATCACGTCAGTTTCAGGAAGAACTGGAATATTCATGCCATCTTATCCGTCATGGGTTTTTGTTCTGGATTCACATTCATCCTGCTGCTGGGTTTTAACCTTCAAGGAATTGAAACGAGTTGTTTTTTCACTTTGTAACATGAATCAGATCGTCGTTTACCATATTCTTTTTGTGGGTTTTCCAGGAGGAAAATTCTTCGAACACGTGACCAAAAAAAAATATCGGTTAAAAGTCAGTTTTATGTTGATGCTGAATTTGAATTTTGAGTCCCGTTTTTGGCGGTAATCCGTTTGACTCCAGAGTTAACAAGAATATATACGTACTGTGAACTTTTCCAGTCCGAAGGCCTACACTTGCACCAGGAAGTGCAAAATCAATTAATAGTTTTTACACGATACAAAAGCTGTTAAATTTGAATTTAAGTCTCCTTAGTCGCGTTTCTGCTTTGTTTCCGGCGCCAAAATTAATACTGGCATATATATCATATTATTTTAATTTTGCCAGAGACTAATGTCACCTGTCATCCGCACCAAAATAAATGAGTAAACTTTCCAAGATTAAAGGACTAACCATGTCATAAAAATGCCCAAATTGGTCAGACTATTTATTGCGTCAGTTCGAATTTCGGATCTCCTTCATCTGTATCTCTCTTTGTGCACTACGCCAAATAAATACAGATAAAGAAACATTCCCAGTCATAACGTTGTGCCAAGAATGTTCAGATCAATAATTCCTACATTCTAGGCTGCTTTGTTTTCGAAATTTTATTACTGCCTTTTTTATCAATTAAATGTAAAATTGTGTATAATATTTCAAATATAAACATAATCCATACATTAATTTGTTCAAGTATCTAAAACTAAGATTGATTTACTTATTTAGTTTTAGTCATTCAGTATATTCATAATTTGTCGATGATCTTAGAATAATACTAGTATATATTAAATGTTGTACGCAGTATATCCTAATATGTGAAGTTTCTAATTCGCCAAATAAAAATCCCAATGTCTCGTAACAAAAACAAACAAAAACGCAGTTTGATACAGCTTGGCTTTACGAATAATATACTAGTAAAAAGTTCAGGAAGCCTTACGGATTTTGTAGTGGATTTTAAATGGTCACATGGAGCGGCTTTGGCTTAGTGGTAGAGCGTTCACCTCTGGTGCATGGGATCCTTGGTTTGATTCCAGCTTGCGCCAAGTGAGGTTTGTGGTGGACCGTGTGCGCGGATTTTCTCGGGCTTCTCCCGTTTCCTCCTACTTTCTCCATTCTACCATTTTATTCATTTCTTATCATCACCGTCTCCTCTAGCCTACACGACATACTGTGGGACGTAAAATTTAAAAGATTTTAAATGACAACATACAACCATGAAGATAGTACTCATAATGTTCTAACCGGTATTCTAATTTTCATATTTCTTAAAATAAAGGTGATTGCAACAAGAAAAATAATAAGTAATTTATTTTTTAAAATTTGTGTACAGAAACAATAATAAATGTAATGCAAAAATGTACAGAAAGCACACTACGAGATTACATTTTTGTGTTAACATCTACTCACGAATTTTGGATAAAATCAAATAAATATGGGACTTTATTTTTCAAATACCTTATCTGTGTAAGCCTGGGAATTGAAGGTAAATAGAGAACATTGCATTTTTTATATACATGGGAAAGAAAATGTTACAAAAAGAATATGTTCTTAGCCTTTAACTGTTGTCAATAAGGGTGAGGGAATAATAATAATATTATTTGAATAGGCATTTTTTTATCTCAAGCCTATTAATAACAGGAAATATATAAATAAAAAGAGAGATTTAATTTGTATAACATTAATGTGGCCTGTAAATCGGGAAGAAATATTTTGTTTGTTGGAATTTAGCGTCACTTTTCAGCACCAAGACTACAGGAGATGTGAACTACATATAGCATAAGGTGGAATCGGAACCACTGTAATGCATTCAAATTTCAAAGCGTTTCCACCGGGAATCAAACTCGATATCCCGTACACTAAAAGCACGTGCATGTTAATCACTAGACTAGCGGGTAGTACAGGGCAGAAATATTGGAACGCATATTTTCCCCAAGATTACACAGCGCAATGACCTGTATGAAGTTACATTTATTTGTGATAAAGAGATTGAAAGAACATGAAACAGATGCTAAAAGCGAAAACCTAGTATTGCAGTTTCCAAAGCACATTAAAGAAAACTACACAATATAAATGATGTTTTAATTGTTGTACAAAACTGACAATAACTTACAAAAATCGAAAATTAAATATCACAAGATTTAAAAAATAAATATATAATTTAATCAAATTTTTAAAAGTAGGAACGAGAGATGGATAATTTAAGTCACTTATTAAGCTTTGTCGCGGAGAAGAAAGAGGAACAGTCTAGTGACGGTGTCACGAAGCGCAATATATAAATAATATGATAAAGCTCGTATAAATAATTGGTGTGCAAATTCCTTAGTTTATTAATTTGCTATTTTTTCACCTTAGTACTTTTTATCTATCTTTTAACCTTTGAAGGACGGTCTGGGTCGACTTGAAATGTAAAGTCCAGTTTTATTTAGTGACTACACTAATTTTTGCGTAAGTTAAGGATTTTTCTATCTATAGATCAAACGGTAACAGACAGACAGGTTTCACTGTATCGAAGTGTAGAAATTCAAAACCAATTGAACTGGAGGAATAAGAAAGTGGCTTATCAATCTTTTATGATGACTACTGATACGATCCTCCTATAGTAACTGGTAAGAGAACAACCTTTCAGCAGAGAAGAGATTTGCTGAGGGCTACTTTTTACCAAACATTCTGTATTAAATAAATTGAATTCTGAATAATGAATATGAATATATATATATTGAAACATGTTATGTAACAGTTTTTTTTCTTCCTTTTTAGGTTCGATTACTTGGTCGTGACCTAGGTCTTCCACAAGATCTAGTAATGCGACATCCATTCCCTGGACCAGGCCTTGCAATTAGAATTTTATGCGTAGAAGAACCATATATGGAACGAGATTTTTCAGAAACTCAAGTTCTAGTGAAAATCATAGCGGAATATTCTCAAATGCTTCAGAAGGTATTAATATCTCTTCGTTTCTGTTTCTTGTAGTTTATTGTTGTTTTGGGAAGGAAGAAGCCTCTTTGCTCCATATCGTATTACTTAATTTTTAATAAATCTTACTGTAGAAGCACGTCATTGACTGTGGAAGTAAGTTGTCAGATGAGGCAATTGGGCAAAGTAATGTAACTAACTCTGCACTCGTCATATTAATCATGAGTGAGACTATATCTACAGTTTAACATAGAATTTAAACAAAATATATTTCTGCTGTGGATCAAACCGGAGATCACATGGACAGAAGATTAAATATTAATATCTTCATTATAGGTGTTCGCAACTGATGCGTAATCAATATTTAATCAGATACGTAGTCAAACCGCAAGTCGAGACATGTTTGTATTGTTTATTGTCATTACAGTACATTTTGCCATAGTTTGATGTGTGTTCGTAATGGACAATGTTATCTATATTCCTCTATTTTCCTTTGTGTTCTTTCGACCAGTTCTTCTTGAACCTAGAGCATAAATCGATATTTCAACTATGTATTTAATTTTATTTCAATATAAAGGAAGCTTCACATCAAAACGCTGGAAAACTCCTTTGCCGGTAACTTAGTAATTAGTATTCCCAATTTAAATGCAGGAGGCTCAAATCTGAGTATGTGTGGTTCTGGTCCGATATTAAATAGTAGATAAAATATATAGAGAGAATTAAAGAATATGGATACGTACATTTCAAAGTACTAGTAGACAGACTGATTTTATGTCAGAAGAGTGTTTCTGAAAAAGTTTAAAAAACGCTCTTATAAGAAATAAAGATGGGTCTTCTTCAATATCGATAATTGCAGCTAAATATTTGGTAACACTTTGAATGTTTTTTAACATTTCGTTTCACGAGTGTGTGAATATAAATAAGTTTTTATTTTATTTTTATTGTAGAAACATGCTTTACTAAATCGAGTAGAAAGTGCAACATCGGACGATGAACGAATGCAGCTGGAGAAAGTATCCAGTAAGCAACATTTGGCAGCAACGTTGTTACCAGTGCGAAGTGTTGGTGTTCAGGTACGTAACATGCGAAATAAGTGATATTAATATAGCCGTAAATAATAATAATAATAATAATAATGTTAACATATATTTGGATTAATAAAACATGGTAATAAAATTCTAATTAAAAACAAGACATATCCAGATAAGTTCTGAAAGTGCTGCAAAACTAGACAGTCAGCAGGACGTGTATACGCAAGAACACACAGCCATGACATGGCACGAGCGCAGTCATGTGCAGGCAGTGGTGAGAAAATTATAGTGTTGTAAACATAATTAGGCTCATACACTCCCGCTGAGTGTGAGGTACATGTGATAATCAGGTTTCTCCGTGCTACGAAGCTGTCAGTTTGTGAGATCCACAGGTAGTCGTGTGAAGTATATGGACCGGACGTCCTTAAATAAAAATATGGTCAGATCATGATGCAGACAATTCACAACTGGCCACACCAATGTACACGAGGAATACCGTAGGGGCAAGACCATCCATGGTTACAGCTGAATTGGTGAAAAGTGTGCAGCAAGAAATTCTACAGAACCGCGGTTCACAACATCCAAACTTTTCAAAACAACCAACAGCGGACCACAAGAAGAAGCGCCTAGCGTCCGCTTTGAACTTCATGCTGCGTTACCATCAGGAAGGAGCAGTTCCTCGATCGTATCGTCACCGTGGACGAAACATGACACCCAGCGACTTCCAATTTTTTTTAAATCTGAAGCGATGCTTCGCGGGACAACGTGTCAACAGCGCAACTGAGTTGCAGATGGTTCTGACATCCTGGTTCCAGTCTTTGATGGCAGAATTGACAGTGTTACGACAAATGCGTCAGTGAAAATTGTGTATATATTGAAAAGTAGGTTATGTATCACTAATATACAGAGTGAAAAAAATGTATGATTAGATCGGGACTCGAACCCGGGACATTCGCCGTACCGTGCCGATGCGTTAACCGCTACGCTACCCAGTTCGCTTCCGGAACAGCCATACATTCTCTTACTCTTGAAGTCTGTGTTTCACTCAGAACACGTGGTTTGTACTACAACTTCCTTTTGTGCTTGGACAATTAACTATCCATATTCAGAACATCTTTAATGGTTGTATTATCACTATATTATACTACACTATGTAATATAATGATAATACAACCATCAGGAGTGTTCTTAGTATGGACACTGGATTGTCCAAACACAACACGAAGTTGTGGTATAAAACATGTGGTCTGAGTGAAAGAACACCGACATCAAGAGTGAGAGAGTGTATCGCTGTTCTGGGAGCTGACTGTGTACCGTAGTGATTAACACATCGGCACTGTACGCTACAGATTCTAGTTCGAGTCCCGGTTCAGTTATGCACTTTTTAACTTATGTATCAGTGAATTCGCACCTATAGAGGAGTTGGTGTGTTAAAAATGTTTCCTTCTTTCGTTAATATGTGTCACTAACTCCAGAGTAGTAAAATAATTTTCTTCTCATGGTGGTCTTTCATTTTACAATCGATCTAAACTTACTTTCTGGATGCGCCTCGTAGAAGAAAATAATGTAGTTATTTATATATATTAAAAAGTAATGTGCAGAAATGGTACACCATTATTTGCCTGACATATTTCCGCAGACACTGGATTGGGAGAAAAGGGGGGCCTATTGGAGTGGACACCTTACCTCAGTCCTGCATATTTTGCTATACGGAATTAGTAAGTTACAAGAAAATTTTAAGGAACACTGGATGAAGTGGCGTAATTCAGAAGTATGTGTGTTTGTTCAACCTTCCGATTAAAAAAAAAAAAAAAAAAAATCCTCCACAGAAGTGTTCACATCCATGTATTTTGTTTCAAAAAGAGTTTTAGAACGCATGTTAGTGATTGACTAATCAGCGAAGACCAGTAACTGCCAACTGGATGTTTTTTGACGTCATAGTTTGCTGCTCGGATTCTCAGCAAACCATTCACAGAGAGCAAGAAGGCAAGAAACCTAGAAGTTATAGAAGACAGTGGTAATCGGGAAACAAGGCATACTCGAAGGTTTTGCTGATACGCTACTCATGGATTCATGACTAATCGAACACTGCCCACACTTGTTTTATTCCATTCAATCTATTTCTTTGCTCAACGTTTCTCTCTCTCTCTCTCTCTCCTGGCGGTGATCGTAAAAACCCGCTCCTACCCCACACATTGGCCAGTTGGAAATGTGTGCCCAAGATTTAACAGAATTCAAAGCGTATCCTTATCGGATATTTATTATAATATTATTATTGGAAATCTTCATTATGAATGTGAAGATATGATGTCTAATGTTATTAGCGCACAATGTGACAAAATCGTATGAATACAATGACCGTAAAGGTATATTGTTATTACCCGTATCAGTGTATGAAACAAAGATGTAGTACAGGTTAGTTTTATTATTAGACAGATCTACGACCAAAAAAACTGCGTGTGCGTTTTCCTGTGGTGTTAAATTTTTGCAAGCTCAATACGAGAAAAATACTCAAATTCCATCACATCAGGTTTTCTTGCAAATTTAGCTTCGGCATTTGCCATTGAAAGTACAGTCGTGCCAGATATTCTCTTATTAGTAAGTTCTACGTTTAACGGTGAATTCTACAGTGTTTATAAGAAGTACAAAATAAGGAAAAATGTAGAGCAATTAGTGAGAGAAAATGAGGAAATATGAATATAATAGGTGAAGGGAAGTTTAGACTACTGTTAGATGCTTAAACGGGAAATCCGAAGATAACTAAGAGAAGTATGAAAGATAATAAGAAAAAATGAAATGAAATCTTTGAGTTTTACGTCCCACGTTTATACCAGTGAGGCTAAAGGAGACGGTGATGATGAGTAATGAATGAAATGGTGGAATGAAGAAAGTGGGAGGAAACGGGAGAACCCCGAGAAAACCCACACACACGGTGTTTGTTCACCACAAAGTTCACTTGGCGGGGGCTGGGATCAAACCCGGGACCCCAAGCACCAGAGGTGAACGCTCTACCATTGAGCCACCGCGGCCCCGATAATAAGAAAAGATTTCACAGATCAACAGAGTAAATATTAAAAATCTGTCAACCACAAATGTGTCATGAGTGGCAAATATACTTCAGTTGTACATGATAGATACGTTTTGTTTTAAATGACAAATCAGTGTGTTACACTCCCTTATTAAATCAAAAGATTCAATATACTTCAGGCAAAAATTTTCTTGTAGGCCCTATATCTCGAGAACTGCATATAGTGTAGCCAAAGCAAAACTAACAATTTACTCAGTATGATGTGCTTATTCCGTAAAAAATACGAAAACTCGATTTAGGGGCCGTCCCAAACTTTTGTGGCCCCTGATCCAAAATCTAATTATTGGCCAAGATCGCAATCTTCTGATGCATTTTTTGGATCATTCCTAAAATTATTGGCCAAGATCAGAATCTTTTGATCCATTTTTTGATCATTCCTAAAATTCTTGTTTTGCAAGCAAACTGTACGTGATAGGGAAAAATGAAAGTAACTTTCAGATTCAGCATACCCCAGAACATAATAATCAGTGCCATCATTGATTGGTGCATTGGAAGAAGTGTGTTGATCAGTTCAGCACTTGATTCCACGATCGGTAGCTGCCCTGTCTTTCACAATATGCACTTACTGTATATATATATATATATATATATATATATATATATATATATAGTTTTATTTTGGTATGATTATCATAATTCATCATTGTTAACACTATTTAACAGACGCACTTTGTTTTCTAATATTTCAGGGTGATTGTCGAACGTATAGTTACGTTGTGGGCATCTCGTCAGAAAGAGAACCGGACTGGGATGATCTGGTGTTTATAGCGCGACTCATTCCCCGAGTGTGTCACAACGTCAACAGAGTCTGTTACATATTCGGAGACCTTATTCGAGATTCTGTTACAGATATAACACCAACATTCCTAACGTCGAATGTGCTTAGTACACTACGACAGGCAGATTTCTTAGCAAATCAGGTAATCATTTTAGTTGTGTGAGGATATTCATGATTGAGCATATTTAACAACATGTTCTCGATTTGATTTTTTTTTTTTTTTTTTTTTTTTTAACTCATGGAATTTTACTTATAATGTGTTTCCATTGATTTATCTTTACTTTGCAGCAAAGTCTCGTTAAAGTACTAGTATTGATATTTTAATTTTATTTGTGTTATTGTGCTTTATTCTTCAAAAAAATAATCTCGGAACACTTCATAACTGCATGTTAGATTTTGTAATAAATTAACTTTATTCTGTAGATCAGGAGTTATAGAACTGAGTATATAAGTGGTAAAAGTTAATTGGTGAACTGAAGGAAAATGTGAAGATCGTCAATTCTCAGAAGTTATGTAATTGCATGAGTGAGTCCTTTCATAAAATAGTTTTCCGTACTAATGCATTTAGACTTTGTGTGATTTATACAGAGGTTGATTCATTTGTATTTAGCCGTATTAGAATGGGCCACTTACCTAGGTAATGCCCCACCTCTACTGACTGTTGCACGGCACCGAAGCTTCCATTGCGAGAGACTACGTACTCGATGATGGGACAGGAGCCGCTTGAGTCCGAAAGCACAATAGTCCATTGGGCTGGCATCTGGACTCGTGACAGGGATGTTAGAGAAGGGAATTTCCACAATTCCAGTTTCCTGTTCCTGTTCCAGCGATGTTTCTGTCGTGTGTCTAGATACCTTGTCGTGGTGCAGTTCAACCTGGTTCACGTCTTTTCCGTAAAATGCTGGGATATTATGCTGGTACATTTCAGTCAGAACATGAGTCTGGTAGTACGTAGCATTACATTAAGTTTGACGTTTTGCTCTACTTTCTGGAGTACAAGGAATTGGCCACAATCATAAATCCTTTTTGGAAAGTCTCTGCGTACTGGCAGAAGAACGTGCTTCGGCCCTTTGCGTCAACAGGTCTGTACGTAACGCCACGAACTTTACCACAGACTGTGAGGTAAATCCACGCCTCATCAAGGGTAACAACAAATTTCACCGATGACTTGCGACATGCACACTGCTCTTGTGAAAGACCGTGAGGCGTAAATCCATGTGAATGGTGCAATTAATATATATATATATATAATGTGTGGGGGGGGGGGATTTTCGGAGGTCGCCATACGCCGAATCTCACGTAATAGCAGCGGGGTCCTCTTCACGGGAGGCTGGTTTCTAGCTGGTCGCGTCAGTGTGGTGAGCCCAGGACTCTACTGCATATTTCTGTATAATACAATTATCAGTGACACGAAAATTATGATAATTACGATGCGTGGCGTCGTGAACTTAGCGTCGGGAGGGACCACAATGAACCCCTCCCAGAATCTGTTCTGTTTCGGCGGGATCAAACTATGCTCGACCACATTGCTCTACTGAATGACTAACGAGAGAATGTTGCTTGCCTCGTGGCAGTCTCACGGCGATGAGTTGCACACGCGCGGCACAGTTGTACATTGACTTCAGCTCAATATAAACGAATCAACTTATGTATTCTAGGCAAACGTTTTACTACTTATTTCTACACCATTCAAGCTGAAATAAACTAGCCTACCTCAAGGTAAAAACAGTAATCTCCTAATTGTATACCTAGTAGCTGAAAACTGCGATATTTCGGATAAGTCGGCAAGTTTTTTTTCCTCGAGGATTATACATTCAGTTTTCGTATGGCTGATTTTGTGTTTGGCCATTGATTATATTGACTGATAGGACGTATGGAATACATATTACGAAATAAAATCAATACTCACCTAATTGTATTTTCGATATTTCGGGTACGTCAGCGATTGACCTTTTTCGAGGATACTAAAGTTAAAAGCATGTTAAAAAAAAAAAAAAAAAACTCTTTGCGTAACATATATTAAGCTTCAGTAATCCTCGAGAAAGGATACTTGTTGGCGTATCCGAAATATCGGAAAGTTTTTCAGTTCCTAGAACACAATTTCCTGAGGAATGTTTTTATCTTTTAATATGTATTCCATTATAAACTTGCACGTTTAATTTTCGCTTTCTTTTCTTTCTTCCTTTCTTCTTCTTTAGGTGAGATTTTCAATTGTGGGACAGACTCAAAGTATACATGACTCATCGTTTATATAGTTTTGTTTGTCTTAACAAATATGGAAGAGTTATGATGTGTTCAAGTATACTATATTATATCAAATGGAGAGATACTAAAAGTATTTCTTTTCATTTATTTACTTTTTTTTAGGTTCTTTCAACATCAGGATTTGTGAATAAAGTTAGTCAGATGCCAATTATATTAATTCCGATCCACTTCGACCGTGACCCGGCATCAAGGATTCCATCATGTCAGCGGTCAGTAGTACTACGACCTTTTTGCACCCACGATTTTATGACGGGAGTTCCAGCTGTACCTGGTCGAGAATTGTCACTTGATGTAAGTAAAGTTCTGTACTGCTTTTCAGACGCACAAACATGTAAATTCTTTCTTTGAAGTTTCAAGCAATTTTATTCATTGGGATTTTCCATAACGTGTGTAAATGCCAGTGATACAAGGTTATTTCAAAGGAAACAACCATGACTCACGTATAATTACACTCAGATACACGAAGAAGGTGTTCAATAGAAAAGTACAGAAACTATCTCACATCATAATTCTTTTTCAGAGCAGAGGCTCAATTTGAGCCCTCATTTTCATTTGACACATACCAAGTCCATATTAATTTCTGCCTACACATTGTAGCATATCACTATTGGGTGATAACTTCTTCGTTGCCTACTTTGTGATGGATGGTCGGAGAGGCTTGTAGACTGTCAAGGGTGACCAAACTTTTTAGGTTTGAGGGCTGCTTTTTACTTCAAAAATCCTACTTAGAGGGAATGATAAAACAGCAACAATAATTGATATAGACAATGTGACAGCACCGCAGGCTACCTCTCACTGTTTGCCGGTCGACTAGTAGACCACGTTCACCACGTTGACCACCCTTGGTCTGTCTGTAACAGAACTTTAGAGAAAACAGTCGTGGAGCATGATATTGTGAAACATGGAAATCACGGAAGATGTTGGATCAGTGTGGCCAAACTATTTATTTGGTAGCCATTTCTGATAGAAAAAGGGGGATACCCCGTCCTGTTGGAAGATAAAATCTAGAATGTCCTATTCCAGGTACAGCAAAAGTAAGAGACTCTCAGGTAGAAAGGATTCGTGATTGTTTCCTCATCGAAAAAGAAGGGACTGGACACTTTCTCATAAGTCTAGCCTAAAGTACATTCACTTGGGAACGTTGTGCATATGTTCTTCATAGGATTGTGGGCTGTCCGTCTTCCAGATTGTAGCATGAGGTTTATCACTCTATCCGAAAGGTGTATTGGTCAGTGGAGATTCCATGAAATTTTGGTTTCGATTAAAGTTTTTATACTTTCGCAGCAAGGAAGTCGCTTCACTTTGGAGGTTTCGATGTCCAGAACAGTTGCAACTGATAGGGATAAAATCGCAGAGGTTTGAGTGGAATCCTCTATTCAGTTGTAGAATATGTAATTTTTTGCTGGCTGATATGGTAGATTTCTATAGACTTCGTATCTGTATTTGTTTATATATGACCGCTCTTGCAGCGTTTAGTAATGGAGGACCAAATAACTTTTGCCTGCATAGCAATCTCTTTCCTTAAAATCGAAATGTCACTTATTAATTTGTGTTCCCACTTGGTAGATCTTAAAATGTCCCAAAATTTGGTACTCTTCCAGTTGATATCACCTATTACATACCGGAATATCGTTAAATGCAAGTTATGAGTACTTCTAATCGGGAAGATTTATTGTAGATAGTAATTTCTTGTATGTAGTAGTATCTTTTTCTAAGTCCAGCAAAATTGGAGATCGAAAAATACAAGAAGCATGTGTTAAAAATTAGAAAAATGTACAGAGAGAGAGATTATTATATGAAAGAACTATGAAGAGTTCCTAGTAATTCTTCCTTATTAGGTGAGCCAATACATAGCTGAAAATGAGTACTTTACAGATGTTCCATAGTTTCTTTAAACTTAACTAAAATGGAGAACCACTTAGTTTTTATATCCAACCGTATAGCATGATGTAGGTGCTTGTAATGATCTTGATATTTTAAAGAATTCCGACCTTTACTGAAGGTCCCAATTTACATAAAAGTGTATCTAAATAATAAGTAGTTTCTTTCTTATTTTTATTAGGTTGTGAATAGAATGGTATCAGAAATTCGTATGGTTCCTGGAATATCCAGAGTCCTGTATGATCTCACATCTAAACCTCCGGGAACAACAGAGTGGGAGTGATGGTTTTGTAGTATGTGTTCAGTGAATGGATGTTTTTAACTTTTTTTTTCCTGTTTTTTCAACTTTGGACATCACTGCAGAGGACATTACCTGTTAGCAGTGACTACATGTGAAATTTCTGGACCGGGCAGATGATTTAATAACGCACTTCCTCGTAGAAGAATCAAATCAGTGTCTTCACAGGATTATGAATTCACAAGATCTGACCTAAATAAAAACTACTTTACTTGACAGTCTGCTCTAGAATGACTTTGGGTGGAGTAGGTGAGGTGTAAATGTGACCTAAGAGCTGTGAATGTGCTGCATTGTTAATATATATATTTTGTGAGTCGAACTATTTGATCATTGTCATACTTTTTTTGGGCAGATTTCAGCTTTTAATTTGAGGCCATTGTAATATAAATTTTGAACTGAATCGTACGTTAGTCATTGTTAAAATTCGAGACGTTTTTTGCAATTGAATTTAGTAAAGGTGGAATGAACTAGATGCCTGTATTTGGGCTCTCTCAGGTCTGTACAGCACGAAGTACACTATGCAGTCCTATCTGGTGACAGGAACTTTGGTTGTAAACGTAACATTTATTGTGAATAATTGTCTCGGCAACATAAGGCATTATTATAATAAATTGCTATAAAGTCTTACCATTCTTGTATTCTCATTTAATTTAGATCCTAGCATTTATTTTGTCCTCAGTTCAGGAAGATACCAAGTAAACTTCTTTGTTTTTGTGTGCGTGCCCAAAAAGTACGTGAAAGTCTTATACGATCGTGTTTAATTTTCATATACAGGCAAAAAATTTGTATATTTTTAATGCTGTTCAGAACTTATGTAATTAACAATAATCATGTTTCTTGTTGAAGAATATAGATGAGAGCCTTTGGAATGTAAAATAAAGTTTGAGTGAGCTTTATCAGCAATGCGCGCTAAGTAAACAAATTGCAGATAGGTAATATTAGTTTCACTAAAAGGATCACTGGTTGCCATTTCTCAGACATACTGTAGTCTTCTCTTGATACCTCGTGCTAAAGTATTTACTAGTAAACCACAAAGAGGCCCTGAATTTATCTAATGTGGGCATAGAAATCCATTTCACGAGATTTCAGTGAGTTATTGATGGTACATTCAATGGAGCTATGAATTTGATTAATTTTCCGTTGAATATGGATTTTTTAAATGTTCTTTTAAAAATTAACCATTGGGATCCTGCATTAAAGACTGAGAACGGGAATATTATTCACTTTATCCAAAACAAATATAGACAAAGCGATTCGCAGTTGTATATAAACTTGATCAATGCTCTCAAGGTATATTATGCAAATTGGCTTATGGGTGAAAGCAAATAAGTCAGGACACTGAAGGGCAAAAACCATAATGCTTCCACCATAACATGTTATACATCCATAGAAAGAGAATGAAGTGTAGTTACATGTTTTGCAGAATTTGTTGTGAAATTGTTGTCTATTGTAAGTAATCAGCTTCTTTGTAACAGAAAGTGCATTAATGTGCTGTTGTGAAATGAAAGGCAAGTGCATCGTTTAGTTATTTTTCCACTGAGCATGTGTGCAATACTTTCACTATTCTTCATAGAAATGTCATCTATGGAATGCCAGGCCAAAACGGAAATTATCAGCTCTATGTGGGTAGGTATCACTAGTAGCAGCGAAATCGAGAAGACCCGTGTTGTAATGTTACGTACGTCACGGAAAAAGTGGTTAAGTTTATCCTGTACAATAAAAAGCGAGTGGACAACTGTTATTCGTTAAATTATTCAAATAGATTATGCCTTCTAACAATAAGAATTTACAGCAAACTTTTGTAACAACTGGTTAACCAATAAAATGCGTGACCAACGAACTAAATGCGTGACGTACGTAACATAACGGTATCTGTTATGTACGTCACGGCGAATAATAATATCTATTGCATATCAAGTATCATGTTACTATATGTAATATAATGTAAATTAATTTACATCAAGGGTAAAAGTGGATCTGAAAAGGTAGGGGGACGCTAGGTAGCGGCATGACGCCACGCCGTTCCCCTTGCATATCTTTGCTCATTGTATTTTTTTAGAAACTGGAGGACGCCGTACATATTTTTTCGAGGTGGGAGGGGGACGTTCCCCCACACTTTTATCCCTGTTTACATTCAAGGTCTGTTGTGTGAACCAAAAGATCCTGAGGAATTGATTGAAGTTTATCAATGGAAGAGAGGCACCCTAGAAACTCTTCATTGTATGTGTGACTTTCAATCATATGTGACAGAAATGTAGAAGCAGTTACTAGTGTATCGGCCTCACACATACAACTTAAGAAGACAAAATCGGGAACTGAGCACCTTCAAAGAAGAAATGAAAAGGGTCTCCAAGTGAATGAAGTGGTTCTGCAGACAGACTCGCAGAAAATTATGCAATTAAGCATCAAAGTTATGGCGGACCACTGGTCAAACGCAGCGATCCTACTGTCACCATTTACACCGCAGTAGCATACTTCAACAATGAAGAGCGAAGTAATGGACTTACATCTGACACGAAAAACCATGATACTTTCGAAGTAGCCATCTTCAATGATTTAATCATTAATAACCTTTTGCTGAAATGTCCATTAAAAAAAAGTCACTTATGAACAGACGAAGCGAGGCAACATTTTCAGAACTGGAAATCCATGGCCTATCTAATGCTGTTAAATGAAATTATACCAAAAGACTGGAATTTTCACGAAAGTATCACGAAAAGGGAGCACATGATGGAGTTGAAGCAAAGGTGAAATGGGTAGTTTAGTTCCGTGTTTGTCAAGGAAAAACAGAAGTAACAGACGCTAATGATTTCCATTCCATCGCTGTCAAAAATATCCAGCAAATTGAATGCCTTTTTATATCGCACCAAGACATAGCCAAGTACGACCTTCCGTTTGTTACACACTTCACAGCAACTAAAAGAAATCAAGTTCGCAAGATACGTTGTTCTTATTGAAAGGGTAGTTGCTGTGATATATATGAGAACACAAGTGCCGATCCTGAAAAACTCATACCAATTGAACACTGCCAGGTGAACAGTTGCTCAGCAGCAGTGGGAGTGACATATGTTCAGATCCAGATGAATCTCAGGAAAATATTTCGCAAAGTATTAGTGACGAATTGCTTCCCTCCTAAAATGTTGACATCGAGATCGGAAGTTATCTTCCAATGACGTATGCAGTCAGGCGGACACAAAACACATGTGGGACACGTAACTACTGTCGAAAGTGATGGAATGTACCGAGTAAAATACATGTGTAAAAATGACCAGGGCAAAGACACATTCTTTTTTCATTTATGTGTAGACGACTATGATTCTGTGGAACGAAATCACATCCAGAAAGTTCTTCCAAAACCCCGTGAGAAACGAGGTCGCTTCACTTTTGACCACGAGCACCTGCAAGATTTGAACATTACTAATTAGTACAGTGGTTCTCAAACTTGTTACCGCGACCCACATTAAATATTAAAAAGTACTTTGTGGCCCACCTACTTTTATAGTGGTATTTCAAACCAATTAAATTTTGTAAATCATATTTCTAATTTTTTCATATAAAGGTAACACAGAGCTAACACTATTTTCAACGCAATGCTCTACCCGTGACAGATTTTGACTCAGCCATTCTCTTTACATCTTAACCCAGCATCTCTACTGACTGTACAGCAGGGCAGGGTTCTGAGTAACCACTTACTCTTCACCCCATTAACAAACGCTTTCAATTTTCATTTTCTGAATGGCGCTTATTTTACAACATGTTTCTGCATCAAAATAAAATTTTCACAATTAAAAGAAAAAACCTCGCGAGCCACATTTTGAGAAACACTGAATTAGTAAAATGACACTATGTTTGTAAGCACATTTTTCGTACTATGTTGAATTTTGTAATCGGCCATTTACATACGACTGTGTGTTATCATCAATAAATGTCAGTAACTTGTATTGGTTTAAATTTCTTGTATGGCTTTCCAATCGATCTCTATTCGCATTCTCTAAAGTATTTTTGCCTTTTATTCTCAATGTTTCAATAGGCTTTACGACTTTCAGTTTAGAGTCTTCACTCCTCCACAATTGTTTCTTCTAGTCAAAGTGCACGCTGTTACGTACGTCACGAAACATGTGCGTACGTCACGCTAATTACGATTTTTTTGCTAAAATACCGATGCATCGAAAACCTCGGTTCCAATGCAGAAATAACATAATAGTAGTCGCCTATAAACGCAATTTTCTTCGAGCATACACATGCAAAAGCAGAGCAGAATTTACCGTTTTCTTCTCGATGTCGGACTTCCATGTCATTTTATTGTGCGTACGTCACGACGTTTTGCATATTCGTGCAATTTTTATTGGTAATTGATAGATGATGTATTTTATACCAATTTAATGCTGAATTTTCCATCTTTCTGATAAAAAAAGAAGTAAAGCAATATCTTCATTATGAAGGCCGCTACACTCGAAGAAAGTAAGAAAAGGAAGTCAACATGTTACGTACGTCACATTGCTTTCACCCTTATTCATAAATTTCATAATTAAGTCGCAAGTGCCCAGACAGATCTCAGAAGTGGTGATCTCTTGTGGTAAATTGTTGAATCAGATAATAATGCGACGACAAACTCCAATGTTAAGTATATAGGACAGTTTTTGTCATTTTTCAACGACGATGTTAACCTTTAAGATTTTAGGATAAGAACTGTTATGGCCTCTAACCCATGCTCAAGAATTTCTTTGTGTATGGTTGTAAAAGAGAATTTTCTGAGCGGATAATGCATCGAGCAAATTCGACATGGATGTGGTAAGAAACATGTAGGTGTGCGATGTCGTGAGGCAGTTAGATTTGAAACATGTCGTAACGAATAAATTGCTGAGTTCAGAACTTTAGATGGTTTATATATATATATATATATATATATATATATATATATATATATATATATATATATATATATATATATATATATATATATATATAAAGGGATGATAGAGCATTACAGAATGCAAAATTTGTGTTACTGACGTAATCAATATGTAATATTACATATTACACATTGAAGCTAACTTACATGTACCTGAACACTTATTAGAGGATTCTTTGACCAGAAAAACTGATTGTGAATTTCTTGAAGTCATGGAGTGGGATGTTTCCTTTACCATATAGAACTTGTTTGTTTTGGTAGTGTAAGGGAACACCAAGATTCGTCAGTATGCCGATATCTGGTGTGCGTGACGCACAGTCTACAAAAATTATATATGTAAAGTAGTAGAACTGAGTGACTGATCAACGCGCAGGCAAACCACTTAAGCTAGAAACTTCAAATTTGGACCGTGCATAGGATTTGTGATGTAAGATGCCATTGAGGAAGGACTTTTGTAAATTCGATGGGAAGCGGAGGGGGGATAGAGGTGACAATTATTATGGATAGAGGTATAATGTCCATGTGTTCGAATTCCTGAAGGTTAGAGATGTAAAATGTTGGTATATAGACCTAAAATGGGGTGTGGTGTGGTGGGATTACATTTATTACATGGGGCCGCAGTGGCTTAGTGGTAGAGCGTTCACCTGTGGTGCATGGGGTTTTTGGTTCGATCCGA
The DNA here is from genome assembly GCF_964235325.1 of Thermobia domestica. NCBI lineage: Eukaryota > Metazoa > Arthropoda > Insecta > Zygentoma > Lepismatidae > Thermobia > Thermobia domestica. The sequence continues at coordinate 179,688,749 of NC_137466.1, forward strand.
ACTCGCGCCACGTGAACTTTGTGGTGGGCAAACACCGTGTGCGTGTTTTTTTCTCGGGGTTCTCCCACTTTCTTCATTCCACCATTTAATTCCTTTCTCATTATCGCCGCTCATATAGCCTCGCTGCTGAAAGGAACGTTAAACTCAAAATCAACCACTCTTATTACCACCGTCTCCTTTTGCCTAGCCGGCATAAACGTGGGACGTAACACTTAATGATTTCATTTTTTTTTAACATTTATTACAATAACAATTCCTTAACGTTGGAGACATGAAATTTGATGTTTGGACCTTTCGCTTAAAATAATTAAATACCTTTTCCATAGTCTTTTGATGTTTGTCCCAGGAGAGAATAAGAGTGCGAAGAAAAGTGGTGGGATTGTTGTAATAGGATGTGTACCTACCACTTATAACTTTTAAGCTAATGGGCAAAATTCGCTGAAATTTTGTACCATGCAAATATCGACAGGATGACATTGTTTGGTAATACCCTGTGATACCATGAGGTTAACAGTGTTACCAACTAAACATGAAGTTTTATTTTTTTCGAATGAAACTACATCAAATTATTACATATTTCAGATCTACATGTAAAACGAAAATATACAATACCATACTTGTGTGCAACATTGCAAATTAAGGACACTACAGATCACAAACATAGAAAAACAACCAAATTCTAGGGGGGTTCTACAACAGTAATAATTCAACTGAAACTGTTGGGGTAATGCACATCCAAAGTGTCGAATATTACGGTCATTATATTAACGTATTTCGAACAAGTAGAAACAAAGTTACTAGGAATTCAAAATTTGACTTTTTGTTTTGAAGGATTTTATTTCGAAAAAATGTTATATAATTAACACACCAAGTTACACTCGTGGTGTCATTAAACGTAAATATCATGATGCCGTTTACAGAACTTTGATATCTCAAACTATTCGGGAGATATGAAAAAAAATACTGTAGTAAAATTTGATATATTGCTTAAAATTGCATACTTGCGGAAACTTTTTAAAATAAGTTGATTTACTTTGCTTTTATAACATTACAACAATATGTTTTGGTAGGTGTAATAAGAATAATTTCCTGGAATTACATACTTTTAAGCAGTGTTACAAACTTTTAACAGTTTTTATCATATCTCCAGAACAGTTCGAGATATTAAATTGTTGTTAACGGCATTGTGATCTTCCATGAAAACTATCTATGCAGTTGGATGATGTACTTATCTAAGCAGTTTTTCGAATTCAAAAGACTTTTGAAAAGTCAAATTTTTCAACCCCTTGTAACTGTTCGTGTTCATTAGAAATCTGTCATATCACGAACATAATAGACGCTAAAGTACTTCGGACGTGCATTGCCCCGTCTGTGTTATTGCTTCTGTAGAGGACTCCAAAATTTGGATGTTGCTGATACTGTGCCGTCCTTAGTTCGCAACACTGAATAATGTAACTTGAACGTGACGTGCTATTTGAAGAAATGAAACTTTGTTTAGTAGACTGTTAGCCTTGTGGTATCAAGAGTGCGCCAAACCATCCCCCCCTGCTGATATTTGCATGATGCATAATTTCAGTGTTTTTGTCCCATTAGTTTAACTTACAAGGGCTTATCAAGATAAATGGTTCCAGCCCGTGTAAAATACATAAACATCTTGTTACTGCCGAATATATGTCGGAATCCCTTAAGGTTATGACATGAAATATGGTGTTCTGGGCTTTTAGTGTAAAATAACTAAATACATGTTCAGTGTTTTTAGATGTTTGACCTAGAATGGAAGAGAAAGGGGTGAAGTGCTTCCTTAAGACGCCTGTACGAAACGTTCGAATTTAGAGTTCAGAAACATTCTATGTGGAAGGTACAGAAGGAAGAACGCAAAATTAAGATTCAGTAGTAAAAATTGTTCAGTTATGTAGAGAGGACGATGGGTGACAGGACTACCAAGAAAAGTCCTGCGCGAAAAAAAAAAAAAAGAAACATGCTGGTAGAGTAAGGAGGAAATCCGATCTTACGATGGAGCGGATGAAGAAAAAGGATGGACTAACAGAGTAAAGGAATGAAACGAATGGAGGCTGATAGCTGAGGAGGCCAAAGATCATAGAGTGCTGTAGCAGCACGATTGTGCTAAGATAAGGTAAGTGCGTGACGCACCAAGTCTTTCAAGGATGACTTGAATGTTTTCTGGTCCTGCTCGTCTGTCAGATTATTGTGTACTCAAGCATATAAACTGTGGAAGTTCAATTTGTCATGCGGAACACTACAGCTATATACTAAAAATTGAACTTTGATGCTTGTGTTTGCATATGAATCTATCGCCCTCAATGCTTCTCTCAGTAACGAGTTCTAGCAGTTATAGGTCGGCTGGAATGATGCAAATTGTCAAGACCCTTTTCAAATAATTTGCACTATCTGATGATGATGCTATCATCTATGCAATCAGCAGTTATATTTCCATCATTATATTATGAATTCCAGTTTATAAAAATATGACCTTTTTGCTCCTTTATAGACGATTCTTAAACATATGACACTTGTGACGTTCATCACATTTCTTACACTGTGTGACCTTTAAACTAGTTAACTTACAGTTTTCAGCATGCTACTTACACCCTGAAAAGAGAGAGAGAAACAGTAGCTATCTCACTTTCAGTCCTTGCGTTGATGTTGCCTTCAGCATCCCTTTCAACACAGCTTAATGTTGAATCTGAACCACGTGAGCTCCCACCGGGAATTGAACCTCGGTTTCCCGCGTCTTACGCATAAGCTTCGTATGACCTCGCGAGAGCTCACGGTCGGGTAAGCCTCCGAGGTAATTTCAGTGCAGTTGAACTACAAATTAAATGAAGGAGAGAAATTTCTGTTTTAAATTGTTTTTTTGTAAAAGTATTCGAATCAGATTTCGAAAGCATTAATGTGTAGAAATTTGGTTATATTTGTAGACCTGTGTAAGTTCTGTATGTCTTGTTACTGATGATTGACACATATGACTAACTGTACCAAAATTTTGCTTAAAATATTTTTCGTATAAACGCAAATTCTGCGTTGGTGCATTATGTGACGTTTATCTGAATTCGTACACTTTGTGCAGTGTATGCTTCTTGTTGATCGTGCTGCCGCCTGGTGGTACTAAAAGTCAGATTAGAAGAAGAGGAAAAGGAAAGAATGGAGTTTTTAGTTAGACTTCAATGTGTGTTGGTGTGTGTGTGTTCTATGAATGACTCAGCTAAAATTTTAGAATAACGCTGAATCCTGAACCCAAAACATTTTGAAGAATATAAATAGTAATATTCTTTTTTAAGAAAACTTTAATATTCGTGATATCGCGTAATCATCCATTAAAAACAGTGCTGTTAATGTGGATGTTTTGGTAGTTTTGAAATAAAACATTATTAAAGTAAATCAACCCTAAGTAATATTTCATAACAACGAGGCTGTGTGATCAAGATTAAAGGTGAAACAAAGAACTCGGCGGGTGGTACTTGAAGACAACGGACTTATAGCAAACGACCGACACAAAAACTGGTCGAAATAATTCTGTTCTTCAACAGACATCACCACATAATGTTGTCACTACGTTCACTTGGAATGACTGTCTGTTAAATTCTCAATACCGGAAGAAAGGACGATTTTTGTGAGTGGATTCGACGGATATATAGTGTCTCAACTAAAAATGTGATCACACCAATCTATAAGCCATGGCGGACAGAAAACATAGAAGTGAGTGGTAAAAAGTATACTTACGAATTCGTTACACAAATGGGGCGACAAGTGTAAGAAAAGTTTGTTTATCTCAGGTACGTTTGCTTATTTCCAATAAATGGCACAATAAGATGTAATTTTATCAGTTTTTCTTTCACAGATTGCATGACGTAACGAGAACGTGGTTGTTGGATAACTTGTATTCGATTCATGAAAGTAGGTGATGCTCTCGTCTATTTTCGTAATACGCCTTAGGTCTTCACCCAGGTGATCCGTCCGAATCTGGACCGTAACGGTGAGGTGTGTCGCGTCTTCCTCAAGCAATCGTCGCGTGAACAAACTTTCCGAACCCACAAATAAAATGGTGTAAAGCTGTATTATTTGAGGGCGAGGAGTAGGGAGTTCTCCGCGGAGGCCGGTTGAGGATGGTGTGCACCACGCAGCACTATGCTGCTTGAACCCAGAACCGTAATAGAATGGCTAAGCCCTTCACAGGGACAAAAGTCTCAATCAGGAAGGTACGCGGATCGAGCCCGGACACCGTAATAGAATGGCGTTTCCCTCCAGGGACGGATCAATTAATAATAATTCACGTTTTTATTAATTGATTCGTAACGGATGTGACATCTGGGAGAGGATCTAGGTGTTGTAATATTTGATAGGTTTCATTTCTCATGATATGCTATATGCGCTAACTCGAAGATATTATTGGTATTTGTTGTGTTTGTATATTTGTAACTGGTAATCATGGCAGAAAGTGAAAATTTGAGTTTGCAAACTTTGCTTGAAGCTATTAATGAGATTAAGCAATCACTTAATGATGCTGTTAACGATACTAAAGAACAAATGCAATCACTTAATGGTAGCGTAAATGACACTAAGCGACAGCTCAATGAAGTCATTAACGAGTCGAAAACTGAAACCCAAGCTCAGATAGAAAAGTTCTCTAACGACCTTACAGGTAAATTAGAAATGTTAGAATATAGGATGGATGGGCAAATTCAGACACTGTCGACTGAGTTAGTACAAATGAGAAGTGAAATAGACAGGGTTAGTCGTACTTGTGCGGATAACTTTGAAAAACTGTCAGCACAGTTTCAAGAGAAATTAAATGTACAAGAAACAAAGGTTGATGAAGTTAAGCTTGCCGTGAAAAATAACGAGGACAAAATACGTTTAGTCAGTGCTAAAGCTAATCAGTTAGGAGATCAAGTTAGGGACACCGAGGAACGTATTATAATGATTGGAAATAAAGTTAAGGATTTAAGTTCCGATGTCAACTTAGTAAATGATAAAGCTGAGCGAGCGCAGGAAAAAGTGGGAGAACACGAAAGTAGAATCATGAAATTGGATCAAAGTGTTCGTGAGATTTTTGATGTAAGTATTGCAACACGAGAAATAGCTCATCATACTCAAACGATGATAGACGATGTTAAGGGCGAAGTAGAAAGTAAGTTCGATATAGTAAATCAAGAGGTCAGAAACTTGCGCGTGAGTATGATTGAAAGTCAAATTAGGTCATCAACACTTGTGGGAAACGTAAAATCCGAGATGGAAATTAAAGAAGAAAAAGTTGACACTAGTGTACGTAAAAACACCAATCCTTTTCTTGATTACGATGTTAGTTCTGTGTTGAGTGAAAATGATTCTTCGGATTCTCACAGTGATAATAGCCTTGTTGGGGTAAAAACTATCAAACGGAGGAAAAAGCGGGAAAGAAAAGTAGCTTTAAAATTACGAGATTTAGAATCTTTCGAGAAATTCTCTGGTCACGAAAATGAATTGACTGCCACTGCATTCTTACGTAAGTTTGAAGATCAAGCTTCGCTTATGTCAATTTCTCGTAGTCAATATTTAGATATTATCAAATTTTTGTTGACTGGTTCTGCGCAAAATTGGTACATTAACAATTGTGGTTTTTTCACTTCTTACGATCGTTTTGCCGAGTTGTTCAAATTAGAGTTTGAGAATGAACAGGTTCGTGCTAACAAGTTAATGGTATTGCAATACAAACCATATGATGCAAAAGTCGACGGAAGTGTGTACAATTTTGTGTCATATAGATGTAATAAGATTCAAGAAATTAATCCCGACATAAAAGAATCGTTAGCTATTAGTATGATTCTCAATTTGATTCCACCTTACTACCGACGTCAGTTAACAACTTTGTCCACTATGAATTTGTCTTCTGTATTGTCCGTCATACAAAGATTAGAAGCAATTCCCACGTCTGATAACCGTAATAACAGCAATAATCATAGGTTTCTGAAAGTCAACCAGGTATCTGTTGATAAGAACGGTAAGCGTAAAAGTAATCAGAATAACGTTAGTGACTGTGATGAGTCAGATCAGGTACATTCGAACGAAAATTCAAACAACAGAAATAATCGGAAAAGAAAAAATTCCTTTCGTAGAAACAAAAAGAAAAAATGGAATAACAATAGTAGTTCTGATAGGCATGAAGAAAGTGTGTGTTTTTGCAATCATGGTTCCAATGTAAGTAATAGCAATGCTAATGTAAATCAAAATGAAGCCACCAGTGATGTGACTAATAGGCCAGCGAATGGTAATTCCCAAACAAGAAATTCACCTCAGTCTGGTTACAGTAATGGAAATTTTGTAAATCCTTCAAATTTTGGTAATCCTACTGGCTTTAGGCCACCAAGACCGAATTTTACGAATGTCGCTACAGGTAATTTTGGGTTTCAAAATAGATTTCCTCCCCCAAACTAGAAGCACCCTGCCTGAAGAGTGCTCATAGCAGGGAATTAATTCAAACGTGTAGTAATGAGTTAAATAATGCACTCCTTCCAAATAGTCAGACTGTTTTTGTAAAGCTTGATAAAAATCTAATAAACTTAGTACAGTGGGATGATGTTTTCTCATCTGACGAAGAGGAAACTAAAGATTTTTGTAAAACTAATGTAAATTCATGTGCCACTGCTGAAATTCTTGTCAAAATTATGAATGAAAATCTGTACGCTCTGTGCGATTCAGGTGCTTCGGCTAGTTTGTTAAGTTATAATGCGTGAAAAAAAATATCTAATATAGTGTCAAACGCTGTATTACAACCCGCTCCTCAGATTGTTCTAGTAGATTATAGTGGAAAAAGAACAAAATCAGTTAAGGGCGAGGTTACCCTCTGTGTAGAAATTGGACCTGTAACTTGTGATGTTAGATTTATTGTTGTCAGTGACCTTAATTGTAATTGTCTGCTAGGCAGAGATTTCTTATCGCTAGCTAATGCGAAATTAGACTTTGGCGAGAAATCCGTTACTGTAGGTTACGACCCTAACACTTGTAAGGTACCAATGAAAGAGTATGAGCACGGATTTGGTAGTGACCCCCTTCTGAGTAATGAAAGTAAACGTAAAGTAAAAATACTTACTAGAGAGAGTGTTAATAAGGTTGGTTTTCATTTAAATAATGCGAATTGTGTTGACACTAATTCAGCTATTGAAAGCGAAAACGAAGATGTAGACGAACCTGGGCTAGAGTGTCCAATAGTTAAGAATTTAGAAATGCATAAGAAACAGCTGACGCAGGAATGGATGGATAGTTTGTTTGAAAACAGTAAAGCATTTGAACATGTAGAAAGGTGTAATGTCAATAATGATTTAAACATAGAGCAAATAAAACAAGCACGTTTGAACGAAGCTGCTGAAGTAAATTTTTTGTATCATTTCTATGGGGAACAAATTCATAAATTGGATGAGGAAATTCAAAAGTCTCATAATAATGTAAAAATAAATCAGGATGTTTGTAATACAAGTAAAATTACTCGTAATACCCAAAGTCACTTTCCTTCTGTTACTGAAATTAGAACAAAAGTTCTTGAAATTGAAAATTTATCTAATGTTCAAAAACAACGACTTTATGATTTGTTATTGAAACATAGATTGGTTTTTAGCGATTTGCCAGGTAAATGTAATAAATTTGAATACACCATCGAAGTTGAAACTGATCAACCGATTGTAAAACGTCAGTATCCATTACCTTTTAAGTACAAAGAAAATATTGAACAGCAAATAGCTGAATGGTTAGAATGTGGCGTAGTGGAAGAATGTATTTCTGTGCATTGTCACCCTTTGTTGTGCGTAGCTAAGAAAAACACTAGTAAACTTCGTACTGTCGTAGATTTAACTCAATTGAACAAATTTGTGAAATTGAAGCAGTTAAAAGTCAATAAGATCGATGACCTTCTCATCAAATTTCAAGGAATTCAATTCGTGTCTTGTTTAGATTTTGTGGGAAGTTATTTACAAGTATGTTTAAGTGAAGAAAGTAAACAATACACAGCCTTTTGTTGGAACGGTAAAATGTATCAGTATACTCGAGTTCCGTTTGGTTACATAAACGGAGGAGCTGCTTTTATGTTGTGTTTGCAAACTGTCCTTGGGGCAGGTTTATATGAAAAGGTGGTCTCGTACATCGATGATGTCTCTGTAATTTCTATGACTTTTGAAGAACAGTTACAATTTTTGGATCAAATATTTCAGAAAGTCTACGAGGCTGGTATGACTTTAAATCTACAAAAGTGTACTTTTTGTAATACGAAATTTAGTTTTTTAGGGTTTGACATCAGTCCGCAAGGCATAACAAAAAATCCTTCTTATGTACAGTGTATCAAAGACCTACCAAGGCCTAGAAATTTGAAAGAATTGCAAAGAGTTTTAGGTTTGTTCCAGTGGTGCGCCAAATTTGTTGAAAATTTCGCTCAAAAATCTGAACCTTTATTTGGTTTGTTAAAGAAAAATAAAAAATGGATCTGGGATCAATCTTGTGAAGATAGTTTTAACCAGTTGAAAAGTGATTTAGTTCAAGAGGTAATGCTTGCACATCCTTTGTTAGATCATGATTTTTGTTTAATTACAGACTGTAGTTCAGTTGCTTTAGGAAACATTCTTTTTCAAGAAGTAGATGGTAAGAAACATATTTTAGGGTTTTATAGTAGAACGTTAAAACCTGCTGAGACGAATTACACTGTGACTGAACGTGAGTGTCTTTCAATTGTAGTCGCGCTTAAACGTTGGTCTCAATTGTTGTATGGAAGGCATGTAAAAATTTACACGGATCATAACTCATTGGTATATTTGCACAAAATGAGACAGTGGAATTCTCGACTTGCTCGTTGGAGTTTACAAATTCAGGGATTTGATGTACAAATTGTATATATTAAAGGTCAAGATAATCAAGCTAGCGATGCATTGTCACGTATCATTCTGTTTCCTGAGGTTGAAAAGTATGAAGTTAATAAGTACGAAGTGTTGCCATCTTGTTTTAAAAATTGGACTGTTCAAGATTTAATTAGCAAGCAAAGAGAACATCCGGAGTATGAAAATATCATGAAGTACTTAGAGAATCCCAACGATCCTTATGTTAAGGTTAAGAATCGAAATATTGGTGAATTTTACAAAATCGAAAATGGAATTTTGTTGAATCGTAGTTACCATTTTCCTAATCAATGGAAAATTTGTATTCCTCCTTCACTTGTGAATGATGTAATTCAAAATTATCATGAACAAGGTCATTTTGGTTTTGAAAAGGTTTTAGGCTTTGTGAGTGATTGTTGTTATTGGAAGTCCATGCGTCGAGATATCAGCAATTATTTGCGTGACTGTGTTGTCTGTAGACGTACGAAAGTTGAAACTTCACCACCAGCTAGACCTTTACAAACTGTGGCTGTAAAGAATGTAAGAGACATGGTCTCGATCGATTTGTTAGGACCTTATCCACCTTCTCATACTGGAAATAAATTTGCATTGTCAATTTTGGATGTATTTAGTAGATATTACACGATGTTTCCAATCAGAAATGCAACGACCAAATGTGTTTTGAGATGTTTAGAATATTACTATTTTGTAACCATGGGAATTCCAAAATCTATACTAGTAGACAATGGTGGATGTTTTGTATCGGCGAAATTTAAATCTAAAATGGAAGAGTATGGTATTAAGATTCACTATGTAACTCCTTACCATCCAAAGAGCTCAATTGTAGAACGTATCCATAGGGAGACGAATAGGTTGTTCAAATTATTGTGTAACGAAGAACATACTTCTTGGGAGAGATACATACCTCAAATTGTCATTTTGTTAAATTATTCTGTGTGTATAGTTTAGGTGTCAGCCCTGCTAGTCTTCATTTAAATGTAAAAGCAAATTATTCTGTGTTGAAGCATTTTGGCATTGTAACAAACGAAAGCTATGATGAAAGTGAACCTGTAAATTGGGAAAATAAACTCATAATGGCTGACTACCGCAGAAGTGAAAAGGTTAGAAAAAGAAACGAGAAATATAATGCATCCCAAGAAAGAAAATATAAAATAAAAGAAAATGATTTGGTATTTTTGTTGCAATCACATTTGAGTTCAGCAGTAGACAAAAAGATCCGCAAGTTTTTCATGCTTTATAAAGGCCCACTGTTTTGTAAAAATAAAATTTCAGATAAAGTCTTTGAACTTGTAGATCCTTTAACTGGAGAATCTTGTGGCGTACATTCTGTTGATCGTATGAGTGTGGAGACCCACTCAGAAAACTAGGAACATCTGGTTAGAATTAGCTAAGAAACATATACATGAAAGAGAATTTGATTCTGTAAGAGAAAATAGTGAAAAAACTGATTCTTGTGAACCAGAAACTTTAGTAAATGTAAATTCTTTGAATATAACGAAAGTTAGTTTGTCTATTTTCAACGAAAGCGAAAGTAATAAGTTTAATGTTCAGTTGTTGTTGAAAGAACTATTGAAATGTGATACATATTTGCAATATTTAAACGACAAGCTAGATTGTCGGTATCGTACTCTTATGTTAGCTTTAAATCATTTGCTGAATCCTAAGCTAAATCGACGTGACGTGTAAAAAAAAAAGTCACTGATATGACTATTTCCTAAATGCTAGTATGTATGAGAATGTTGTTCATTAGTATTCATATGTAAAGGGAAAAAAACCGCTTGCATGAGTAATTGTATTGTCTTGTTGATGCTTTGCGATAAGTTATCAAGACTAACTGTAAGATCTTAAAACACCAAATGTACGAGGTGAATTGTATAGCATTCATGTACTATTAAGAATGTAAACGATGATATGCTCTGATTTAGTCAGAGTGAGAGTAAGTTTTTATGTGTCAGTGGAACACTGTGACACGAGTATTGAATTATGAACGGCAACTTCCCCCCCCTCATTTATTTTTAACCTTTGGGTTCATTTTTCTATGTTGTTTAATATTCCTACCTCACTAGAAGGTCTTGTTGCCATTCCAAAGGGGTGGGATGATAATAGAAATGTAATGGGGAAGGGAGACTTAAAAATTTAAGTGGATAGGCGCTAATTAGCGTAAAAGTGTGGCAGACTTACTTCTATCCGGCCTCACTCTTATTGTTACAGTACAAAAGAGTGGTAATAAACTTGTTTCACGTAGTTATTATGTTTAAATGATGTGTAATCCTTGTATTTGTGAATAACAATTTTGTTTTCGTAACTTTTTTGTCAGAATAGCATGAGAAGTGCAAGTATACTTTGTCATTTATGCAATTTAAGTATAATGTGTGTAGAATAAGTTTGTTCATTTCCTTTTGTGGAATATTGAAATACATTATTCAAATAATGTTTATTTTATCTATTTGTTGAAAAGTTGAGTTGTTCATAATAATTAATTGTTTGTTTTGTAGTTTTTTGCATAATGTCGTAAAGTAAGTAATGTGAATATATTATGCCTAAATGATGCCATGATTACGTATAATGTTTGAGTTATTTTAACAATAAGAGCGCATATAGTAACATTGTAATTCAAATATCAAAAGTATATCATGAGAATTTTTGTATATTAATTGTGAGTCATGCATATATAAATGTTTAACTTAGTGACAGTGCCGAATGAAAAAAAAAACTTTAAAGACTTTACATGTAAAAGCCCCATAAAACTTTTATGTAAGTGTATAAATGCCCCACGCGTTTGTCGTTTTTCTACGTTAAATGAAACTTAATGAAACTTTTTCATCTGATGAGGTGTCGAGTTACACTCGTGGTGTCATTAAACGTAAATATCATGATGCCGTTTACAGAACTTTGATATCTCAAACTATTCGGGAGATATGAAAAAAATACTGTAGTAAAATTTGATATATTGCTTAAAATTGCATAGGCTACTTGCGGAAACTTTTTAAAATAAGTTGATTTACTTTGCTTTTATAACATTACAACAATATGTTTTGGTAGGTGTAATAAGAATAATTTCCTGGAATTACATACTTTTAAGCAGTGTTACAAACTTTTAACAGTTTTTATCATATCTCCAGAACAGTTCGAGATATTAAATTGTTGTTAACGGCATTGTGATCTTCCATGAAAACTATCTATGCAGTTGGATGATGTACTTATCTAAGCAGTTTTTCGAATTCAAAAGACTTTTGAAAAGTCAAATTTTTCAACCCCTTGTAACTGTTCGTGTTCATTAGAAATCTGTCATATCACGAACATAATAGACGCTAAAGTACTTCGGACGTGCATTGCCCCGTCTGTGTTATTGCTTCTGTAGAGGACTCCAAAATTTGGATGTTGCTGATACTGTGCCGTCCTTAGTTCGCAACACTGAATAATGTAACTTGAACGTGACGTGCTATTTGAAGAAATGAAACTTTGTTTAGTAGACTGTTAGCCTTGTGGTATCAAGAGTGCGCCAAACCATCCCCCCCTGCTGATATTTGCATGATGCATAATTTCAGTGTTTTTGTCCCATTAGTTTAACTTACAAGGGCTTATCAAGATAAATGGTTCCAGCCCGTGTAAAATACATAAACATCTTGTTACTGCCGAATATATGTCGGAATCCCTTAAGGTTATGACATGAAATATGGTGTTCTGGGCTTTTAGTGTAAAATAACTAAATACATGTTCAGTGTTTTTAGATGTTTGACCTAGAATGGAAGAGAAAGGGGTGAAGTGCTTCCTTAAGACGCCTGTACGAAACGTTCGAATTTAGAGTTCAGAAACATTCTATGTGGAAGGTACAGAAGGAAGAACGCAAAATTAAGATTCAGTAGTAAAAATTGTTCAGTTATGTAGAGAGGACGATGGGTGACAGGACTACCAAGAAAAGTCCTGCGCGAAAAAAAAAAAAGAAACATGCTGGTAGAGTAAGGAGGAAATCCGATCTTACGATGGAGCGGATGAAGAAAAAGGATGGACTAACAGAGTAAAGGAATGAAACGAATGGAGACTGATAGCTGAGGAGGCCAAAGATCATAGAGTGCTGTAGCAGCACGATTGTGCTAAGATAAGGTAAGTGCGTGACGCACCAAGTCTTTCAAGGATGACTTGAATGTTTTCTGGTCCTGCTCGTCTGTCAGATTATTGTGTACTCAAGCATATAAACTGTGGAAGTTCAATTTGTCATGCGGAACACTACAGCTATATACTAAAAATTGAACTTTGATGCTTGTGTTTGCATATGAATCTATCGCCCTCAATGCTTCTCTCAGTAACGAGTTCTAGCAGTTATAGGTCGGCTGGAATGATGCAAATTGTCAAGACCCTTTTCAAATAATTTGCACTATCTGATGATGATGCTATCATCTATGCAATCAGCAGTTATATTTCCATCATTATATTATGAATTCCAGTTTATAAAAATATGACCTTTTTGCTCCTTTATAGACGATTCTTAAACATATGACACTTGTGACGTTCATCACATTTCTTACACTGTGTGACCTTTAAACTAGTTAACTTACAGTTTTCAGCATGCTACTTACACCCTGAAAAGAGAGAGAGAAACAGTAGCTATCTCACTCTCAGTCCTTGCGTTGATGTTGCCTTCAGCATCCCTTTCAACACAGCTTAATGTTGAATCTGAACCACGTGAGCTCCCACCGGGAATTGAACCTCGGTTTCCCGCGTCTTACGCATAAGCTTCGTATGACCTCGCGAGAGCTCACGGTCGGGTAAGCCTCCGAGGTAATTTCAGTGCAGTTGAACTACAAATTAAATGAAGGAGAGAAATTTCTGTTTTAAATTGTTTTTTTTGTAAAAGTATTCGAATCAGATTTCGAAAGCATTAATGTGTAGAAATTTGGTTATATTTGTAGACCTGTGTAAGTTCTGTATGTCTTGTTACTGATGATTGACACATATGACTGTAACTGTACCAAAATTTTGCTTAAAATATTTTTCGTATAAACGCAAATTCTGCGTTGGTGCATTATGTGACGTTTATCTGAATTCGTACACTTTGTGCAGTGTATGCTTCTTGTTGATCGTGCTGCCGCCTGGTGGTACTAAAAGTCAGATTAGAAGAAGAGGAAAAGGAAAGAATGGAGTTTTTAGTTAGACTTCAATGTGTGTTGGTGTGTGTGTGTTCTATGAATGACTCAGCTAAAATTTTAGAATAACGCTGAATCCTGAACCCAAAACATTTTGAAGAATATAAATAGTAATATTCTTTTTTAAGAAAACTTTAATATTCGTGATATCGCGTAATCATCCATTAAAAACAGTGCTGTTAATGTGGATGTTTTGGTAGTTTTGAAATAAAACATTATTAAAGTAAATCAACCCTAAGTAATATTTCATAACAACGAGGCTGTGTGATCAAGATTAAAGGTGAAACAAAGAACTCGGCGGGTGGTACTTGAAGACAACGGACTTATAGCAAACGACCGACACAAAAACTGGTCGAAATAATTCTGTTCTTCAACAGACATCACCACATAATGTTGTCACTACGTTCACTTGGAATGACTGTCTGTTAAATTCTCAATACCGGAAGAAAGGACGATTTTTGTGAGTGGATTCGACGGATATATAGTGTCTCAACTAAAAATGTGATCACACCAATCTATAAGCCATGGCGGACAGAAAACATAGAAGTGAGTGGTAAAAAGTATACTTACGAATTCGTTACACAAATGGGGCGACAAGTGTAAGAAAAGTTTGTTTATCTCAGGTACGTTTGCTTATTTCCAATAAATGGCACAATAAGATGTAATTTTATCAGTTTTTCTTTCACAGATTGCATGACGTAACGAGAACGTGGTTGTTGGATAACTTGTATTCGATTCATGAAAGTAGGTGATGCTCTCGTCTATTTTCGTAATACGCCTTAGGTCTTCACCCAGGTGATCCGTCCGAATCTGGACCGTAACGGTGAGGTGTGTCGCGTCTTCCTCAAGCAATCGTCGCGTGAACAAACTTTCCGAACCCACAAATAAAATGGTGTAAAGCTGTATTATTTGAGGGCGAGGAGTAGGGAGTTCTCCGCGGAGGCCGGTTGAGGATGGTGTGCACCACGCAGCACTATGCTGCTTGAACCCAGAACCGTAATAGAATGGCTAAGCCCTTCACAGGGACAAAAGTCTCAATCAGGAAGGTACGCGGATCGAGCCCGGACACCGTAATATGACAATGTAAACGTTGTCAGGATATGCTTATATAGAACACATCCCCCAGAAGAAAAAAAGTATGCGAATTATAATGCAGCAACAGTTCTGTGTTTAACTGAAGTAATTTTCATGTTCCTTTAATAAGTTTGATCAGCCGATTTTTATTGTGAGTACTGTCTTAGTTTTGGCTTACTAGCAAATGGAAGATTAAATAATCGAAAATTGTAGGATACTGCCTTTTTGAACGACTTCCTGTCAATTAAGCATATGTGTCAAGAATATAAGTAAATTTGAAACATCCAAAGAAAAGACAGAGAAGAGACTGAAAGAATGGAGAAGAGTGTTGGAAGAGACACGCTTGAGGATAAGTAGAACAAAAACAGAATATATGACACTCAATGAAAACGAAAGTTTCCTACAGCTCCAAGGAGAGACTCTATTACCAACTCGAAATTTTAAGTATCTTGGATCGTACCTCGATCACGATGGAGAATTATATACGGAAACTCAACACGGAATAAAATCTGGTTGGCTAAACTGAAGGATGGGTGAGGTGCTGTGTGACAAAACAGTAAGTTGTAGGTTAAAAGGCCGTCGATATTAAGACCAGCCATGGTGTACAGTAACGAAACGTGGGCAAACTTCAGAACCAGGGTTGAAAAAAAAACGTTTTAAACAAAAAAAACGTTTAAAATGTTTATTTGGTTTAAAACAATAATCTAAATAGGCATATATATTACATTTTTAAACTCTTATGTATTGCTTGCCATCTATATTCACCCGCTAGATCAAATTTCGGGAACTTTCCTAATCTCGATCCGTCCAAATGTTCAATTCCGGAGAAAGAAATCGGGATTTTTCCGATCTCCGTTCACAGAATATGTAGTTTAGTTTCTGTGTGTTACGTTCTACTGGTCGTCTGCATTCTTAATCTTTAAATGCCCATTGACGCAACTGCTGTGTCAGGGCTTTAAACCTCAATGGCTCAGTCTTAAACCTCCAATTAAGGCTGGAAGATGGTTTTGGTACCAATTTATTCCTGAAAGATGCAGCTTTGCTGGTGTGCATTTTATGTATGTGAAAGGGTAAATATCGTTTTTTTTTTTTTTTTAATAGTTTTTGGGGGCCATTACGTGAAGCAAGGAAGTAGGCCACCACATGGTGATATCGTGTATTTGTACTTCTTGCTTATATGGGGGAGCAGGGAGGGGGCACAGTTAGCCAATTTTTGGAGTTTAAGTTTCTTGACGTAAATGACATTTATTTTTACAACAAACATCAATAGCCTCTTCAATCTGATATTTTAGTTGTTTTAAACATGTCCAACGAGCATCGAAAAAAAAAACACGTTTAAAACAATTTGTTTAAAACAAACTGAATAAAACAACAGCCCTCGTTTTAAACATGTTTTAAATATTTTGTTTTAAACATATCAACCCTGCTCAGAACGAAAGAGAAGTTTTCATCTGTGCAATAAGAGTGTAATGAAAAAATATCAGAACTTGGGCTTAAAGAGCTAAGACTATCTAGTGCCCAAGAGAATCTCTGAAGGCATTGATGAGCATGACTTAATTTCACCAGAAGTAGATTATAGACGTGATTTCTTTCAAATAATTGGCATTGCTGTGGAAGGACTCAAAACTGGAATACTCAACCAAGAAGGTATGAAAAAACAGACAATGCTAGAAAGTGTTGCTTCAAAAGGAAGGATATGATGTAGTGTATCTTTACTCAGAGATCAATATTCAGTTTAGTGCTGTTGAATTTTTGTGACATTTGCGGTTTTCGTTTTTTGAGAAAACCGGTTTTCTGAAAACCGAAAACCTCAAATGCGGTTTTCAAAACCGAAACCGCAAAAGCGGTTTGAAAACCGAAACCGCAAAAGCGGTTTTCAAAACCGAAACCGAAAAAGCGGTTTTCAAAACCAAAACCGCAAGAGCGGTTTTCAAAACCGAAACCGCAAATGCGGTTTTCAAAACCGAAACTGCAGAAGCTCTTTTTGAAAACGAAAGCCGCCCGAAACCGTGTTTGCGGTTTTATAAACGAAACCTCGTTTGTCCTTTTCAAAGCAGAAACAATGTTTGATGATTTTAATTACACCTTTTAACAATTGTGAAACCATTTATCGATCGAGACCATTGTATTGATTTGTCTGTGTTTTAACTTTTTTTTATTTGCTCCAAGATTATTATGGTAATATATGCAGCACTGTGCAAAAAACATAGTTCGATGGTTGTACAGGTCACAGCTAAATTAAGGTTGCAATATTTTAAAGTCAGAAAAGTGGGGAGTTCTAAACCGTAAGTACTGATGTGAACTTGTGTTTTACAAATACTGACCTTGGATCCTTCGCAGTTTTTTTTTAAAGTTACTTCTTTGATGACACTTCCAATGTACTTTTCGGCTGCAGGGAAGCAAACTGGACCCCACCTGATTTTCATATATTTTGTAAATTAGATCACGAGGAACACGAATCTGAAGGAATTTTGACATTCCGAATTTCGGAACTCGAGATATTCGAACATAAAGTGACCACGGAAGCAAACTGGACCAAAACTAATTTTTATATATTTTGTAAACTAGACCACGAGGAACACGAATCTGATGAATTTTGACATTCCGACTTCCCGAACTCAAGATACTAGAACTTATACAGTAGTATTACATAGTATGTATAAAATTAACGAAGAAAGTTCTGTCACTTTTTGACCTATTGCCTTAGAGCATCGATCTCTCACCTAAGACCAGGGGTGTAGACAGCAGTTTTCTGTAGGAGGGGCTCGTCGTTTCTGAAGGGGGGCCAGCTACAATCTAAAAAAAAAAAAAAAAAAAGATGTGTTGCAGCTAGTGTTTTTGAAGCCTGAAACAAACTGGAAAATTTTGGTTTCCTTCCAGAAAACTAAAAAACAATGTTTTTAGCTTCTTCTTCTTCTTCTCATTATTATTATTATTATTATTATTATTATTATTATTATTATTATTATTATTATTATTATTATTATTATTGTTAATAATAATAATTTCATAAATTATTTTACAGATAGTTTGTATTATGTTTAACCAAGAACTACTGCCCCCGACCAAACATTATACCTTTGTTCATAACTATTTCAATACACAGAACCGATCTATAAAGGTAAACAAGAAAGTTCTATCGCTTTCTCACCCACCACCATTTATATGTCACCTAACACGTATCTAGAAGATTAAGAATACATCGACAACTTTCTGTAAACGTTCTGGAAGGCCATTTATTCCATCGCGGTAGAGGTTGGTGTTCCGTGAAGCGAAGGAGGTATCAAGTGTATTTTGCACTTCTACTTCGGATTTGAGCTGGCATCCTTTAAAGGTGATTGTCCAAGGAAGGGAACAGATGATAATCGGACGGTGCAATGTCCAGTGAGTGTGGCGTATACAATAGTGTTTCCTATCCAAGGCGTAAAATTGTGTCCCAGGTCATCCTAGCCACGAGGGGCTTAGCGTTGTCCTGTAACATAAGGACCCCTTTGGGATTCAGAAGTGCTGGCTCCAGAGTTTTGAGTTTCTCTTGAACACGGCTACTGCTGACAGTACACAGTTGATTGATGCGATGACCAGCATCATGCCGCGAGCAGTTCATAAACACACAGGAGGACTTTCTTCTGGTGTAGTGCTGGTTTCGGCTGTCTTGGAACTGTTCATGGGATGCTAACCAATTATGACGGCGCCGTGGAACTTCGTACAGGACCCATTTCTCATCACATGGCAACACCTTGTCCAAAAATGGCTCGTTCCTCATACGAGACAGCAAAGAAACACAGGTGACTGCTTGCGTTGCCTTTTGAACCGGAATCAAGTTATGTGGGACCCATCGACCCAACTTCTAGTGTTTTCTCAGTTGATGAAGGTGCTGCTGAATGGTTTCGCCACTCACACTGAATTGTCCCCATGCCGTAAGCGTCGATGGACCACAAATGGGCAATTAGCGACATCTTGCCAAACATTGGCGGCGCCGCAGCGACGACTCCCGGTGGCCCCTCTACCGTTTTGAAAATTATACCACCAGCGGCAGAGACGCGACAAAGCGCCAACGAACCACAAAATTACTCCCCCAAAATGTTAAACCGGATATATGTGTGATTTATTACATTAAGGTGAGTGTAAAAAACACTTTAAAAAGTATCAAAAAATTACCCCGCAGGGGACTCAAACCACCAACCTTATGATTACTATGCAAGTGTTCTTCCTACTTCGCTACGAAGGCGATGAAGGAAACGTCGCTTGTAAAGGGATAAATCGTTAAGATCTTTTTTAATTGGGTGAATCAGAGTGTTCCTTTAACCGTATATATTCGACGATAACTGTTTGGAATTAGATAAAATGTGCGTAATTTTGTAACAAAATGACGCGTGTCTATTTACTGTATTTCATAGTTCTCCCATACTCACTTTCTAATGATCGACCACAGTTGCCATCTAAATTCATGCAATTATCGCACTTATCGAAGATTTTTCACTTCATGATGTTGAGGCATAGGTTATTCTTGACCCCCGGAGCTCACTTTAGGAACAATTCTCCAGGGAAAAATAATATATAATAATAACCGCATGCACATGACTGGCGATAGTTCATGTTGGTCCCTTCACGATTCTCCGCAAATAATCTAAGAAGTGCGGACCAAAACAAAGTTCTCGCGGGTCGCTGCTACGCGGTGGTAACTTCAACACCCCGACACGAAATATATGTTTCGACTCGACGAAACCCTGCTGCCAGTGAGGGCCAATTATCGCAGACCTCCACAAAAAGCGACATAACTTTCTTGGTTACTTTTATACATAAGACTGATTTTCTTTGAAATTGCACTTAATTTATTTAAGATTTTCTGACAAAAATGTTTATTTATTATTCGTGACGAAAAAGACATAATTATTTTATTAACAGCTATATCTCACTGTTTTACACGAAAAAGCATTTAAAAAAGCGAATGAATTCCAAACTGAAAAACTGAATAAAAACGTTGCTTTTCACCAAATTTTCCGTCTGATGTAAAGTTTTCTTAAAACACTAATTACAGCATATAAATAATATAATGTACTTACAATTTAGTACCATTGTTTTATGATAGAATTTATAGTACCTTGTCAAAACGTTTGTCTTCAAACTGTCAAATACAAATCGCCGTAAATTGTGTAATCTGCTGTCACAAAGAGTATACCATACTATTTTCGGATGGCTATAAGGAAGAAATACCATACTAGTTTGTGATCGGTATGGTAAAATACTATTTTTCCATACTATTTTACCGTAAATTATTAATTATATGTAAACTTTGTTATTTTTAAATGACTGAAGCGAAGTAATCTCACGATGATGTTTTAACATCTGGCCATTAGGAGGGCCAGGAAATCATTAGGAGGGCCAGGAAATCACCCGTGGCTACATCCCTGCCTAAGAAGTACCTGGAAGATCAAAAATAGTACCCATCAGTATCAACAACCTTCTCCCAACGTTCGGGGTGGGCATGGATTCCTTCGCGGTAGAACTTGGTTTGCCGTGAAGCGAAGAAAGTATCAAGTGTATTTTGCACTTTTACTACGGAGTTGAACTGGAGTTCTCTAAGGTGAGTATCCAAGGGATGGAACAGGTGATATTCGGACGGTGCAATGTCTGGGGAGTATGGCGGTTGCAATAGTGTTTACCATCCAAGGCGTAGCATGGTGTCCCGGGTCAATCTAGCCATGCGGGGCTTAGCGTTGTCCCGTAACGGGAGAACCCCTTAGCGATTGAGAAGTGCTGGCTCCAGGGTTTTGAGTTTTTCTTGAATACGACTCAACTGCTGACAGTAAACAGTTGCATTAATGTTCTGCTCTGACCAGCCGGTAACAGTTCCCGATGTACGATGTCACAAGCAGTCCACCAAATACACAGCAGGACTTTCTGCTGCATTACTGGTTTCAGCTGTTTTGGAACCAGTTCATGGGATTTTAACCAATGATGACGACGCCATGGAGCTTCTCATCACATGTCAACATCCTGTCCAGAAATGGCTCCTTTCTCAGACGAGACAGCAAAGAAACACAGGTGTCTGCTCGCGTAGCCTTCTGGCCCGGAATTAATTTATGTGGGACCAATAGACTCTAATTGTGGTGCTTCCCAAGTTGATGGAGGTGCTGCCGGATGGTTTCTCCACTCACATTGAATGTTAGCCCCAGTTCCTCATAGGTCCCTCCACTGTTCGCCTCAATTGCTACCTGAAGATTTTCGTTTTGTGCATGTGTTGGTCTTCCGGCACGTGGTGCGTCTTTCGTGAGTGTTTTGTCACCATCCTTAAACTTTCTAAATCACCCTTGCACTGTCTGCGTAATCACGACACCCTCACGTAATGCCTGAGATATCTTCCGCCCCGCTGCAGTGGCGTTTGACCCAAGTTTAAACTCGTACAGCATACACGCCCTTATGACGCTCTGTGAAGGTTCCATATTCACTCTGTCCTTACACAAGTTCACGTTGTAACTGAACTGCCACAAGCAGGTAGAATGTAGGATATACCCACACCAACATCTCACCTTCGCCTTTTCTCCATTCGCATTCAACTCACGGTGTGAGGATCAATTGAACACAGACCTCCACAAAAAGCTACAGAACTTTCTTGGTTACCTTTATATATCTCACAGGACATAATATTTTTCGTATAGAGAATATATCTGTATTAAACTTAAAGTTTTAATATCTCGAATTCCGGAAGTCAGAATGTCAAAAATCCTTCAGATTCGTATTCCTTGTGATCTAGTTTACGAAATATATAAAAATCTGAGGTTCAGCGGTTAAGATTGTCAGAGTTGTAGCGGCTTACGTTGAATATGCCAAGACTTTATCCATTAAGTCGTCTTAGATTTTTCTTCAATCCCAAAAAGCGGGTGGTTTTTCGTGATTAAGATACGTTTAAGCGAGGGACGAATATAGAACCTGAAAATCGGGCGGTACCCGCAAAAATCGGGTAATATGATAACACTAAGCTAAATCGAAAATAAGGTATATCCCTATTTAAGATCACTACACCTGCAACTTATGAAATCCAACTTGAAATCACATCCACTTAACCTGAGATCTTTTATATTATCATTACTCTTTCACCTTGTTTTAAAATAGTACTGCCACACTTTCTTTTGTTAACAAAAAACACCCTCCCTTTCTTAAAAAAAAATAAAAGAAAAAATTAGATCGCAATACATAATTTTGCCACTCCGATAAATGAGAATGTTGTGGTTTTGCATGTGTTGACTGTCTTTTTATCGCAAGTCTCAGACACCTGCAATAGTTCATACGTGAAGGGAACACCGATCATATTTTACTCTATATCTTTTTACTTCCCAATAACGATAGCCGTGCCTCTTTGTGAGGAACTGCAACTTATTATTTTTTTTTATTCTGCCAATTGTAAAAGTATACTAAACAAGAATTTCTGTACACATTAAGACATTTTAAGAAAAAATATCTTCTTTCCCCTCTGCAAATGCGGTTTTCAAAACCGAAACCGAAAAACGATTTTCAAAACCGAAACCGCAACAGCGGTTTTCAAAACCGACATTTCGGTTTTATGAAATTTCACTTTTTTCAAAAACCGGTTTTCGGTTTTTTCAAAAACCGATTTCGACAGCACTAATTCTGTTGTTGAAAACACAACGAACTTTTTCACACCTGGTACAAATCAAGTCTTTAACGTGGATCATTATGTGTTCTCTGTTCTATGAGAAACGCTGTTTGATAGTGTGACGTTGCCAGATAATTAAGGAAGTAATCATGGAATTCTGCTTGGATACTTACTGGAGAAATTAGTTTTTGACCCTTACCGCAATTCACAGCTAAGTTCCGCTCCTGGAACTGCAACGATAGAATATAGGAATTTTCTTATTACGACTACCACAGTAAACGTACCAATTTGGCAACAACTGATTATGGCGTTCTGCGTAAGTTCCTTCTCAAAATCTATTTCCTTAGATGTAAATTAATATTTAAATAAAATGTGAAACATAACGCGAAAAACTGTCAAACACTATGTCTATTTCGTAATAAGATAGTTACTTTAAAATACTTCACACACACAAATAAACATTTCATAAAACTGAGCCTTTCTAGTAAGATCTAACAGCAAATGCCATATTGTGTGCTTATTGTAAAACAAATCAAAGATTTTCCTTTATTTGTTACCTTTTTCGATATCAGAACACACAAGGAAATAAATCAGGGTCTTGTGTTGTAGCTGAAACATAACTCTGTCTTATAGTACAATATTTATAATATATAACGTTTCATTGTGCAGTAGTTAAGGGAATGAGCTAAAATATGTACGACTTCCGGGTGATGAAAATCTTAAAAGACGTTAAGGAAGTTTTGATTTCAATGAACAAAGAGGTTGGGAGTTATTCTCAAATGTTGAAGTTCTAACTAGGCAAAGTCTAGTATGCCCAGCTTCAAGTTGTGAAGCAGAGCGCAGTTTTAGTGCTCTGCGGAAACTGAAGACGTATCTTAAGTCAACTATGACCCAAAAGTGGCTGAACCATGTAGTAGTTTGCTACGTCAACAAAGCAATGTTAAAGTTGACATTAAAGAAGTGGCACAAAGTTTGTTTCGAATTGTATCAAAAAAAAAAAAAAAAAAAAAAATGGCTCTGTGAAGCTGAAGGTGGAGTAAGCTGTAAAGTAACAAACTGTTTTTATTTAGACAGCGAGCAGAAAAGCGAGTTTAGTTTAGCTTAATTTCAACTAATTTTTAACTACACATTTTTGAGCTTCATAATATTAGTTGTAGGTTTATAGCCAAAAACCTGTTTTCAAATCTTGATTAGTCCTTTGTATTCACTTTACACTATCTTGTATCATTATTTTTCTTTTGACATACACTTGGTGTCATTTAAGTTGAAATAAAATCGTAAAACGACCTTGAATTTTACTATTTGACTAAACAAACTGTAAAGTGTGTGTTTCTTTAGTACCATAAAAAAATAGATCAAAAGGTAAAAATAAAAAAATTCAAGTTTTTGTTTACTTTTTAAGTAAAAAATATTTGAAAATGCAATGTACGAAGACTATTTTTTTAAAGTTTTCCGGGCGAAGAAGCCCCAGACCCCCGCTTTCTTGAGGGTATTTCATACCCCCAGTCCCTTAAAGTATATGTGCTGGTGACGCTAATGAATAGTGGTAAGATATGGGTTGTGTGTGTATGTGGGAGGATACTCTGCTGCAGGAGAGTGAGTGGTGTTCTCTCTGTGTTATGTAGTGTGCGCGAGGATGCTTGGGCATGTAAGAGGCTGCATTGGAGTTCGGGGCAACATGGCGACGTGATAGGTAGCACTGTCTCGAACTCCAGTTTGATACAAATTTTAAAGACTGTGGACGTTTTTAGTGTCACTAACTTTCATTATAACAAAAGTTAGCAATAAAACAAACAGTTTAACACGGGCGGCTTCGGGCTATATGCCTGTGCCAGTTTGATTGCGATCATGACAATTAAAGTGCATATTAATTTTGTTTTTAAAACAATTTATTACTATTTAATAACTATAGAGTAATAATCGACATGGCTAATGGCCACGACATTTCTATTATAAAACCATCACTGTGGTTATAGAACAAGAACATGGCTGCGCTAATCTATTCTTGCTGCTAGCTTCCGTTCGTCTTCTTCACTTCTACGCCGTCTGGTCCTGACAATAGACGCGGTGTGTGGGGCGCAGAGTCTTTGAGTGTAATTTTTAAAGCACCCACTTGTGTTGCCGATCCTTCAGGTTTTATTTATGGCAGACGCGACTTGCCTCTGCCTTTTTTCTCTCAACTACTGAATTAATTTTTGTTACGGTATATCTCTTCTGTTCGGCTTTGAAATCTCAGCAGGTTGAGGCAAGTCACTATTTATTAGCAAGATAACTAATTATTTAAGCCATGCCTTACTACCCTTTTTCTTGCTTTCGTTTTTTAAAATTTATTTATTTATTTATTAGCTATATAATTAAAATAGAATACCCTGAATTAAAAAATATTAGTTCTTCGTGCTCTTCTTTTGAGTCATATAATTAAAATGTTCCTATTTTGTTTGCTCTTCAGTGTTACTCCTTTCTTCAGTACCTGAAAGTAAAAAATAAAGTAAGGTAAATGTATAGATAAATAAAAATAGACAAAAAAATACAAGTGCAACACTTCATGCTTTCACTGTTTACTTTTCGATCTTCGTACCCCTTTATCTTATTTTTCCTTATTGTTTCCTTCTCTTTTCTCCTTATTTCCTCGTCGTAGCATTAAAACTCTCTAAACAAGTACACAATTTAAATTGTAATACAACAGACTAAATATATACTACCACCTAACACATATACAGAGTGTAATATAATTAATGTAACAAACGTCAGGAGGCGATTCCTGACACCGAGATAAGTAATATAGCATATTAGGCATATTGGCAGAGTAAGCGAGAGCCGAAAGCTTAAGAACAGTATGTTCGAGCGGTAGATATGGACGTACAAAAAGACACAAACGCACGTTCGTCAGACACATCACAAGAGGTGTTTAAAGTGTCCACCATGGAAAGCAATGCATGCATGACAACGCCGGATCATGGATTGGCGAACCCGTTCGAAGATACTTAGGTCATGGCCAACAGTTGCACATGAGTTTTATATATGGTGTTCCAAGTCAACATGGTTGACAGAAGTAGCATAAACCGCACTTTACATGTATTCCCACAGGTAAAAATTAGGGTTGCCAATTTAGCCACTTCGTGGCTAAATCTGGCCCTAGAGTCTGGCTAGCCACAAATATTCAAAAAAGTTTATATATATATATATAGGGGTGCCAAAAATATAAAACGTAAGTGTGAAAATCATACCTAGTATGGTGTGGGGCCTCCTTTTGCGTCGAAAACAGCTTGGATCCGACGTAGAATGAACGTATACAGTTCCTGAATTGTGGTGTGTGGAATTTTGTACCATTGTTCCTCCAAAATATGCTCCAGTTCCTCAAGGTATGCTGGTGGAGGGTAATGAGACCGAACACGTCTTTCTAACTCAGACCACGATGGCTCAATGATGTTCAGATCTGGTGGTTATGGGACCCAGGGGAAGTGTGATAACTCCTGGTCATGCTCCTCAAACCATGATTTCATAGTTTTGCAGCGTGACAGGGTGCCAAATCATCTTGGTAGATGCCACCACCATCAGAAACAATATTTGGGCCAGGTCCCCCAAAATGGCCTCATATGCCTTAGCATTCATCATTCCATGCAGGGCTATGATGGGACCTGCGGATAGTTACGATATCACTGCCCATACTGTAACAGAACCACCCCCATGCTTTGCAGTTGGGAACAGACAGTCTGTATCATAGGCCTGCGACGGTGTTCTCCATACGTAAACACGACCGGTTGTTGGAAACAAGGTGAAGGTCGATCCATCGGACCACATTATGTGTTTGCACTACTCATGAGTCCTTGCCTTGTGGTCCTTGCACCACTGGATACGCCTCTTCGCATTTACTGCTGTGACCAGGGGTTTGACGATAGCGACCCTGCCATGAATTTTCATTTTATTAAGTTCCCGTCGCACTGTTTTCGATAAAACTGGGTTCTGTAGGCTGGGATTGAGTTCAGAGGCTTAATTTTCATTGCAGTAGTCTTCTTTTTAGCTGCTACAATCCGTTTTAAAGCTCTCCGGTCCCTATCTGACAGGATTGTCTTTCGACCACTTGCTGCTTGTCTTTCGACGACGCGTCGTCTGGGTCTGCCCATGAATTGTGTATGCCCTCGTGACATGGACACGGTGCCTTTCGATACCTCCACAATGTTCGCCACTGTTTCCACTGAAGCTCCAACCAGAAGGGCACCAACGATCATGCCTCTTTGGAAATCTGTCAGGATTCCTGCTGACGGAAGAGGAAGGTCCACATGACACGTTGAAAATAAAAAACGATCGGCAACCGCAACACGCGTTGTACAGTGGAGGACCAAACTTAGGTGTCCTGTATGAAGTGTTTTTAGATTTTTTGTCTACCCCTGTATATATATATATATATATATATATATATATATATATATATATATATATATATATATATATTGTGTGTGTGTGTGTGTCATTTTTCAATATTCTGAATTGTGATTCGTTCATGAAGAGGTAGCACTCTAAACTCCACTGTTATAATTGAATCCCTAAAATATTATATTGATGGTCATACTAATTGCTCCTCATATTTTGGTTGCACTGTACAGAATGAGCTCAAAACCTGTAAATTACTAGTAGGCATTGAAAAAATTCGAGAAAGAAGTTTTAGCAAAAAAAAAAAATCGAAGAAATTCAGAATAAACTTCCTGATAGTATAGACATCCTTCAGTAAATGTCGCTTTTCAGTGTCAGTGAGAATTTGAAACAAGTCAAACATTCTTTTATTGACTTAGCTTTAACTTTCACATTGGAACTTGAAGATAATATAGATAAAATTGGAAATCAGTAGTTAACATAAATTTCGTGAAAAGAGTAAATAAGTCTCCAATTGAAGATTTTTTGCAAGAAGTAAATCACTACTCGGATGCTGAAGAAGAGTCCATTTTCAGATTTTTTTTTTTTTTTCATACTAATCCTTCCACATTCGAACGCGAAAGTGAAGCGTGTATTTAACCAAGTGAATAGAGTCAGGAACAGGTTGAAAATAAAAACGCTATCTTCAATTTTAAGAGTGAGATTTGGGTTGTGCCGCGTTCACAAGTGTTATTTTCTATATAAAATTTCAGCCACACTTTTGCAACTAGTTGAAACAAAAGCAGCTCAGTACAAGCAACCGAGACAAACGAAGCTTCGACTTAACCTGAAGATTATAATGACATTTATTTCTGTTAGGGGAGGTTTGCTTTAATTATATGTTATTATAGGAGCAGAACTTATTTACCCTTGTCTCAGTTTGCTTTGTTTTTTCCTAGCCATTTCTAGCCACTTTTAGCTATTGATTTTAGCCACTTTTTCTCGTTGAGTGTTTTCAACACGAAAAAAAAATACAGGGATTCAGGTCCGGAGACTGGGCAGGCCAATGCATAGGACTGCCACTCCCAATCCAACTGTACCGCAAGTAAAAAAAAAATAATTAAAATATTAAAGAAATACAGATCAAAATAAATTGTACCAAATCAATAACTTAAAGAACAGCAATTTCTTAAATCAAATTAGAGAGTGAAATTAAACGAATGGTTGCAATCTCTTATTGTCACAAATGACAATATTTTATTGATAACCCAATTAGCTTACAATGGTAGTATAGTATATAGTCTTTTGAAACAATATAATCATTTGACTGTGAACAATCAAGAGTACTGAGTTCAAAACCAGACATAGTAGGTTAGCTTAACTGTATAACAGATAATTTTTAGAATCACTCAATGCTAGGCCAATTACAACAGAAATAAGCTAAATATTTAAACATTCAAATCTACCTGTCAGTTTTAGAGTTCTCCCAATATCATGTCACATGCAAAATAAACAGTTAAAGTTCTCTGTAGTAATATCTTACTTTATTGCATATTTCGCTTGGTTTTGACCAGACAATGGTCTCTCTTGCGGTATTTGTAATTTCGTATAGACCATTCCATTGCTATGCTGGATGTAGGACCCAGAATGCAGAATGCAGAATGATTTTTTACTTGCAAACTTGGTCATTTTATATGGACTATTGTCCTTGTTTGCTTTAATTATTTTTCCTTTTTACTTTGCCAATAGCCAATATAAAAATTTACAAAATCTTAGGAAAATCCTAATCTAAAAAAAAATATTGTTGTTATGTAATTATGTAAAAAAAAAATATATATAAGTGTTTTTGATCTTTAATTTTACCTTGAGGTTTGCTTTCGTCTTTTTGAGTGATTTTATCCAAATTGTTAACCTACCAAATTGCCATTATAATTTTTATGAATAAAAATGTTGATTTTTTAAATTCTTAGTTCAAGGTTTCATTACACAACGTCTTAGAAAGTTGTTCAACCATCGGCAGACATTCACACTGGAGTGCGCGAAAGCCTCATCATACATGCACCACATGTTGCGGCGAATTGCTAGGGCAACATTTTCCAGTAATTTAGGCAGTGTATCCTGCAAGTAGGTCAAATACTGTGCTTCATTGAGTCTACGGGATACCATGTGTGGGCCGATATATTGATCGTGGACAATACCACACCATACATTGAATCCAAATTGGTGTTGATGAGTTACAACTGTAGTATGGGAATGTGCTTCTGCCCACGTGTGATTTGGATGTTGACGATACTATCCCTTCCAAACGTGGTCTCGTCAATGAACAGTACTAATGCCTGAAGCGGCATGATGGTAGTGGTTTGTTGAATGGACCATTGGCAGAATGCTTCATGTAATTGGAAATCCACTTTTGTCAGTCCTTGTATCCTTTGCAGATGATATGTGTGCAGGGCATTTACATGTAACGCAAGCCACACAGTTATGTGACTAACATATATTTCATGGCTAAGTTCTCTTGTACTCGTACCTGACTCATTGTCCATAGCTTCTAACTCACGTTCGTGCATAACAGGTGTTCGCCCGACCAACAGTCGGATCAACCAGCATCCAGATGGGCATGAAGTACGCCTCTGTTTCACATACTTAAAAAAGAGGGGTGTATCCAACCATCATACAGGATAAATTGCTGCAAACATCCTGTATGATGGTTGGGGTCTGTTTGGAAAACACCCCTGATAGAGTCATTCCTCCCGTTGCCATCTGCACGATTGTACATGTCAGCCCGTTCGCGGTTTAAAAAACGCATCATGTTTTAGTCGAGCACTGCCACTTGTCATATTCAACGCAGCACAATAATCCCAATCTTGTAGTGTAACATCTTGAACACAAGCGTCACCTGTGTGTATGAATCGAACAACTAGGTATTGAACACCAGTGTCACCTATAGACGTTCTAGACCACAATCTCTAAGCGTATTGGTTTTAAATATCTACTGCTTCAAACTTACTGTTCCTACCTTTTGACCCTTGTTAACTATGCCTATATGCCCAAAAATGCCTATTCACCTATACGCCCAATATGTGGCGGTGTAGTGCTTCGGTGTAGTAATTAAGCTGAATTTTGGATGGTTTTGTGTGTTATTGAGTTTTGATATTATGTTTGCTTTTCCTATGAATATTTGGTGAACACTATAAAACAATGGATTTATTATATATATATATTATGTTTTAAACAAGAAAATTAGAAAGAAAATGTGTTGCTGGTGGACGACGCAGACCCATTGTTTACATTTGTGAGCGGTGATTTTTTATGAAGCTAACTGAATATGAATCGAAATCCCAATATGCCCTTATGCAGAGTCGTTTTGACGCATGATTAGCGTCATACTAGAGGCCTGACTACTGCAGGAAATATACAGGGTGTGGAAAAGGTCCCGGAACGGTTCAATATCTCGAGAAATATACAGATCAGCAAAACAAAGATAACACGGGTTATGTTAGTTGCAGCAAAAATTTTAGGGTCCCGGCCCCCCTAGACACCATTGCATACGGGCCTGTGCACAACTTATAAAGTTTTAAAAATCAGCCTCAACACTTTCATTTTTACTTCAAACATCAGGTAAACAAGGTCCAAGGACACTTTCATCAAATTATTAACGTGTTCCGTAGTGAGCCGTCACTGTTCTGAAGTTAAAATTCTACTCATTGTTGAAGATGATCTCTCCACTGAAGCGGTACCGATTGGAAGAAGCACATGTTTTGTTACCAGAGATGATATTTAGGAAACATAATGCATTTATATTCTTCACAGGAAAGTTTCATTAGAAATCCCTTGAAGAAAGTTATTCTTTCAAACGTTTGAGAGTTTCATATTCAAATAGGACTTCGTACAAAACATGAAATAATTGTAAAAAAAAAAAAAAAAAAAAAAAATGCCTATTCAGGCTTGGATCAAGACAGAATTTTCGGGGGGTGTTACTCAAAGTTTAGGGGGTGACACCCCCATTGGGGGGTCTGGTGGAATCCCTGCCTTAATATAACGCTGAGAATGACTCTGCATAGGGCTTTGTTTTCATAATCTGTTACTACACGAAACAAGTTCTGTGATATTGTCGACATGGCTCTATGGCTACTACCATAGTTACTACTGATTCATACAATATAGCGGGAAAAAAATCTGAATAATGAAATGCGTTAAGTGCACATAATGGATTGTTGGTGTATAACTTTGTTGAAGTAAATTGCATTATGCTTTTATTTATTTGTTTGTTTACAAATTCTTCTTAATACAAGTAGTCTCTTAACTTTTGAAGTATGCATAGCAAGAAGAAAAGCTCCCGGAGGTGGGCTGAAAATGGATTTGAAGATTGGGTATGTCTAATTTCGTTGTGAAGCATAAACTTTAGTGCAAGGCTGAATGTTATTTTTGAATATTTAAGTTTGTGAAATCGTGTTCTCTATTTCATAAAATCTACATATAAAATGAGGAATTACTCAAGTAGACAGTTCTACAAAATTTTGACGCATTGCTTACATTTTCAGGTTAGGTTAGAGCTTTCTATTTTCTTCAGCAGAGCATGCACTAAATGAGAAGCTCCATTACTACTCGCAGATGGGCTACAGGAGGGTTCAGCATAAATATGCTGTGGATGTATGGCATAAAAACAAGTGTACAAACACGAACTAACTTGTGCTAGGTGGCCACCAAAAAGCACGCATGCTATCTAACCGTATCAGAGAAGGAGCGCATCAGGGGGTTCCCAGCAGTAGTGAGGGAGTGCATCCCTAGGGAGAAGGCGCATCAGCGACGGGTGATATACGCATAAACGAGGATAGTAGAAGAGCACACTTACACAAATTAAGGCATTTATTCCGAAGTTGGGCGTCCGCTTTCGGCACCGTTTTTCGCCGTCATCTCCTTTCCACATTTTCTGCAATTTGTTATTAGGTTCATTAATCCGTGCTCTTCACAAACTTTTAAAAGGTTTTGCTCGTTATCAATGTATTGCTTCACAAATGTTAAAACGGTTACTTCACTGCCCTTGTTCATTCGCCATGTTGATAACATAAATGCTCGTTACTTTCCCCACAATGTAACTGTTTGGTTACCTTGCGCCAAGTAGTTCCCTCCGCTCGCCGTATAGTCCCATGTTTATAACCCCTATATATAAGAAAGAAACAGATTTTTCGAGACCTTAATATATTATCAAGCACACAAACGATCAAATTATCCATATCTTTCCTGTAAATTTTTAAAATTTTGCTGGAAACGGACGCCCAACTTTGGAACTTAACCCCAAATTAATACTTTCGCTATCACAAAATTGATTTCAATATGTTGTGCACTGACTTATATTCACACTTTCATTCCTTCACGGAAAATGTTTCGGCTAAACTGCCGTACATGGCGGCACCAGATAAAAATCAGATGAATCTGTTTGCAACGTTGTATTACAACTTACCTGTTCTTACTTACCTACAATTACCTCTGTTTCATTTCTGGTCGGGGTTGGCAAAAACCATGGTTTTTATTGAAGAAACAAAAAGAAAGTTCTTTTTTTTTTTTTTTTTTTTTTTGTTTAAACAAGACTTTTTGGTTTAAATAATTTGCTCTATATATTTATATCACATATGGACACAAATAAGTTTGTTTCGCCTTGATGCTGTTATGCATCAACCGAGCTATGCTGGAAGGGGTCACAATAAGCTTAAAGCGAAATACAAACCGCTTCCCGGCTTACATCCGAGAGAACTTGACCTACTCGAAATCGGGACAAATTGGCCACAAATGCAATACATCTGCCGACTCACTAACGAAGGACTACTGATAAAAATATGTTGTACTAATCTTTACATACCTGTCAATATAATTGCCAATAGTCGTTTCAGAAGGACAAAAAGATAAACAATTGCACATGTGAAGCCATTATACATAATTGCATATGGGCAATTTCAAAGTACTGCAGAGTACAGAAGAACTAAGTTAGTCCAAGTTAGTTCACTCCGACTTTTATTATTCAAAGTTACAGAAATACGATTTAATTTGCATAATCAGTAAGAAAAGTGAATAAAGATACGAGTTATTTGAGTCTCCTTTGGCTTAATTTAAGAATTTATACTTAAATAGATACCACAGATACTTCTAATTTCAATAAATGCCTCTCGTGGAGTTTGTATGACCTCCCCTCCCCCAAAAAAAGTACGGCAATTGGACATATTTTATCAATAGTAAACATTAAAACGAAACAATATTTATAATTTTCTTTGATTGAATTGATTTCTTTGATTCTTTCTTTGATAAGAATAATAAACTATTAAAAAGCAGAAAAGAAACATTCATCAACCTAGAAAAAAAAGTTTTTGTAGTATAATTTATGAGTAATGAATGGAGCATTTAGGTCTAAATATAATACGAATAATATACGGGAGTGAAACCTGATAACCTGCAAATGTGTGTTCATCAAGATTTACGAACGGACATTTTTCGTTTTTTGGTTTAAACCAGTTAATATATATTTAAAAAAAAAAAAAAAGTTTTAAACTAATCAACCCTGTTTCTGGTCTTCACTATTCATTATTAATCACAAATATTTCTTATTTTATTTACATGCTTCTTTTGCTCTTTCCTACATCCGTATACATTAATATAGTATTACTGCGCAAAATTGGAACTGTTAAGTGTTGCAAACTACACTCTACTCATTAATAACTAAAACAATGCAGCGGATTAAATATCATGTCTTCCAAAAGGGTGAGGTTAAATTGACACTGAAGTTGCAGCACCCACGTAATGTCACGTGGTATTCAGTCAACTTTGCGCACACAACTTTATTGATAAAAAAAAAAAAAGAAAGGTATTTACTTACGTCACGAAACATAGCTGAGCGATTGAAAAGGGTTAGAAGCACTGCAGGGCTTGTTTTGTTCCACGTTGAACCCCATGATAATACAGCAGCATACATATCCTAAGTTTGTTAATAACAGAATGGGTTTGAAACGCTGTCAGATTATGCTCTACTGCCAGCTCACCTCATATCGCATCATCCTGTGAACACACGGTCCACAATTTAACTTATGTTTTCTCCCTTATTAATCACTCTACAGTAATGACCTTTCTAACGTTTGTCTCTCTCATTATCACATTTAGTCTGATTCTGTCCGTTTCTCCCTAGATTTAGTATTTCGGTGCTGCCACCTGCGGCATTTAACCCAATGTTCCACATCGTAATTTGCCCATAAATCTTCTATTGGTAGAACTGTTTACTCGAGTGACCCCTAAAATGGAATTGTTTTAGGTTTGTTGTAGATTAGATGTTCGAGTAGGAACTTTAACGTATAGTCGAAATGGTTTAAAAGTATTTTGTGGCAAATGGTGTTGAATTAGTACAGACAAGGCAACCACTGTGCAGTTGTGCGGAAAACTTGTGCTAGGTGGTCATTACAATCTAGTATTGCATGTAATCCACGTCAAAGCAGGAGGGATCACGCATAACGCAGGAGGGCGTTCATAAAGGGACAAATGCGTTAGCGATGGTGGGTATGCGCATATGGTAATATTTCGTTGGGCAAACTTTACAATGCCCATTCTAATTGTTTAGAACAACAAAGTCTGTAGGTAAGACCGCGATAGCAGCATGGAAAGGCATTTACATCCAAAAGATAGGGCTGATTTGAGTGAGAAGCAAACAGAAAGATGTTATTTTTGTATAAAGATTGCAAGAAGACGTTAAGATTTCGTTATGCAGAGAAACTCGAAGGAATACATTTAAATATTTAGGTAGAACAATGTCTTTGGATGAAATGCAAGTGAGAAAGATATCGGAACTAGAGTAACACAAAAATGCAGTACCGGTAAGGCATTCTACAAAAAAGAAAAGATTAATAAAATATATCAATAATAGGAAGGAAAAGGCTTATTCAAAACTTTGTGTGAAGTCTGGTTAGAAACATGATCAGAAGAGAGATGGTTTGAGACATTCGAGATGTGACAGTGCACATATCATGGACACAAAAGCGATCCAACAAAGATGTATTAAATAAAGGACGAAACGATAATTGGCGCATTTTTACTAAAGGGTCAGTCCATGTCAATTCATCCAGGTCATGAAACCCATAGTCTCAGAATGGTATGAAAATTTTTCTGTTTACTCTACTTGCCATCCTTATTGATCACACCAAATTTTAATTTGATATCTTATATACTTTTTTAGTTAAAATTTTTTTTTTAGTTTGGTAAAATATACGTTTTTGTTGTTGCCGAGGGTTAAAGAGATTACGACATTGATATACTAAAAAGATCATAACTTTGTTAATTCTCATCATATCACAATGATTTTTTCACTAAAATGATCACAATAAGATACAGAATAAGGTAAAAATACATTCAGTTACTTGTACTTGAATTGTTGTAGTAAATATTACCTCAAACCTGGATATTACGATTTTTTAAAAGAAAAAACATAAAATTTTAAAATACAGTAAAAACTTAAAGGCACTACATAAACCAAAGTATTTTATATGTATTTATAAGCCTAAAGGCATGAGCTAATGTGTTCTGAAAGAAAAACTGTGGGTTTTTAACTGCAAATATTTTTAAACCATTTATCTTTAGAGTACGGCCAGGTATTTCAAGAAAATCGTACACCTTCACGTTGGCAGCCCTGGCGTTGTCCCTAATTGTCACAGGGACATGAACCATATCTCGTTACAAAGCTTATGGAACACAGATTCCAACAAGGTAACTTCTGTGTCCCCTTGTTTCCAACCCACAGAAGAAGAAGAAGAAAAATTGCTTTTTTCAAAAAAAAAATATTTTGTCGGACTCTGGCAACACTGTTCATTGTCATACTCAGTAAAAAAATTCTCGCATACACACCAGACATTGGGTGGAATCATATAAAAAATAAAGGGCCTAGATGCAATAGCTTGCGAGATAAAAATTCGAAACCTTCTACATACTATGGTCAACCTGTATACATTTTACGAAGGAACTGTGGTCTACCCTCAGGTTGCCAACCCTGGCGACTTCCCTAATTGTCACAGAGACGCGAATGATACCTCGTTGCAAAGCTTACGGAACACTGGTTCCAATGAGGTAACTTTTGTGCCCCCCTTCCTGGTTCCCAACCCACAAAAGAAGAAGAAAATAGCTATTCACTATGAGTTTAATGAATTATACATATTCATCACATACAACAGACTGAATATAATCAGTGAACGAAAAAAGAATTTACCAAATCATCTTAAAGTCCTGAAGTGGAATTACAGAAAATGTTTAAATAAAACACTAATAACATTTTATTTCTGGGCTTGCATTTGTTTCAACATCTTGTTGCACTGAAGATTGATTGAACCCACTTTCCTTTTCGGAAAATAATACATTCTTCCGGATGCTTCTGTGACTGGGGGGGGGGGGGGGGTTACACATGAAATTATGTTACTCATAGGAATCCAGCAAACATCTTCTTTTGGGGGCCAGTGAAAAGATGGAGCAGGCCCATGGCGATGCATAAATTTAATTTTAACGTCTCCTTCATCTTCATGTTTTGACAAAACTAATCCAAAATACCACTGGTCATCATAAAGGCATGCAATGTAATTGTGCACACCCACAACAGGCATTTTCACCGAATGATTTTCTCCAGAAAAGTTGAATATTGTGCAAAAGTTGTCATCTAAACTTACTCCTTTTGTTCCAGTGGAGTCTTCAGATTTGAGCTTAAAGTGATGAAGACTACGTGTTCCAGGTACTGTCCTGGCTTGAGTGAAACGCCCTTCTGCCTTTATCAAGATTTCTTTTCTGCCTCTATCAAGGTTTCTTTTCTAATCATTGTAAACTTTATATTTTCCTTGAAAAAAAAAAAAAAAAAAACGGAATTATTAATAGCATTACCAGGACTACGTTGGAGACTTGCCTTTGTCACGATGCGCTTGACAGTGCCACCTATACCGTCACAAGGAGACTTCCCATGGCTAGTGGCAAAAAAAAAAAAAAAAAAAAGTAGCTTTTAATCCAAAGTCTTTTTTATGAACTCATGTGGTTCGGATTCCATGTTAATCAGTAGGTCCACGTCTCATATAGCCTCGCTGCTGAAAGGGACGCTAAACTGAAATCAACTCAACTCAACTCTTTTTCATGAACCTGAGGGCTGTAGGATTCGCACTCCTCAAGATACCAAACGAAATTGCTACCTAAACTGATATAAGATTCCAACGAACTGTTTTGATTTGTGAAATACTTTGTGAAACAATCTTAATTTCTAAATACATTAAATATATTTTTAATTTATTAAAATCTAAGACAGTTATCGAAAGCGCTTATGAGTAAAAATAATAAAATTATATTTTGGTTATTTGATTTTAAAGTTTACTGTAAAAGCTTATGCGCAGTTGTATTAGTTCTAGAACATTGATAAATTTACTGCAGCTTAAATAATTTAACATCTTCACCTTGATTAAAATGTCATAATTTCATTACGCCTTACATGTAAATCATTCAATGAGTTTTTCAGAAAGTAAAATGTGCAATAGTTTAACGCTTAGAAGATGCCTGGCTCATCCCTTTCTCTTAGCGCCAGTACTTCAAACCTCTGTTGCTCGGCTTCTAATGAACCTAGACTGTGCCTCCCCATGCCGAATCCGTAGGAGAAAGTGATTTTTCTTTTATGACAAAGAACAGTGTTGCCAAAGTCCCACAAAAGTCAAAGATGATTTTCATCATCTTTTGTGGATTGGGAACCGGGGGGGGGGGGGGGCACCAAAGTTACCTCATTGGAACCAATGTTCCGTAAACTTTGCAACGAGGTACCATTCGCGTTTCTGTGACAATTAGGGGAATCGCCAGGGTTGGTAACCTGAGGGTAGACCACAGTTCCTTCGTAAAATATATACAGGTTGACCATAGTATGTACGAGGTTTCGAATTTTTATCTCGCAAGCTATTGCATCTAGGCCCTTTATTTTTTATATGATTCCACCCAATGTCTGGTGTGTATGCGAGAATTTTTTTCCTGAGTATGACAATGAACAGTGTTGCCAGAGTCCGACAAAATATATATTTTTTTTTTTTTTTTTGAAAAAAGCAATTTTTCTTCTTCTTCTTCTGTGGGTTGGAAACAAGGGGACACAGAAGTTACCTTGTTGGAATCTGTGTTCCATAAGCTTTGTAACGAGATATGGTTCATGTCCCTGTGACAATTAGGGACAACGCCAGGGCTGCCAACGTGAAGGTGTACGATTTTCTTGAAATACCTGGCCGTACTCTAAAGATAAATGGTTTAAAAATATTTGCAGTTAAAAACCCACAGTTTTTCTTTCAGAACACATTAGCTCATGCCTTTAGGCTTATAAATACATATAAAATACTTTGGTTTATGTAGTGCCTTTAAGTTTTTACTGTATTTTAAAATTTTATGTTTTTTCTTTTAAAAAATCGTAATATCCAGGTTTGAGGTAATATTTACTACAACAATTCAAGTACAAGTAACTGAATGTATTTTTACCTTATTCTGTATCTTATTGTGATCATTTTAGTGAAAAAATCATTGTGATATGATGAGAATTAACAAAGTTATGATCTTTTTAGTATATCAATGTCGTAATCTCTTTAACCCTCGGCAACAACAAAAACGTATATTTTACCAAACTAAAAAAAAAATTTAACTAAAAAAGTATATAAGATATCAAATTAAAATTTGGTGTGATCAATAAGGATGGCAAGTAGAGTAAACAGAAAAATTTTCATGGCATTCTGAGACTATGGGTTTCATTTGATATTTTAGCTGGATGATTTGAAATGGACTGACCCTAAAGTAAAAGAAAGAAGAAACATAATTAATAGAACAGTTTTCCTTGGAAACGTTGAATTATATATTTTCATATGAAAAAAGCGAAGACTTGCCTTTTTCTGCAAAGTAAGGTCCATTATGTTGGATGATCCTCTGTAAACATTCCACAAGAGCCCAGTCCCACTGCCATTACATCTGGTAGTTTAGGAAGCCATAAACTCGCGCATGTCAGAAGGGTTTCAAGATTTTCGCGAACAGTAAATATCGGTAATTAATTTGGGACGAATAATAACTTATTACGAAGAATAACAACTATTTCTAATTTGTTAGATAAATGCAACAAATTTCCGCATCCGTTTGCTTTGGACGTTCCACTCGTCCCATTTTAGACAGGGTTTGAAAAAATCCGGGTGTTTTTGAAAAAACCCAACCCACCTGGGCCCATGTGGGTTTTTTGGGGTATTTTCGGGTTTTATTGGGTTTTTTCGGGTTTAATTGGGTTTTTTCGAAATATTTCAATCTCTCTGGGGTAAAAATGTTAAAATATGATTTACATTTCATGAATGTCATTGTCACAACTTGCAACAACTTTCTATTCACTGCTATTTTGAAAAAATTGCCGCCATTTTGAAATTTTATATTGGATCGCCGAAAAAATCTGTACAGCAAATTTAGAATGTCTTGTGCTTCTACCCTCAAAATATCAACTTAAAAAGTCCGAAAATTGCACCTTGTAGCATGGATACCCGCTATTTTGAAAAATGGACGCCATTTTGAAATTTTATGCCGCCAAAATATATACAGCTAATTTAGTCTCTCGTGCTTCTACTTTGAAAATTTCAACTTGAAAGACCTAAAATTGCGCTTTGTAGCATGGATATCAGCAGCGGCGCAAATTTGTCTTCAACATTGGGGGGACGGGTAAGACGGTATATATATATACATGCGATGTACAAAATATTTATGAAGGCGAAAATCAATGCTCAGGAGGACTACCCATGTCGGTCCCGGCGTCCTCCATAGGGGACAAAATATGGCGACATATTATTGCTTTATAACTTTAAAATCCGATCGGCAACATTGAAAACTGTTCACAAGGGATGATCCAAATATGATCATTCCCTGTAAACAGTTTTCAATGTTGCCAGTCTGATTTTAAAGTTGTAAAGCAATAATAATATCGTCATATTTTATGTCCCCTGTAGGGGACTCCGGGACAACATGGGCAGGGGAGCAGAGTTGTCTTCAATATTGGGAGGCGGTCAGATTTGAGGCTTATTCTGGGAGGTATCAATTTCATCTCACTTTTCTTTGTGATAGTTGGACACAAATCATCACATTTCTTCCTAAAAGACACATTTCCAATCGGATTATTGAAAGGGACAGTTCCAAGATTGTAGGGGATATGTCTACATCATCCCCCCGGGATTTTCGCCAGTGGATATCAGCTATTTTTTTTTTTTTAAAAAAAAGCGCGCCATTTTGTAATTTTACGTTGGCATGCTGCCAAAATCTAAACAGAAAATTTAGAGTGTCTGGTTTTGTATCCTGAAAATTTAAAAGACCGAAAGTTGAACACTGTGTGGTAAAGGCAGACTAACAAATGTAGATCAAGTCATCCTAGGAGCCTCAGTGACGTTCGCCAAATATGAATACCACCTAGCTATATTAATTTAAAACAAAGACGTAAGTCATCAAAATGTCTTAAATATTTTTCAACGTAAAATAAATGGTCTTTTGATGCTTTGTGCATTCAATTACGGGAATTACCCGAGTTGCAGGACAGTTCTTTTCCGAAAATTAATTTAAAACAATTAACAAAGATAGGCCTATAATTCATATTTTATAAAGTAAATGTTTCAAAATGTCTAAAATGAAATGAAATATCCTCCAGCGTAAAATAAATAGATTTATTGTTGAAGTATTCACTTTCGATGCTTTATGGGTTCAATTGCGGGAATTTCCCGAACACTTCTTTCACGACGGGTTTTCCCTGAAAATGCAGCTTGGTTTACTGTACATCAAAACTTTCATTAATGCAGCACTTGAAATAGTAAGCGTTACGTGGTCTTCGGAGCTCCGAGCATTAAGCTTCTTAATTTTGACAAGAATTTTTACGTTATTACTAGTGTTGATTCTACAGAATGCTTATTTGAAGGCTAGCAACAAATAACTGAACTTAACTGTTGTTGGAAAACCAAATTTTACTGAATTCTTTTGTGACCGTCAAAGGTAAGAAACAATACTAATAGTTTTACTAATGTATTTACATATTTACTGTTAGTACCGGCACCTATGACCTCAAACCCGTCAACGTATGAGGGATAACGTCCCTCGGCGGTGCCGAGTCAGGAAACACACTATTCACGGAAAGTATTTTCTAAAATATACAATCGCTTACTTTACTTCAAATAGGCTATAAGCATAATCCGCACATTAACCCTTTCACAGAGGAAGTCGACTTTTGTCGACAGAAAGAAAATTTCCTTAACATGCGAATGTCGACTATAGTCGACAGGTTAAAATTTGTTTGTCCGTATCTTGGCTTTGTCGCGAATAGTCGCCGAAGTTGTACCGTTCAATTTTTTGTGTTCTATTGTTTTCGATAAACAATAGAAGTCACACAGAAAAACTTTGGCGACTATAGTTAACTAAAACAAAACCAAGATACAGACAAATTTTAACACGTCGACTATAATCGACATTCGCAGGTTAGGGAAATTTCTTTCCGTCGCCTTCCACAGTGAAAGGGTTAATTTGTTCTACAATTATCTCAAGCTAAGGTGAGTTTTTTTTTTTAATTTATTTATTTATTTATTCATTCATTCAGTGCATTTAGAGCTTTATAAAGGTCTTATGTTGAATATTGTTGTCTATCTTAACATGAAAGCATATAATTCGCCCAAAGAAAGTGTAAAATTTGATAAAAATAACTTTCAATGTGATCACCTTAGTTGTACCAATAATACACTAACAAAAAAGTCAAAAACCCAGGTGGGTTTTAAGATGGTTTTTTTCAGCTGGGTCCAACCCGAAAAAACCCGGTGGGTTTTTTCGGGCTGGGCCCACTTGGGCAACCCTGATTTTAGATGAATGTAAAGGCCATGTTTTGCTCCCCCTTCCCCCGTTAGATTTATCATTAAATAAAATACTTTAAAAGTTTTATTTTGGAGATTATCTGAGGTAAAACGTATTTATAAATTGTTTTTGCTCACATCTTTCTCCCTGCGTTATTCCAAAACCAAATTCTCACAGTCCCCTCCCAGTATATGAACCATAAACCTACAATTTAAGTTGGGTTTCGAGCTACTGTAATGGGTATAAGTTTCAATGCTATCCCACTGGGAATCGAATGCGAACCCCAGAACTGCGCGCGCTAGCCATTAGACAGGCAGGGAGGAACTGTGACATTTTTGTTTCGGAATAATGCCGGTCTCGTATAGCAACGATGCTGAAAAGAGACGCTAAATTTTAATAAAGAACAACAAAATGTGTCACAGTAAAGTGAAACAAGCTTTTATATTTATTATATGAAAAGTAATCTTCAGAAATTGTTTCAACATTTTGAAGTGTCTGTATAATTGAAAACATTGTTAGGGGAAAAAACTAGGATTAGTTGCGTTTGTTTACTCAAGTTTATTGAAACGAAGCATGCTTTATGCATAATTGAACAACCAAATTGCGAATATAATTTTTATAGTTCAAACGTGAGCTCATTATTATATGTGGGGCTCGCGGACAAACATGAGTTTTTGTACCGAGTTTCAGCTTTCTAACTTCACGGGCTCATGAGATACTCAATTTTTTGCATAACATCGTTACATTCATTTATATATATATATAATAATAATTATTATTATTATTTTAATTATCAGGGTGGATATATGGCAGCAAAGAAATCGAAACTTGAGCAACAGTTCCGTGACGAAGCTATTCATGAAACAAACGAGAGTCAAGAGGGAATTTTTAAAGGAGTCGCCATATTTGTAAATGGATATACAGGTTTGTATGTTATGTTTATGTTTTATAAAAGCATTTGAGAGGTTTAATAACATGGTTGAGCCATCATAAATGAGAGTCCAATTTCTTGTAACCAATGGTATTTGTTAGGTTGTGCCACAATAGCCTTATTATTAATATGAAGCACATAACTATTTTACATTGTAAGTTACCTCAAAGTGTTACTGACACTCGTATGTTCCTTTATTTCCATGCATTAAGTACACGGGAAACTAGTGAGATAAGAGTAGCAATGTTATTTTTAACAACAGCGAAACTTGTCTGTTAGCCAACATACGGAAAATATGTTTTATTTTCAAGCAAAAATTGTTGTAGATTGTAACATACGCATCATCATAATGCAGTAATAATTACTTAGGCTTTTTGTATTTTATCAATAATATTTAACTAAATACAAAAGGTTGTTCGCTTTATATCCGAGCATTTTTGACGGGCACTCATCTTAAGAGATACCGCTCCGCCGCCACCGATCATGTCTTATTAGCATTGCAGTTTCCATTGCAGCAAGCTCTGGCGCAGAATTGGCATGGAAATTCTGTCCCATTCTTCCCTGCAAGGTTTCCAGAAATCGTCCAGAGTGTGCGGGCGGCGATGTTGAAGACGCCGTTTCAAAAGTCCAAATGCCCGAAAATCCATTGGACTGGCATCTGGGCTTTTCACAGGAATATCTTCAAACGGAATGACACAAATTCCAACTTCTTCTGCCATTTCCTGATAAAAACGTAGTGATGTTCTGGCGGTATGACTCGAAGCTTTGTCCATATGGCTCGTCACCTGGTTCGCGTCCATTCCATATAATTGTGGGGTCTCTCTCCAATAGATAGGTGTCGGAATGGATTCTTGGAAGTATCTTGCATTCACCTTCACGTTTTTGTCCACCTTGCGTGTCATCAACTTATCCTCATATCCGAATCCTTAACAACCATAAGGCCACGAGGGAAACTTTCCCTGCACTGACGAACAAAGTTGCTGCGCCCCTTGACGTCAATGTCATGGTATGTGATCGGCCGAATGTGACCACTAGCAGTGAGATGGACGTACGATTCATCTATTGTGACAACTTCCTTGCATTTGGAACCCACCAGGTACTTTTCATACAGTTTCCTGCAGTTCGTCTTACGTTCGGTGATGTACACGGGCCTTCCGCACATACTTCAACTTAAGGCGCTTGCAGATTGTTTTGTTCACAGTTGAGGGTGCAAGGTTGAACCTGTGACCCATATCACATTGAGTCGGGTAATTTTCTTGGCACGCCAATCGACGGATCCACCTTAGTACTACGGGTGTAACTTTGCTTGCAGCCCTTCTCAGGAACTTAGCATGAAAAAGGATCATTACGTAACCCCCTCAATACAGGTTGATTTTCGGCGCCATTTGATAATACTCGCGTACTTACAAGGTCAGACACAACACTGCTCCCACCAGCAAGCCCATAGTTTCAGCATGATATGCCAGGCGGCAGCACCGAGTCGAAAATGATCAGATATACAGCAAATAACCGTCTGTACTCTGTTTTTCACAAAAAATGTTTACTCTGCGCTTCCCCCTCAGGATACGCATTTTAATCAAAGGAATATGTAAAAACCTAAGTTAAGCCATGCTCCACTCATATACTAAAATTCATCAAAATCGATGCGGCCTAGGAGGAAACATACGTTACATTCATTTTTTATATAAAAGGTATGTAAAAGGTCTGTCCGAAAAGTATCCGGATTGACTTTCCTAGCCAAGAGGGAGGAGTGGGGGATGG
The DNA here is from genome assembly GCF_964235325.1 of Thermobia domestica. Taxonomy (NCBI): domain Eukaryota; kingdom Metazoa; phylum Arthropoda; class Insecta; order Zygentoma; family Lepismatidae; genus Thermobia; species Thermobia domestica. The sequence continues at coordinate 179,733,359 of NC_137466.1, forward strand.
TCTCCATTAGCAGGACTGTGATGAGGGATTTCAGGTATACAACGCCAATAGGTTCATCTGCCTCTGAGCCTTCCCAGTGTGTTGATCGTGCCTAGAGTGAGCAGTTGTTTTGTGTCGTCAGGAATCTAGATGTCAGGTGATATGCAGATGAGGCAAGTGTGTTCTAAATTGGTTTCAAAGTTTTTTGACAACAGAGGAAAACTAGAATGTTAATTTGTCACGAACTGTTGAAATATGTGGAGCTTTGAGCCTGATTTTTTTCTTAATATAGCAACTAGTGATGAGTTTCTGCCGAAGTATAGCGTGGCAACGTTGTCTCAGTCTCCCTACAGTCCAAATGTGGCCTCGCAACGGTTAATTGACGCAAAAGTATGTTGTTCTGAGGAATTTTAAACTATTCTACGTATATCTATAATATTACATTTTTCGTAAATGTAGTCTCGATCCTTTTCGATAGATTCTCTATAATAGATAAATATTATTTATGCAATATAAAAACATTGCATGTAATAAATATTTAATTTGTTGTTCGCACATTATGATCTAAGTATGATTTCAGTATGCTCCTTCTCATCTTCGTCTCCGCGTTTTCCCATGTCTATATGGAGTTGGTGTTCCCGTTTCTAATTCTTTCCCCCAACTGTTCTCTATCCTGAGCACCCTCTATTCTTCATCCCCTTTCCGTAAGATCATTTTATATCTTATCCTTCCATCTCATCTCAGGGCCCCTTCCCTCTTCCTCTTACCCGATAGTCTTCATTTCTTTGTTCTTCATGTCCAAGCCATCTCAGCCTCCATTCTTATTTATTTATTTATTTATTTATTTATTTATTTATTTATTTTAAATCAAGGGTACTACCTTAACAGTGCCTCTTATACATGATGTTAATGAACTATACCGACAAACTGTAAGAAGTGATTCCTCACATCAAAATAAGTCAAAAAGTTCATATGGGCCTGTGAGGAAAATTGCACATTTTCAGAACTAGGGCTGTCCAAAATCATGAAAAAGCTCAATTCGAAATGTTTTGTATCACGCTTATACGTGAAAAAAATGTGAAATACACAATGATAAAATATATTGCAGCACACGTTATTCCGAACACCTGGCGGTTTCTAACACTTCCGACTTTCTGCCGAAGCATTCTGTGTCCACTGTTGTCAAGGCTTACCTTTTGCCTGCTTTGGACTCACCTTTAAGTCAGATCATATCTGAGAATTCTGTTGAGAGGATGCCTGGGAATTATACCCTATACGGAATTCCTTGCACATGCGTTAATGAAATATGCATTTTTGGATTGCATATGTATGGCTTCCCTTACGCTGATATAAACGCCGCTCCACTGTTTTTCAAATTCGAAATAGCACGTGTTGAATTGAGCTTTTTCACAATTTTGGACAGCCCTAGCTCTGGAACTATGCACCTCCACAGATCCATATAAACTTCTTGTATTATTTTGATGTGAGGAATCAATCCATCTTAATATTTTCTTCTCCGCTACTTCCATCTTCTTTTCCTGGGCTCTTCTGATTGCCCATGTTTCGCTACTGTACACCGTGGTCAGTCTTATTACCGTTTTATATATACGGCCTTTTAACGTACAACTTACTTTCTTGTTTCACAGCACTCGACTCACCCTTTTTCAGTTTAGCCAGCCAGATTATATTCTGTGTTGGGTTTTCGTATGTAATCCTTTATCCTGGTCGAAGTAAATCCTGTTGCATGTAAAAAAAAAAAAATATATATATATGCTACATATTTTTTGCGGTGAGTAATAGCCTTTCTGCTTTTTCTCATTAAATCCAAGATACTCAAATTTCGAATAGGTAATGGCCTCTCTCCTTGTAGCTGTAGGAAGCTCCCGTCTTCGTTGAGTGTCATATATTCTGTTTATGTTCTACTTATCCTCATGCCTGTCTCTTCTAACACCCTTCCCCATTCTATGCCTTTTCTTTGGATGTTTCACATATAAAAACATCATCCGCGAACAGCATACTCCATAGTTCTCTTCTATTTTTTACTGCCTGACCCACACATCTACTATCAAATTGAACAAATATAGACTAAGAACTGATGTAGACCAACTTCTACAGGGAAACCTTTTGTCATACGAACACTACTCTTCACTTGGTGGTAATTGGTATAATTTCAGTATGCTATAGTCCGCGTCACCCGAATTGGCGTGTGGCATCAACCAATAAGTTCGCAGTGCGCTGTTATTGAACCTTCAGGGAGGAATCTAATCATTCATAATTATTCACAAATACGAACATAATCAATTATGAATGATTAGATTCCTCCCTGAAGGTTTAGTTAACAGCGCGCTGCGAGCTTATTGGCTGATGCCACACACCAATTCGGGTGACGCGGACTATAATTACTCACAAAACGCTAGACACATTCTTTATCGCTTATTTAATTTGTTCCGCCTATGACAATAAATAGATGAAGATATGATAGTCAGTTTAAAGTAACTCGTGGTCGTGGATGTACAGATATCTACATTCACCCTGTTATGAATATTAACTAGCACGGATTTGGGCTGTTACTTTTCTCTCTCATTTTCAAATATGAATCAGTTTGTTATTTGCTACGTTTCCTGTGAGTTCCCTGGACGGCTTCCAACCGTGAAAAACAAAATACTCAACAAATCCGTGTATGCTAGACTACTAAATGTCTTGAAATGTAGAAATAGAAACGTATGTCTTCATGTACTCCTCGACAAGAGACAAAAATTAATAAACATTACCATGACACCCTATATTTTGGAGAAGTTTCAATGACAAAGTTTTCACTCTTTCTCCCGTGTATTCATTGCCCTTCTGAAACATAACAACAACAACAGTAAGAGATATTCTTCAAGGATTTTTAAGAAATGAAAATGACCATGAATGTCCAACATACACGGGTTAATTTAATGTTAACAGCATAGGAATGACGTTGTTTCAATGCGACCAAGTTCCAGGATATACTTGTGGCCAAATTGCAGTGATATGTAATGCATGTCTTATAAGATAATGCAGATTCAACAGTACTGAGACAGATAGCCAACTTAACGAGTTTTAGTGTATTCATACTCAGCGCTACTGCAGTTTAATATTGAATCATCTAAGAAAAAACATGTATTTGTTTCAAGTAAATAAAATTGTAATCTTTAGTTCAACGTATTAAGTCGTTTGTACTAATGATAAACTATTTGCTGCTTTGTTAGTTATGATAATGTGTCATCTATTTTTTCGTTTTAAAAGATTTGAACAGACATTTTGTTTGTTTTGATAATTCTACTAGCTAGATCTTCTGCTAAGTCTACAACAAAAATGAGAACTTAAATTAATTTACTATTGGATGGTATCTTTTACTAAAGTGCTTTATATTGCACGAATGGCCTATCCGGATTCGCATAAGGACCTAACTATGTCACGTGATCAGGTCAAAAGTCACGTTGCGTGTTAAGTAGCGGCGTGGGAGACCCGGGTTCGATTCCCGGCGGGAGCTCATGTGGTTCGGATTCCACGTTAATCAGTAGGTCCACGTCTCATATAGCCTCGCTGCTGAAAGGGACGCTAGACTAAAATCAACTCAACTCAACGTGTTAAGTCGAGTCTGGAGATTCCAAATCCAGATGTGAGATATTTCAAGCACGTAACCTCCGCGTGGGCCTCCCTGGGTAAAAGATGCATATAGGTTATTATTATTATTGATTTTACTCAAACAACTTGACTTTTGACAATGTTCTATCCATATTTACCTTACGCACTATACATCGTTTTTTCATTATGTCTTTGCAATAAGCTTTCAATTAGCCATCTCGTTTTTGAGATATGTGAACGACTTCATTTTTTTCACTGATTTTCCATTGACTTTAGTGTTCATGTTTCGTGATTTTTTACTACGTTCCATCCATTGTAGGACAATTTCTTTTTTGAATGTAGAATCTACATAGTCTGTTCTATATTTAATTTCAGCCGTCTCCCTCTTTTGTTTTTTGAGATAAGTGAAGGAGGTATTTGTTTTTCATTGATTTTCCATTGATATTAATGTTAATGTTTCGCGCTTTTTTTTCTTTTTTTCTTTTTTTCTTTTTCTTTTTTTTTTTTTTTTTAAGTGCGTTCGACCAATTTTAGGTAATTTGCTTTGGTAGTATAGAATCTACGTAGTCTCTTCTATATTTGAGCTGAATTTCAGCCATCTCTCTCTTTTGGTTTTTGAGATAAGTGGAGGAATTATTTGTTTTCATTGATTTTCCATTGACGTTAATGTTAATGTTTCGTACTTTTTTTTTACTATATTCCATCCACTTTTGGGCAGTTTGCTTTTGAAATATAGAATCTACATCGTCTCTTCTACATTTGAGCTGAATTTCGAGAGAAGGTGGAATGAGGAACAGAACTAATTATAAAGAAATTCGAGAAATGTAGTAATCTTAATAGTTAAATCAATCAAATTTCATCTAAGTTTATCTACTGATTATTGTTGTTTCTTGTTTCCGTAGTGCCTTCTGCAGACGAATTGAGGCGAATAATGATGGTTCATGGTGGTGTGTATCATCATTATGTTCATTCTACTAGCACAACACACATTATAGCAACAAATCTTCCAGACTGCAAAGTTAAAAATTTGAAAGGGCAAAAGATTGTTAAACCTGATTGGATTGTCGACAGCGTGAAAGCGGGGAAATTATTGGACTATCGCAATTACATGTTGTACTCTAACCAATCTAAACTTCAACCACAATTAAATTTTAAGACTATTGAGAAAGACACTCATACAGATAAAGAGCCTACAAACGTACCTATATGTAGTACAGAGGAATCGAACGGTGAGAGAATCATTCAAAAAGTGAGCGATGGAAAAAACACTTTCAAAAGTGACATCTCAAATACTTCTAGAAATGAAAGTTGTTCTGACGTACCAAATACATCAGCTAATACGTCAAAATCAGTGTCTTCCACCAAAGTAGCATCATCGAATGTAGCAGCTCGAGCGGGTGATCCAAATTTTATTTCCGAATTTTATAATCGTTCTCGACTTCACCACATATCAACAATGGGGGCCATGTTTAAAAAGTATGTGACAGAGCTCCAAGAGAAGGGTGATAAAACTTTTCCTGGGCGGAAATCGTTAAAAGACTGGATATCACAGAAAGGCGCTGATGCGTCCACAGTGGTTGCGAGTGTGACGGATGAAGATAGTGTATTCAGTTCTGTTGTTGATAATGCAAAAGGTGTTACAAGCCACTCAAATTTAAAAAGAGAAAAAGTAATTATGCATATAGATATGGATTGTTTCTTTGTTTCTGTTGGTTTGCGAAAGCATCCAGAGCTAAAAGGCTTACCCGTGGCTGTGACGCATGGCAAAGGTAACCCACAGAACCATCGACCTGGTACAAACCGAGAATTCGAATTTAATTACTACAAAAACCGTGTGAAGAATAGAATGAAAGGTAGTCCGGGAAAGAAAGACTGTATCGATGATAAGGATGATGAATGTAGCTCGGATTTGAAGACTGATCTACACGATGAGGAACGATTTTGGAGACTAGAAGGAATTGAAGAGAATAGTTCTATGAGCGAGGTAGCGTCGTGCAGCTACGAAGCAAGAAAAGCTGGAATCAAAAATGGTATGTTTCTTGGTGCTGCGCTGAAACTTTGTCCCAATTTAAGAACAATACCTTACGATTTCGAAGGCTATAAGGAGGTCTCGTATATGCTGTATGACACTGTAGCGAGGTAAGTTAGACTACTTAGTGTTTATATATAAAGTATTGTGAAATAATTTTAAAAATTAAGATAAAATTTAAAATAAGATTTTCACACTTCTACTATAAGAAACCGTATACTTAATTTTAATTCGTCGAACATCAGAATAAATTTATGTATATTTTCTTGTTTTTGTGCATGCTATAGCAAAATTTTGGAGGGTTTTTCACGCCAAGCAGGGTTTCAGTGTACGATCATGTGTACCGTTATTGTTAACTGTTTGAATAGAGACTGCATTCAATGAAGTCGAAAGAGTGACAAATAAGTGATTGAACCGGGAATCGAACTCGGGTGCCTGGGTTACCGTACTCTGTGCGAACTACTATGCTACTCAATCGTCTACCCGAGTAGCGACAAATTTTCACTCTTGAGGTCAGTGCTCAGCCGTTCATACTCTTGAATTTATTTGAATTCACGCCTATAAAAAAATATGGTGTGAAAGATATTCGGTTGTCTTCCAAAGACAGTACTCGAAGAATGATTATGTTAAAAGAGAAGATGCTTTTGTATATAAATGAAGTATAGAATGCGCAACTACTCAAGTCCAAAACGCACCAGACGCTGTATATTAGACTTTCGTGATTACTAACAGGATAATTTAATGGAGAGAACAAGTTCATATTTGCATCTGAGCCTCGAGAGTTTAGGTGGTGAAGACGTACAAATATGAAACAGCTGTCAAGTAACACTAAGAAAAGTTACAAAGCGGAACTCTCTCTCTCTCTCTCTCTCTCTCTCTCTATATATATATATATATATATATATATATATATATATATATATATATATATATATATATATATATATATATATATATATATATATACACAAAGTGTGGTCAAAAAATACGGTGAATGAATTTTTTAGCAGCAGTTGCTGACGCTACAACAATTTGATGTAATTTGTCCGATAGCCTCATCCGTTGAGACAGGCAGCGTCAAGTTGGAACACGCTCTGACTTGTCTGTCAATGCCCAGAACGTCTACAATGTTTACTTGGTCTGTCGCGCATCAACAACGCGTGAACATTAAGTTCTGTTTCAAGTTGCAAAAAAATGCCAAAGAAACTTATCAAATGTTGAAATCGGTGTATGGCGATAATGTTGTAACTCTGAAGACTGTTTACAAGTGGTATGAGCAACTGAAACGCGGAAAGGAGTCGGTAGAAGATCGGCAACGTTCAGGAGGTCCACTAACCTCAAAAACAGAAGAAAACGTTCAAAAGGTGACACAAATGTTTTGTTCAAACAGGCGAATGACTATTCGAGAGCTTTCCAAAGAACTAAACATCTCGTACGGGTCCGTACAAAGCATTTTAACCCTTAACAGTTCAATACCTTTGAAAATTAGCAAAAAAATATGATATTTGCAGTATGTCGTCTATTTGGTTTGTATATCATTTGAAAGTAGTTTTCTAAATTTTCCCGCCAATAGTTTTCGAGAACTGAGTTGTGTCCAAATGGTTACTTTGCACAGTTTTCCGTAAAGTGATTTTTGAGTACTTGTAGCCATATAGTAATAAAGAAAAGTAGTCTCATAAGGAAGAAGTAATAAATGAAACATGGTAAGAGTTGTTTACTTTCTAGGATTTAATATCTAACTCTGGAATATTTAAGAAAATTTAAGGTACTATCTATGAATCCACATAGAAAGAATAATAATATTTACATTTCGCAGAAAATACAGATTGAATAAATATGATATTCAAATATATGCATAGTTTTATAGAATATTATTCTTTTTTATTTCATTTTTTATATTTTTAAATTTGAATATATCAACGTAGTGTAACAGTGACTTAGGATCTAGAAAGGATATCAATTAGCAAGTGACAAAAACATTCTTTATCGTGATACATATACTTACAGATGGAACTGCATAAAGAAATTCTTTAGTGAGCTTGTTACTCCCGACTTACAAAAATGACATATTCCCTTAGATGTGTGGGCTGGCCAGTGAGCAACAAAATCTTTCCTTGTATCATCACATGGTCACGTAGCAACAGGTGGACATCTTTTCACTTGAGGTTCGCCCAAGCTTTCTAAAGATGGTCTCTCTTGTTTAGGCTTTCTGCATTATACTAGTGCAGATGCAGTCTCAGCGAAACACTTTAAGATGTCTGGATGATTTCCCAAGTATGTTACAGTCTATTTAGTAAGGTAACCAGCTGTTTACAACAACTAAATTTAGCATGTACCCAAAAATTCTAAGACACCATCGTTTTGATTTCATTGGTGTACGGCAGAGTTCTATGAACATGTTTGACTTGCCTACACTTCTCATGTGTTTGCCTCAGAAGATAAGAAAAAATCTTATCTTCTGCCTCCTAAACGATTTTGTCTCATTCTTGGAAGAGTTGAGATTTTCATTACATCCTTCAAATATTGCATTAATTTCACACTTGTAAAAAGTTATCAATGTGCACGACTAAAAACTCAGACTCCTCTATCTTGAATAAGGAAGGTGATTTGCCATAATTGTCAAGCAAGACGGAGCTCCACCTCACTATGCCTTATGTTCACGCCAATGGCTCGATAGACCATTTCCGGGACATTGGAATGGGCGACGGAGACGGATAGAGTGGCCCAGATTTTACGCCACTAGAGCTCTTCCTCTGCTATCATCTGAGGAACCTTATTTATCAAGAACCCATCCATGATATTCACCATCTGATGCAGAGAATTTTGCAATGTTGTGAAACCTTTGACATGCTGTTGCGAATCCATACGGATTGGCAGAGGCGCTTTGCAGTTTGTCTTGCTCAAGAAGGACAGCACATAGAGCAAATAATGCTGTAATGCCAAATTTTCACACTTTGTGACAAAATAACTTCTGAACCAATAACGGTAGGTGAAATAGTCTGTATCACTGTTTCCCTGAAATTGAGGTCGTATCAAATGATACCCCATATATCCCTTTCCATTTTAAAAATCCAAAGTTGGATCCAAGATTACGGCTTCCAAGATGGCCGCCAGGGCAACCATGTCAAAAAATATGGTCCATTACCCACCCGAAAAACATATACCATGAACCAAATGTGAATGCCAAGATGTTCCTGTGCTACAGGAGTCTTAACTGACTGATGTTTCACTCTGTACTATATCTCAGGTATATAATCTGGATCTGAATCACTGAAAGTAAGATCAGGTTCTGAATCCGAGGTTTTGAAATCCGATAGATTAGAAGAGAAAGAGATCACTACTGTTGGCCTTATGCTTAGTTTCCTTCCATAGGATATATCAACGGAGGCAAGTTCTTCATCTATTTTTGACGGAACACAGTCACCTGCAAAAATGTAAATAGCCTATCACAATATTTCTCCTTTGCATCTGACATGAGATTTCACAGTAAAACTTATCTATACATACATATAGATTTGCATATATATATATATATATATATATATATATATATATATATATATATATTCCATACTGAGCCTCTGTATGAAATTTTAAATTTGACTAATAAACAGAGTATTATGTTTCTTTTTCACGTTAGATTTTCTATAAAAATATTAAATGATACATCAATATAAGCTAGTCCAATATATTGTACTTTTTCCTGTACAAAGTATACGTTTGATCCGTTACCGGACAATGTAACCAAATGGTTACGTAGTATATTTTTATCGTAAATAGTAATCAATTTTTGACATTATGCCGTTTTCATACTTGCACATTGTTGGGCAATGATTTACAAACAAGAACATATCGAGAAAAATAAAAACATAAACTGCTTACCTTCAGTATTTAATATTTTCTGTCTGCTTCCAGCACGGCTTACAAAACAACAACATATCCACACACTACTTCCCGCATAAAATTCAACAGAGTTGTCACAAGGGGGCAATAGCTTGCTCTCCCATCGCAGAAAGTATGTACACAAATAACTACAACGAACAATACCGAAATATAACACTCTTCAACCCAATAGGCAAAATCAAAAAATGTGTAACCAAATGGTTACGAAAACTCGTTAAGGGTTAACCACCGATTTGGAAATGAAAAGAGTGAGTGCGGAATTCATTCCCCGCCTTTTGACTGACGAACAGGAGTTTTTGGCTGAAACCATATTCCTGTCTATTCACATCCACCGTACTCTCCAGATATAATATGACGCGACTTCTGACTTTTCCCAAAAATTAAAACCATGCTTAAAGGAAAATGTTTGGACACCATTCCTGACATTGAGAGGGCCACGACAGAGCAGCTGGACGCCCTTTCAAAAGAAGCCTTCCAGTCATGGATTCATGGATTCAACGTTGGGATAAGTGCATTGCTAGCCAAGAACAGTACTTTGAAAGAGATGAAATCAAATTCCATTTAAGCTAGTTACTTTGTTTCTAATAAACTTATTCACGGTATTTTTGATTACACCTCGTATTTAAGTGATGGAAATATCTGAGAAAGTGTTGAGAAGTAAGTGGTGTCTTAAAATAAATGAAAGACATAAAAGAATAGAATAATTAACTGATAACGAAGTGAAGGTTGAACATACCGTTTTAATTTGTTTTGTTTGTGAGATACATATATATATTCCTTTATAAAACTGGATTTTACGTAAGATCTGCTGTATAGGATATAGCTTCCATCTTTATATAATGTATTTTTAGTTTTAGGTATTAGTTTATATTAACTATTACTTTGAGTTAAATGTAAGAAGGTAAAAGAAAAACTTACTTTCTTGATTGTTATTATTGTTATATTTATGATGATGTATTAAATATTTCTTCTTTTAGCTGAATTTTCTTGGGTGCGTGGAACACACTTCCACATTTATTATTATCTGAGGAGATAGAGGCTGAGCTCTGGTCAACGTTCTCGGCTTTTGATTCTTGTTTGGTGTTCAGTTTGTATTAATCTATAAGGTACAACCGCCAGATATAAAATTAAATAAGCAAGCAATATTGTATTTATTTTCTAACTGGATTTATTTTACATTCATTATTTTAGTTACACCCTTAATATAGAAGCTGTTAGTTGCGACGAAATGTATGTAGATTGTACTGATATACTACAAGACACAGGAGCGACTCCCATGGAATTTGCTAAGTTCATAAGAGCAGAAATCAAGGTTTGTATTTACTGATTTTGTATCTTTTGTATTTAATTATTTTTATGTTTTGTGTCTTTAGAGCTATTTAAATTGTTTTACTCATTAATTTGTTTATAGACATGTATGGTAAATTCGGAGTAAATGCAGTTTCGAAAGTATTTCATTTACTCTTAACAAAAAACGAAAAGAAACTATAATTTTACTTTCTATTTTTAGAGTTATTACAGAGTTTGTCCGGAAAGTAGTAGAGCTGATTTTTTAAAATAAATGTATTCACAATTTTGACACATCGACTTAATAGTTTTCAAAAGATGCTCCTTCTTCACCAACACAGCGTTTCCAGCGACTTTACCAATCACTGAGGCTCCCTGGAACGTAGAAACTGGAATACTCCTCAGCTCCCTTGTTACGGCCTCATGAATGGCTTGGACTGAGCCATGATGCCGTCCTTTCATGACCCTTTTCAGTCGGGGGAAGAGGAAGAAGTCTGCAGGAGCGACATCTGGGCTGTAGAGTGGTTGAGGAAGCTGTGTGATGCCATGTTTGGCCAATAAGTCCATGGCAGCAAAGGCGGTGTGGCTCGGCATATTGCCGTGATGAAGCTTTCATGATCCAGCGATTCGTTTTCTCAGTTTTTCAAGTACATCCACGTAGAATGCAGCATTCACAGTTTGACCAGGTGGTACAAACTCTGCGTGAACCACTCCTTTGCAATAATAATAATAATAATAAATGATCAACATCAATTTTATTTTCGACTTTCTCAATTTGCTACTCAAAAACACTGAATCGACCCATGGCATCACTCCTATAAGCAGTCTTGATCATATCATGGGTCTCACGCGCACTTTTACCCAGTTTGACGCAAAACTTCACCGCGTAACACTACTCTAACAAACGATTCATCGTTGAAATGACAGAGCAGCTTGAAAGAAGTTCATCTTAAACTCGATCTACTCTCCTTGAAGGTTTGGAGACGACTGGCGACTGGTGCGTTGGTAGCTAAGACCCCCTACCACCCGACCAGCGCAGTAACGTCCCCGTCCACGTTTTGGCTGGAAAAAAATTCAGTCCTACTACTTCCCGCACAAACCCTGTACACTCACACATAGTTGATATCATAGACATTGTATGTTTAAGGTAAATACTAAGAATATGTAGCGATAATGAATATCTTAATAAATTCAATAATTAAGGCTTTTAATATTCCATTCGCGTTTTATTTAATTAGAACGAACATTTGAAAAGCATTTGATAACTGCCTCTGTAATCAGAAATTGTACTAATTTAGGAAGCATTTGTATAATAGTTCGGTGCTATAATTTTCTTACATTGTTACTCATATTATTGTATTTTTCAGTGTCTAACAATTAAATATTGTGTAAATTTTCAGTTTAATTTTAAAACTTCTAAATTTATAATTTTGACCTTGATTATTACCGTTAGTATTTAATTTTCTTCATTCTTTTTATTGTTATTGTTGTAATAAAATGTTTCAAATTATACTTATTTTAAACCTCCTTCTCTATTCATAATGCTATACCTTAGAACTATTTTCATTGCTTCCCTTAACAACTTTTTATATTCATCCATGGTTTTGCTAATAACTAACCCAGATATTTATTCAATTCCTTGTGAATGTGATCGGAAAAATCAGCATTATAACACGTGCACTAGAAGGAAATCATAAAATTTTGTTCGAAAACATACATGTCAGTTGTTAGTACAACCACTGGTGAATATAAAAGATTGTTAAGGGAAGGAATGGATATAAAAGAATAGCACCATGAATAGAGGAAAAAGTTTGAATATAAATTAAATTTGGAACTGGATGCAGTTAGCTAAGGATAGAAATCAGTGGAGAGCTTTTGTGAACGCGGCATTGAACCTCCGGGTTCCATAGGCCATAGAGAGAGAGAGAGAATTAAATTTGGAACATTTTAATATCCTTGTAACAATAAAAAGAGTGAAGAAAAGGTTTTAGTAACGATAATGGTAAAAAAGTGGTCAAAATTTTAAACTGAAAGTTTTAACAATATTTGGATTTTAAAATGTAAAATTATAATAATGTAACAAAATTGTAACACCCAACTATTATACAAACGTTCTCTAAATTTGTACAGCTCTTGTTGATAAAGAAAGTTCGATTGTTTTAAAATGTTAGTTATAATAAAATAAAACATGAATGGAATATCAAACGTTTTATTTATTGAATTACGAGCATCTCCGTGAACATTAAGTATCTTACAATTATTATCAATTTGCTGTTATTGTGTAGGCATGAGGAGCACATTTTATAAATAAAATTAATCTAACTACTCGCTATTTTGCGAATACAATGTTCAAGCCCAATGAAGCAAATCTGCTGCAGCACATTCTCTATGCATAAGTAAATGCGATTACATAAGTACGAAGGTCGTAATGAAAGTGATAATCAACAATTTTTCGTGAACCTTCTTTTGATTTTATTAATGAAGAAAATACAACGTCTTAATATACAGACTTTTCTTTACTTTTCGACAAGGTTTCCATTTCGTTGTACGCATTTCTAGAAACTTGAAAATACTTGTGGAGTAAACCCTCGTTCTAAATATTTGCAGACAGCGACGCAGTGTTTTTTGTGCCATATCTGCCATCCAGTAACGTTGACCTCGTAATTGATCCTTCACAAAATCCAATAGATGATAGTCGGAGGGTATCAGAACTTTCCGCAATATTTCCTCAATTTCCTCCTTGGTGAATTGAACAGAATGCATATGTAAAATAATGATTTATCCCGCAACGCAGGGTGTGCTTTTTAAGTGATTGTCTGTACATAACAGTAAGCTATCATGGTTGCCCCAGTTCAACGAGAAGACTGTGTTCATAACCTTTCCAGCAGATGACACTTTCTTTGCTTTCTTTTTACCCACTAAGTGAATGGTGTCGTTCCATACTCTGCTGCTTTGTTTCCAGTTCATAATGATAAAATCAGTCGCAATACTCAATTAAAATAATCTCTTCTATCTCTGTACAACTTCACTGCAAATTGTGTTCAGACGTTAATAAACATGGGACCCAACGGCAACAAATTTTTCGAAAGCCTAACTTTGCAATAATTTCCTGCACTGCACTATGTCCTCCAGCAAGTATTGCTGCAATTGTATTCACAATGATCCGTCTATCGTCTTTAACGCAATCAACTCTTTCACGTTGCGTTTCGTGGAAGAAGTTCGTGGATAACTGCTCTGAAACTGATCTGTATTTCCATCCTTAACATCTTGTATATATTTTCTTACACTGTTAGCAACCATATACACACTAAAATCTATTGTGAATTTCAGCAACAAGAATTCCCTCTAATAAGGAATTCAATCACAGCTCGGTATTAGAACGAAACTTCACTGTCAGCCATTTTGAAACTACTGCATGTACTCTGGCGATCGAAGCTAAGTGCGTCATACTAGCTCAACACATGTAGGTTGCGGTAATTTACTTCGTTTGCGCATGTTGATAGATGTTTATTTTTTAAATTTTACCAATTTCTGTGTACTCTTGTTGAAAATCATTAACTTTGGATAGTAATTTGAGGTGATTGATAATATTTAAAAACTGTACTGAAAAAAAAAAAAAAAACGAACTAAAGTTAACAGTTAGTTACTGTTTTCAAATGTTGTGCGTATTTAAATTGTGCAAATTATACTTTTTTTTTTTTCCTGTGATGAATGTATTTGGTGCAACATGTTCACTCTTTTGCCAGTCAAGAAAGAAAAAATGAAGTTCACTATTTTTATAAGAATGAAATTTAATGAGCCTAGATGACCACAGAAAATCAAAACTGGGAGCACTTCTTAAATCTTAGATGTCGACCATTTCGTGCTATGTGCCAGCTTCCAAAATTAAGGAGATACTGACGGTAGTTTGCATACAAACAAAATCAGCGTTTTCCTCGAAGGCCAAGATATGGATAACATTATTTAGGCGAAGATGTAGGTTGGTTCCCCTGTGCTCCTAGTTACAATGGTACCTCTTTGCAGTGATGGTAACGTGGAACTCACTGACAATCCACAAGTGGAAACTAATGCCCTTTTAATAGTTTTACTGCTGCTCTTAGTCGGTAATTTCATTATATTATTGTTTGTTCTAAAAACAGCCTCTTCAATGATACCTCTACCTTGATTACCCATTGAACTTCCTCTTTTCCGATTTGCATTTAGATACAAATTTTATAAATTTCTAGTACGATATCCACATTAAAACATGTTTATTTAATTAGCGTGTATGTTTAATACTAGGAGAAAACTGGATGCCCAGCTTCCACAGGGTTTGGTTCAAGTCCACTGTTAGCCCGTTTGGCTACCAAGAAAGCAAAACCTGACGGTCAGTTTCATTTGGAACAGTCAGAAGTGTCGGAATTCATGAAGAACATATCTGTGGAAGATCTTCCAGGTATAAATGTGATTTTTGTCGTAGATATTTCTATAAAATGTGCATAAGAAATGTTATTATTATGTATAATAATATGATTTTTGATGTATAGTAAATGATTCATTTTTGATTTAATATATAAATGATTAAAGGATATTTGAAGGCGAGACTTCCTAGTATATTTCCCACCATCAGCCCCACGCCTAGGCTCTCCCATCATATCTCCAAGACACCAATCACTTCCTATCCATTATTCACTCCATCACCGAACCTTTACTTCCGAATATTACGCAAACCTCTAGACGTAAATTCATTATATACTAATATTCCACATACTCATGGCCTCAGCGCACTTCAAGAATTCCTTAACAACACGCTCCAAACCTCAAAAAATCCATCACACAAATCCTGATCCAAGTAGCCCAGCTTGTCCAAACCACGATCAATTTCACATTTGAAAATAACCATTATTTTCAAGTCAAGGACATTACCATAGGGAGGCCCATACCCCACTCCTCATCTGTCCCCTTTACTCAAGCCGATTAATCGAACTCCTGGAACAGCAAATACTCCGCTCATCACCGCTTTTAACCTTTTCTCTGACTTCGATTTGCTAACGTCTTCCAAATGTAAACTCACAACCAGCCAAGACGGGAACAATTTCTAAAATCCCTGACAGCTTGTACTCGACCAAATTTACCTACTTTTTCTCTAACCATACTGTCACTTTCCTGATGTGAACGTGTGATTTGAAAATGGAGTCTCGAGACTGATATAAATATCATAATTATTAGCAGTTGAGATGTAAAAAACGACTGGTTTGGGGTGCAGGTGTTTTTGCAATAAAAAGACGGATTTGGGGGGAAATCTAAGTTTTCGCTTTTTGAATTTTTATGATTTTCTTATTGAAGTATCCCTTTTTTTTTTTTTTTTTTCCTTCTTCGTGTAGTGGATTCTAGAGTTAAAAAGTGCCTTTACAACATTCATTACTTATGAGTCCTGTTTTCAGTCTCTGTCTGGCTGAAAATCTTTTTTGGTTTTCGATTTGACGTTTCACTGGTGGCCAGCAAGTGTAAGTTACGCAACCTAATGTATTACGAAGGTCGTGTTGGCTGCGTACGCTTTGTCAAATTCCTGAAAGTTATACATCTTGCCATGTGTGTTGTACGAGATGCCTAAATTTAAACTGAGGCAGACAAGATAAAAGTATCACAAACCAAGAATCAGATACAAACCAGTATTTGTTTTGGTAGAGAATTTCACTTACAACTTGTTCTTTGTTCGGGAAACACTTCATCATGAGCTTCAGATATTCTGTTAAAATTAATGTAAGTTTTTTTTTTTTTTTTTTTTTTTACAAAATTAAAGCCATACACGGCCATGATGTTAGTTTAACGGTAATAAAAGTACTTAATTTACAGAATTTATTCTTTCTTCCTTTATATCGTGTGAAAATATTTAAAACAGGAAATTTAAGTATAGGATTTTTAGCCTTCTCCCACTCGAATTTTAAAGGCCTAAATAAATGCTATGTATATAGAGAAACTTGTCCCGCGTTACTTCCTACATAAAAGGTATCTTTAAGTTAAAAAAAATAAAAATAAAATAAAAAAAGAGAGAGAAAGGTAAAAAAGCTGAAGTTTTAGTTTATGTATAGATTCTAAACAATTTGTTCCACTAAGTCGTAACTACATTTTCAGAACAGTTATTGCTAACGCTGTTAAATTTCCATTAAAACATTGTTGTTGTAGAATATTACTCTAATAGCTCTAACTAATAAACCCATTGCGTCCACCGATTTGCCCTTTTACCGAGGTATCGATTATCCTTGATTATTGAACTTTTTTTATATTTGTTTTTCTTCAGAATGCAGTAATTAAATGCTTTTTCGTGTTATAATGGGAAAAGAAATGTGGAACGTATTGGTATTCCTTCATTGAAGTTGAAATGTCCAAGAAAGCTCAAAATTTCCTAAGCCAAGAAACCGTAGAAGGAAACTTTTTTGTTTTTCTTCCGAAGGCGTTGCATCTCTAATTAGCAGTATAAAATATTTCCAATTCAAGTACTTACATCCCACGTTCCTGTCCTATGCTGTCCATTCAGTGAATCTTGTCTGTACGTCTTTGAAGAATACCTTAAGCTCCTTCCGTCCATTAAAAAGACCCATATTTCCAATGCAGCTATTCAGGAAATCCACACGCAGAACTATTCCGATAATCAATATCAGTTTAATCTTCCAACACTCTTCAAAAAGATAACACATTTTCTCTCCATTCTTCTTCACACCCATTTCCGAAGTTTCCAGTCGTTTTTCATCATTTTTGCGTAATGTCCATGTGTCTGACCCATACAGTACAATACAATACGCAGCATTTTATGAGCGTATGTATATAATGCTTGTATATTTCATTAAATGTACTTGAGTTATTATCATGTAATTTCTGTTTTGTTGTTTTTTCTCATTGTTGAGTATTAGTTTTATATGATTGGTTTGTAGTCCAATGAAACTTGTAATGATAAAATATATTACGTGAAAGTACTTTTGTCAGTAACTCACCGGCAAGTCACCGTGGCTTTATGTATGGAGATTTAGAAGTAAAACGAAACAGACAATTACTCTTCTGATTTGCTTGTTTCGTATTGTAATCACTTTGTATTTGGTGTATTTCAGGCGTAGGATATTCAATGAGTTATCGTTTGAAAAGCTTAGGAGCAACTACTTGTGGCGAATTGCAAAACTTATCTCTAGCTTCTCTACAGAAAGAATTTGGACCTAAGACTGGACTTTCTCTTTATAAGCATTGTAGAGGGGAAGATAATCGACAGTTAAACATCGAACATAGCAGGAAATCTGTCTCTGCCGAGGTTAACTTCGGGATACGGTTCACGAACCAGAAAGAAGCAGACACTTTTTTAAAAGAGTTGGCACGTGAGGTGCAAAAGAGATTGGAAGATATTAATGTAAAAGGAAGGTGCATCACACTAAAATTAATGGTAATGCTTGGTTAATTAACAGCTTTTTTTATATGTGTGTTTTTTTAGTGTTCTATACAATGTGGAAGGGAACAAGACCGAAAGAGTTCGGGAGGTAATTCTACAGCTAAAAACAAGGAAAAAAGTTCAAATGAACATAGATCCAACGCGGCGGCGCGGCGTTTTCAAGCAGCAGCCGTGCGAAGTTTCGTTGGCCTCCTTCTTGTAAGTGCAGTATCTGCCGAACAAATAGAGATATCGACGTCGGGTCAGAAGAATGTAAAGAAAGTCGTATTTTTCTGAAAAGAAAAAACTGTTGGGTGGACCGAGGCGTTGGAGGCGGAAGGAATGGGCCGAAGCGAATGAAATCGTTTGTAGATATTGGATATGTAAAATAAGGCCTTTCGTATTTCACAAGTGTCTCAATCCGATTTCTTCAAATTTGGCAAATCAACAGTAAGCACAAACAATATTGTGTATTTTACAGTGGCGGCTCATGCTTTGAATTTTAGGTGGTGCACAATATATGACCTCGCTTTTTCATTATTATTAATATTATTATAAATAATAATAATAATTTAATAATAATAATAATAGTATAAACAATAATAGCGATTTCTTCATGGTATACTTCTAACATGAACTACATAATTTATATGGTTTACCCAACATTGTTAGAGTCGTCAAGTCTAGGAGGCTTAGATGGGCGGGTCATGTAGCTAGAATGGAAGAAAGTAGAGACGCTTTCAAAGTCTTGACTGGAAGACCAATCGGAAAACGACCATTAGGAAGACCTAGGCGCAGATGGGAGGACAATATTAAGATGGATCTCGCAGAGATTGGAATACAGAGTAGAAACTGGATGCAGTTAGCTAAGGATAGAAGTCAGTGGAGAGCTTTTGTGAACGCGGCATTGAACCTCCGGGTTCCATAGGCTATAGAGTTAGTTAGTTAGTTAGTTATACTTCTAACATGCAATGGAGAAGCTCATTTTGTATGATTTTTGACGTACCCTTAAAAATTGTTGCATTTTCTAATGACTCTTGAGAGCGCTGTTCAGCGCTGAAATGAATTAATCCACTAAATAGGCATGGATTTGAAGAAGAGTCTGTTTCATGTCCTCTTAAAGCCAACGAAAACGCCACAAAACCGAATTGATGATTATATTGAGCACGTACCTGTTTTGTGTCACTTTTTGATTGTGATTATCAATGGACCGCCTATAATCAGCATCTAGTTGAGCAGCAATATTCACATTTCCCAACACAGTGAAATTAACGTGTTTTATATGACCTGACGAATTTTATTATTATTATTATTATTATTATTATTATTATTATTATTATTATTATTATTATTATTATTATTATTCCGATGCGGTCCACTTGTTTTTGCCTTTCGGGCGTCAACTTTCAAAATTTTGGATGGGGTTTTTTGCCCCCCCCCCCCCTAAAACCGTTTTTCCGTAGAAAATAAAAAAAACACCTATTCGTTTATTTCATGTGTAGTATCTGCCTGCCAAATTTTTATCAAAATCGGAGTGTTACACTTGGGAAATGTTACTTGTTAGAAGAAGGAGGTCGGTGAAACATTGCACGGCTGTTGTTTAAAAACACCGCCGCGTTAGGCCTATGTTTTTTATTAGAACTTTTCCTTTCTCACCTCCCGAAGTTTTTCGGCCTTGTTCCCTTCTACCCTGTATATACTAATATATGAAATTTATTTGAAAATTACTACTTTTTCCTTCTACTTTCTGTTTGAAATTTTGCTAAAGGCATATAAATGTCTGCATGTACATATACTATTGAAAAGATTAAGTTACAGACAAGAATGTTAAATAAATCGTACACGTAACTTCTGGTAGCAAGTTTAGGAAAGCATCGGAGTACTAATTCAATGTAGAGTTAAAGTTTTATCATCGAGTATCTGTTAAAACTAGTGATAATAAAAAATAAAAATCTTATCTTGATTGCGTCAAAAATTTAAGAAGTCAATATCACAATCCTAATATTTCGTCTGTGACGATAGACATAGTTGTAAATGGAAAAAGGAGGGGGAACAAAAAGAGGATTATGGTACAAGGAACATGACAGCTAGCTATCAGTCTTCATTATAAATTATCTAATAAATTGATTCCTAAATTGTAGTTCGTTTCAGGTGTGTTAAAACACAGTTGTGTGTGTGTGTGTGTGTCCTTGGGTTGTTACCTAATCTAAAACACTTTATTCCATAGCCAGAATTTGTATGATTTTCATAAGTCTTTTCGTTTTAGTTAAATTTTCTGTTTTTAATGATTGATATACTTACTTTTACCGTTAATGAAATTACAATTTTAAATTTTACAGGTGAGAGCGAAGGAGGCTCCTATAGAAACAGCGAAGTTTATGGGTCATGGTGTTTGTGATCACATCACAAGATCATCCACACTAGCTAACCCAGTGTCAGATTCTACTATTATTGCAAGGTATGTGCATTTGAGAATAAATCACAATAAATTAGTATTATCGAATGTTATAAAATAATACGAAGCAAGAAGGGAACAAGTTACTAGAAAAGAATTAAGAACTAAACACATAACATATGGTTTTGTGGCAGACAGCATCGTATCTGTGGGTTTTCTCGGGCTTCTGCCGTTTCCTTCCACATTCTTATTCCACTAGTTCTTTCCTAATCGTTCACTTTCTTTAAATCATACGTCTCATTTAGCCTACATACAAGCATAACTGTTGAACGTAAAGCTAGAATAGCATGTTACTAAGAATTAAAGAATTGTATACTTACTAACAAACTCTATGTAACCTAAAAGTTCAATGCTGCATTCGCAAAACATCTTCATTGACTTTGTCCGTAGCCAACTAGGTCCAGTTTGTCTATTTTGTATTCCTATTTCTGCGAGATCCATCTTAATATTATCCTCCCATCTGCGGCTAGGTCTTCCTAATACTCGTTTACCAATTGGACTTCCAGTTATAACTTTGAAAGCGTTCCTACTTTCTTCGATTCTCGCTACATGACCTGCCCACCTGAGTTCGTCGTTATAAAATTTTCGTCATTCCCAGTTCCCGTCTCTCTTGGGTCCGAATATTCGGCTCAGGATTCTAATTTTAAATATTTTCAGTCTGCGTTCTTCCTTCAAAGTAAGCGATTATGTTTCGCAACCATACAGCACAAAAAGTGTAATTATCATTTATATATTTTAATCTTCACAAAAAGTGTATGCATCTGTTTACTTACAAGTAAGGGACCATATGGTTGTCGCGCAAATCAGATGCAGACATACGCCATCTGATTGAGCATGAAAAGATATGGAGAACACAGAAATTTAAAGTGCTAAGGGCCATAGGGAGCGGAGCAAGGAAAGAGGAAACATTGAATGTCGGCAAAATTGAAGAAAGTCAGGAATGACGGGAAAAGTTAATATCTTGCAAACAGGGAAAGAAACTCAACCAAAAGAAAGAAACTAAACATAACAAGGGCATCAAGGACGAAGAAAGATAATAATCAGGGTTGCCATCCGTACCGCAGTGTTGCCAGCTCTGCATAACATTGATATGGAAGATATAGCACAGTATAGCAATTATGCACAAGGAAAAATATTAGTAACACAAAAGACAATTGAAAAGACTCTGTACACGTGCGTAAAAAGGTTTAACGATAGTCGTGAGTGAATAATGTACATGAAGGAAGACAAATATAGACATGAAAGTGAAGGGGGTACACATGATAACACAGAAACGAAAGTGTTTGGGAGCATCGTTCCATGATGATGATCATGATCGTTCATCACAAATACATTAGTGTTCTCCAGTATTAATGTGTGGCAACGTGAGAACTTTCTCCGCGTTCAGTCATTTGTTCATTACCAGTTTTCCTCTAGGCGATTCCAAAAGATGATACGCTTTGCGTTTTTCAAATGTGGCTACTCCAATGAACATCCTGGATAGTTAGAAACACCTTCCGTATATTGCTTTGAAAAATTAATGCTGCAGAGACCGTGTGACCAGCTTGCTTTTATCCGCTGTGCTCACTGCGAGAAATGTTTGTGTGTTGACCACGCATTCATTCGTGATCTTCACGTCAACTGCAATTAAACTACAAATGGTGCGTACTGTTCTCTATTTTCCTCCATTTGTATTCGCACGGGTGTAATATTCACTCACGACTACGTTAAACCTTTTTACGCACGTGTACAGAGTCTTTTCATTTGTCTTTTGTGTTACTAATATTTTTCCTTGTGCATGAATTGCTATACTGTGCTATATCTTCCATATCAATGTTATGCAGGGCTGGCAACACTGCGGTCCGGATGGCAACCCTGATTATTATCTTTCTTCGTCCTTGATGCCCTTGTTATGTTTAGTTTCTTTCTTTTGGTTGAGTTTCTTTTCCTGTTTGCAAGAAATTAACTTTTCCCGACATTCCTGACTTTCTCCAATTTTGCCGACATTCAATGTTTCCTCTTTCCTTGCTCCGCTCCCTATGGCCCTTAGCACCTTAAATTTCTGCGTTCTCCATATCTTTTCATGCTCAATCAGATGGCGTATGTCTGCATCTGATTTGCGCGACAACCATATGGTCCCTTACTTGTAAGTTGTCACCAGTCCTAGAGATTTGTTCTCTGAGTCATCATATCATCATTATGTATGGGTTCGCGATATATATATGCAATTGTGTCTTCGAATTGTTACCGTACTCGTCCTATCTCCACCGGACTTGGTACATTTTGACTACCACCTGTTTCAAGAAAAAACAGTTTCGTAATGATGATGATGCCATGGAGATGTTTGCATACGTCTTATGAGAATCAAGATAAATCCTTTCCTTTGTCAGGAATTGGCAACACTCGAGCACAGCTGGGAAAAGTGCGAAATACTTCAGGGAGACTTCATACAATAATCCTAAAATGATATGTGCCTTGGACATTCCCTTTTTAAGTAGAGTCAAGGCTTATCAAACCCTTTTCATATGCGAAGATATCAACACTTCCAGACATACGCATTTTAAGGCTTTCAGTCCGGGTTTCCACAGTGTACAAATCTTAAGTCATTGTGGTTCTTTTGTGGTTGGTGACAACGATGATGGTATCAATGGCGTTTTGTTCAAAGTGCCCACGTAGAAGTTAATTTAAATTTCTTTGATCGAGTTTGAAATGGGCTCGTATGATTATCTTTCCATTAAAGTGAATATTTTTAGTCACTTTCAATTCATTAGTGTTGTGTTTTGTATGTTCTAGATATTTTGAAAGATCTGACACTGAAGCGTCGTTATATTTGGCATCACGAATATGTGCTTTTAGTCTGAAGTGTATATTATTTTTCGGCATGCTTATTCAAGTCTGGGAATGAGTGTGAGGCTTCATAGACATATAGGGATTTTTTTTTTTTTTTTTAATATATATTGAGTTTTCCCCAATATTGTTTGGAGAAACTAATACTGTTTCAAAATTTTACTTCTTGTAATTTGTTTGAAATCGAGTGATTAAAGGCATGTCTGTCCATTTCTTAGTATCATCTTTTGTTTTGGTACTGCTGTTTCTGAGTGATGTTTCAACCTATAACTATTTTTTCATTGTCATTGGATCATATAATTGACTCTTTGTGGAAGAAGTTCTGTCAAATATTAGTTTTTGTTTTATTTGAATGTCCCGAATTGGTGTGCAGTAGTGGGTACTAGGTGTGGAATTTGTTTATTCCTATATACGTTCAGGTCTAGGAATTTATATTATTACTAATTTTAATTTCCTTTGTTACTTTAATGTTAGGGTGTACAGAGTTTTCGACTATTGTGTGGAAATGAATTACACAGTCTTACATTGCATTACGAAATAATTGTATTTTAATCAGACTGTTTCAGTGTGCGGTGACACCTTTGTCGGTGACTTCTAAAGATTGCTAAACTGAATACATGTGTGAAGGTTCATTCCTACGTGTAGAACCTTTCTGAAAGGAAAGCAAAATAGCCTTCTTAAGTAGGCTTCTTTTTTTTTATTATTTATTTATTTATTTATTTATTATTATTATTATAAAAAGTACGATGCAAAGTTAATAGTGTTATCAATGTTATTAATTAGTTGTCCTTCCTAGAGTAAACTTAGAATGAAACTCTTGATAACTATTATTTGCTTATTTGCAATGAACGATGCACAGATTATAAGCAATTTTAATCTTCTGTCCTGTTTTTAATTTCCTATCCTTTCTTGAGAACATTTGGAACAGATTTTTTGGTAATTGTAATTCACTTGCCAGATGGTTATAGGTCTAACGAGAAAGATGTCGTATTCCCTCATTTAGGACTTGAAGTGAATAACTTCCGAAAGAAAAAATAGTTGGTAACTGTTTGAATAATACTGTTCACATGTATAGTGATTAATTGAAGCAGAATAAATACAGTGCTTCTATTGTAATTCTTGTCAAAGTTTCGAAGTCCTTATAATTCCATTTTGTAAGAGCTTGAAGCTGCCGAATTCAAGGGCAGCTTTACAATGTTGACAATTATTCATTTAAAAAAAAACTTAGTGTATAAATCATCATGGGAAGTTTATAAAGATATATGTACCCTTCCTTTCCAACAGGGAAGTACTGGCGCTTTTAAAACAATTGGCTGTGAATCCAACCGATCTTCGAGGTGTAGGAATTCAGGTGTCTCGTCTTGAGAGTTTCTCCAAGGGTAAGTCAGGAACACGTGGCTTAGATAACTTTTTGTTGCGCGGAAGTGATTCCACTGTACGAGAAGATGCGAAGAAAACGAATACGGAACTAAAGAGTGCCTGTACAAAACCTTGCGGAGTCCCACAGGTGCCGGAGTTGGATGCTGAAGTTCTAGCCAGCTTACCTGAAGATATTAAACAGGAAGTATTGAAAGAATATGGCAATAGTGCGCAGCTTTGTAGACTGGGAAACAACTACAGTACAGATGAATTGGCTGTACCAGGAACTAGTGGCCTGCAGAAAATCCCTCGCATTCCTAAACCAGACGAAGCAAGAATTCCAGATGGTAGTTCATCTGCGGTTTCAGCTACAAAAGCAGAAGATATGTCTTTCTCACAGGTAGAGATGTAAATTATATTGTATAAAGAACTTGGAAGTAATTTGTTAATTTCAAAATTATATTTAGTTATAATTAATGTAATAGTTAACAAAATATTATCTGTTTCATTCCATTGACCATCAGAATGTGGCTTAGCCATCTGATATAAAATGTACGGATGTTCCAAAACATTTAAATACGTGTGCCTTTATAGTACAGAATCCCGGGTTGTATTCCCGGTGGGAGAGCTTTAAAATTTGAACGCATTTCGGTGGTTCGGAATCCATCTTAAGCTGTATGTTCACAGGTTTTGTAAGCCAACGCCATAGCCTCACTAAAATACTGCTTCTCGTTAGATCAGCGGAGACAAACAATGCCGGATCTGGTCAAAAATGGATGGCGATTTTCTTTCACCAGATAGTGTTGGCATTGTGGTTGCGGGAATTCCTTAAAAGAAAGAAGTAGCGAATTTCGTTTTTTTATTATTCATTCAAAGTACAAAGATGTAGAACGATTTTGATGTTTCAAACAGGTTCGTCATGTAAAAACTACAATCACGTAATATGCTGCGTTACATATATTCTTTGTAAATATTGTGGAGACTACCTTTGCCTTCTATATGAAAGACCTGAGTTCCGTTGTCGATGCTCGGTGTATCATACGTTAGCTCTAGATCCATGTTTTATAGAGCCTCAGTGCTCAAAAAGAACCATTAAACCCTAGTTAGTTAACAATTATAATGCGCATAAATTATTAGGTATAATGTATCCTGAAATAAGTCACATTACTTCCAATATTTAAATCGCGGCGAAAATTTGGTATTATTATTATTATTTTCCCACCGTTTAATTACTTTACATGTAGTAATTTTGAAAAATGATGTGCCTGTTCCTGGTTCTGGTATTCAACAATTGAGTATAAGAGCTTTTTGTATTCTTATTTAATTAATTGGTTATTTCATGTATATAGATCTCGAGGATTGGAAATAGGCTTAAGCTATCTAAATAACTAAACACAAGCATTTTGTACTGTACTTAATGTTTTTTACTCATGTATTTGTCGTGTTTTAAAATATCCGATATTGTTTTAAAACTTAAACTGATCGCTCTTAACTACTAAAATGTAAATATCTCCACTGTTGAGTGAGTATCAATGTTGTGAAAGGGAAGCGCAGGACTAGAAACAAGTTACCATAAGAACTTTTCAAGAACAGCATACAACATACTATTTATAAATACCATGTTACTCGTAGAAAGTAGCAAAACGAAAATGATGTTCAACGTGACGTCGTGCAGCGCGACTTTAGCAGTAATAGATGTTAGAATT
Organism: Thermobia domestica; assembly: GCF_964235325.1. Classification (NCBI taxonomy): domain Eukaryota; kingdom Metazoa; phylum Arthropoda; class Insecta; order Zygentoma; family Lepismatidae; genus Thermobia; species Thermobia domestica. Next base: position 179,759,908 of record NC_137466.1, read on the forward strand.
GTAGAAATAGTATGGTTTCAAGAAATAAAAAATATATAAAGAACCAGACTGCGGTAAGTAATGTCAATGTAACTTATCTGTTTTCTGCATTGTATTACTTTTTTAAAGTTTTTTTTTTCTGTCAATCAAAACCATAACATCACAAAACACACCTAATTCCTCTTACAATCTAGACTTACACACCTAATTCCTCTTAGAATAGCACTTGTAATCCCGCCGAAGAATAGTGGCAACAACTGATTTGAGTTAATGTTGCCAAACTTAATTTTTCGAAAAAAAATTCAACGAGAAACAATGAATTGCCATTATTTACTGTTATACTAACACTCATTCTTACTTTTATTGTTTACCTACCTTGTTGGCAGCAGTTAGGATTGCAAATACTTATATTAATATATTGGACTTACAAATCATAAAGTTATATACGTAAAAGTACTTTTATTTGTGACTTGTACCACTAATTTTCCACTTCTTCTGCAAATAGAAGCAATGGTCATATTTTTTAAGAAATATTGTATTATATGCTCATAGATAACCGTGGTAAATAACTTTTCATTTTTTCCTGACAAAAATGCGCACCACTGGTATTAGCTACACTGTCATGGCGTATTTTACGTACTTCCGTTTTAGTATCTTTTAAAACAAAGACAAAGTTTAGTGCTAGCAAAAATGAGTATTTATCCTTAGGACAAATGACAAGACAGCTTAAAGCACGAACAACATGGGGGGAAAAAAACTATGTAGCTAATAGTTTGAAAATAAAATCTTATCCTAAGATTAAATGTAAGGTGATGATACACCGTTAACACAAATACAATTTAACATATTTTGTTAAGACAAGAAACTCTCTATAATGTTCTCTGTTACTTGTCACATCCTGTACACCATCCTTTTCTTACTATTTTTCTTTCCTTCTTGTATCTGGAACATGTGTGGCGGTACCAGATGAAATATTGGGTTTTTGCTATTGATCATTTTAATATTGCAAATGTGTAAGGTAAGATTTTTGTTTTCAAAGATTGTAAATGGACTCCTTACACAATCATTACAAAACACAAAAAGATAATGATTACAACGTACTTAAAACTTCAAATACTATAGCAACCTGTTGTATGTTGAATAAAGTCAGTCTGGAGCCTATATATTAAAGAGACCATTCTAGAAGGTGAAGCTATGTTGCTGAGTTCCTCGAGGGTGTTGCAAACGTCTTATGTAGTTTTGGTGTAGTAAATGAACGTTAAACTCCAAATAGAGAAACGATCAATTACGCAATGAGAAACTCTGAGCTCTTGCTTGATGTTCACACTTAAAAAGTTGCTAGCATATCTTAAGTTTAAATAGATTTAATCGTTTCCCTTGTGTCTCTGTAAATAATTACGTAGCATATTGTGTAACTTAAGAACATTGTGTCAATTAGGAAACAAAAGTTGGTCTATAAAAAATAAATGAATAACGAATGGAAATAACTTGCCTCGGTTTATTTAAAGTAGGAATCTGATTGTTCAGATAGCTTTGCATGATCCAATAAGTCGTGGAGTAACTTCCGGAAGTCCTGGACTGTAATGGGTTCAAAATCCTCGTTACTTCTTTCTGGATAATGGAAACATTGACAAAAGTAACAACCCTTCAGTGGTACTTTTAAATGTGGAGAAAAGAAAGTAATTACAGGGGGACATGACTGGCGAGTATACGGGGTGTGGTAAAAAGCAAAAACTTTTTTCTGCCAAACTTTGATGAACAATCACTGCGTTATGTGCTGAAGCACAAAACGTGCACACACCTTCAATTTCTTTAAATGCTCCGTTATTATTTGTTAAGCAGTCACTTTATTCATTCCACGAGATTACAATATTACAGTGATTCAAATCCCAAACATTGCCAATCATTTCAGTTGTCCTGAAGACCTGCTTGGAACTGTGAGCTTGTCATCTTCCAACACTGAGAACCTCATATGCCATTTAAAAACACTACTATGAGAAAGCCCAGCATTTGTCCCCCTAAATCTTCCTCAACATTTCAGATGTTTGCGTTGGAGTTTTTCCTAAGCAAGCGTTTACAGAACTTGATATTCATTCTTTGTTCCATTATTGAAACTGTGACAAGGTACCACAACATCAGACTACATTTAGCCGCATTACACTGGCGACCAGTCGAGCTGGAATTTCCTGCACGTGTTTCGAAGGTCATATATAAGATTCATCGCTACGAAAAACTTAATTGCCAAAATTAACTTCGCAGAAAATAATAATAAGTCCGTGAGCACATATTTTAATTAACATTTCGATTTCTGTTCTGAGAGTTTTTTTTTTTTTCTGTTTTCGCCGACTATATCGAATAGTATCTTGTATGCTGTTGCTGGAAAGCTAGTAGGATGAAATATCTCGCGTTTACATTGTGACGTAATAGAAAAACCTAATTTTTGAAATTCTTAAATACACGAATATCAGTATGTCCATAGAATAGAGTAAGGGTTTGGGCATACATGACAATCAGTTATATTTTTCAACAAATTCGACAGCTGTAAAATAACAAATATAGTAAAGAATGTAATGTTAAGGTTTCATTAAGTTGGATGTAGGCTCACGACTAAATTATTTAACAAAAATTTTAATATTTTGATATTTTTAGTAGGTCTGTGTATGAAGATGCGGAAATTTGTTTGTTAATTAATTTATAGCTGGACTGATTTGGGTAACTGTCTGATGTGTGCACAAGCATGTACCATAATTGCCAGTATAGTTCAAAAATTATAATTTCTGACACCATTTCCTAACTGCATTTCGTTTTTCAATTGCAGATAGACCCAAGTTTCCTTGCTGCTCTCCCGGATGATTTAAGAGAGGAATTGAAAGCTGAACTTGAAGAAAGGAAAAAAGATGCTTTAAAAGATGAGAAATCTATTCGTGAGCAGCAAGATGTGTCAACGGAACAGCCAGTTGATAAACCAGGTATGAATAGGGATTTGAAACTCTCGAAGGGATTCATTGTCAACTGACCTACACCATAATTAGAATAATATAATGCATTAATAATACAAAATGGCCGTAAAATTACTGTGCACTATGAATACATATTTCTATGTAAGTACAGTAATGTATGACACTTAAACCAAATTGCATAATATATATATATATATATATATATATATATATATATCTGCCAAGACTAGTAAAGACTGCGGACTAACGTGCAGAATGTGTACAGACATGTTTGTAGTCTGAAGAAGTCTCTTTTTAACATCTTTTATAAAAACATGTCAAAATGGTGTGGCTTTCAGTGCACAGAAATTTTCCGGACATTCTGTGTGTATTGCTACTAATTTATTTGAGTTTTGAGCTAAGCCTAGATTCAAGGTGAGTGTAGGTATTTAAAGATGCGATTAATCCTTTAATAGTGATAGAAGCAAGTAAGATGATTTGGTATTTGTTTATTCCTGAGGCACTATGCATGGTGTGCCCAGTGCTAAGTAGCAGTTATAGCTATTGCTCTGATCGAGCTACTTCCTCATGTGTATGGATCTTCTGAAGTAAAATTATGGTCATGACCTTTTAGCATCGTTAGATTAACAAAAGCCTACTAAGAGATGGTAAGCTTCCGCACATTAACGTTGTGAATTAACAATAGAAGTGAAGAATGGAAAAGATAAGTTTCTAGAGGAATTGATTTTCATTAGAAAAGGATTCGGTGTGATATATGAGTTTGAAGAGTTAGTGCTGTAAACTGAACAGCAGCGGATCGAAGACAAAATGATAGATGGCACAACCAGTAGTGGAGAAAAAAACTGAAAGTGGAATCGTAGGACTTAGCTTTTGGAACAAAGTGATATATATATATATATATATATATATATATATATATATATATATATATAAGAAAGCACATTAATCATACATACGAACAGGGGTACACAAAAAGGACCCCTTGTAATTTATATGGGTGTGTGGGTGTGAGTGTTTTTGTTTTTCTTTGCAGTGCTATAATCATGTTAGAGTGATATGATGCCTACCCCGTAATCGTGTGGTTTATGGTTTCAAACCTGAGGTCGGACACCTTGACTAAGATATAAATATATAAGTAAATCCAGTACGTAGGCCTATAGTATAGGCAACTTGTTGTAGGTCAAATATCACTTCTCACGCAAGTTGATTTGTCATGATTAATTCGATCATGTACTTAAAATTATGTATTTCTCACCACTGTGTGTGCCTTTCTCAGATTGGCCTACGGACCCCAGGTTGGGAAAGACTACTATAGAGCAATGAAATCCGAACGTAGTAGGTCTTACTGATGTGCATAATAGTATTCAGTGACTAGAATATCTGTCTACATATACTTTTCCTGTATGATAATGATAATTTATTTATTTATTTTTCAGTATCTAGTAATCAGCTAAGCACTGTACTGTCTCCAAGAAAGAAAGGAAGTCCAAAAGGCAAAGGATGCACAAGAGTAAAAAGAAGTAAACAATTAGAAAAAGGTCAGCAGACCTTGGTAGCGTTTAATACGGCTGTAACAACAAACAATGCTACTCAGGTAAGTTTTGAAAGCCAAAACATTCCTCATGACAAAAAGAAGGGAAAACGTGCGCGATATCTTAAAATTGGATGCCTTCCATATGCATTAGAGGCAAGAGAGTTTCTTGCTACAAATCAATTTTGAAATTTAAATAATTAATAAAATGTTTCAAGATGAATAGGAACACTTCCGTCTTATTCTTTCAGTAACTTATTTTGATTTCTAATGTTTTCGTAAAGTTTTTACTGAATGTTTATTTTTCCAGTTTCATTATTTCTGACGCGTCCAATAGTGTTAGGAAAAAAAAAACAAAAAAAAAAAAAACGAGAATTTGTGTTATCAGACTCTTTCATACAGACAATATTATTTTTTGCTTCTGTCTTCTATGTAAGTTGAACTGAGTCAAAGCCTTCTGTGTAAGTTGAACTGAGTCAAAGCTTATACATATAAAAAAGAATTATACATTCTTTTATCGTTCCGGCACTGTAACCGGAAGGGAGGGCAGTCAGTGTTAACTGCCGAAAGCTTATTGTCCGTCTGTTGGTCTCTGACTATAATTTTGAACGTCGACTAACTAACATCCTCTCTCTGTCTCTGAATCAGCTTTCAAGACAATAAAAATGAGTCTTGTACTGTCTGAGTGGCGACCAATAGCACAAAGCCTAATAATCAGAATGTCCACGATGAAAGACCATCTGCAAAAAGACCCCTAGCGAAGACTAACGTAAAAGACCACGAATTCTCCCAATCATAATGTTTTATATGAATTCACACTTCCTTGTTTTCATTGTTCATCTTATTCTTGAATTGGTTTCTTTCTTTATTATTTTGACATCACATGTTTGTCACCTCATAGCTTGCTCAATATGTGTACGTAAGAAGAAATTTTGACGACTCGTGATTCTATCAAGCATTCCTTGAAAAAACACAGGAAATTACAAAGTCAGTGCCTTTTTTTAGCAGTTCCGCGTTACAACATTTGTATGTCTGCATTTCTATTCTCTTAGAGTATAATGACTTCCTATTGTTTTACCTTTTAAAATTTCTTCCTTGTTCCTGGTATATTAGCCTAATTGACATTTGAACATTGAATTTCACAATTTAGAATACTTTTACAAATATAGAAAAATCAAAGTGATACTACAGAATTTATAAAATTTTATTTCAACGGGAATCTACTAGAACTTACATATAGTTAAATTTTATTTACAAACGTACAAGTCACAATTTTCTTGCAGGAGTGGAGTATTAGTCCATGTGTCTTTTCACCTTCTCTTCTGCGTATCTGAGTTAATATATGTAAGTCTTATATCAAGAATGATCTGTTACTTATTGTATTTACATTCTACATTCGAATAAAAGCATTTCCAATAAAGTTTGGGTCAACATTGAGAATTTTATGTCATGCAAATACAGCGTCCTATAATTTACAATCTTACCATCAATAAAGAATCCATGCAAGAAACTTCTCCGACACAAACGATGAAAAAATAGACCTCTTAAATCGAGTAAATACGGTAACTATGCTCATATGGTATGTAATTAAGTATAATATAAAGTGAGAAAATATTTATGTGAAAAATAAAAGAAAGAAAAAAGTGTGAAATGCAAAGTAAAACTTGCCTTTACACAGCTAAATTCAATTGTGGTCCGTTCTCTCGTTCTAATAGGTTCAAACTTCCAAATCTGAAGCGGAAACTGTACCACAAGAAAGCGAAGATGTGACAAATGAATCAGGAAGTGTGTTAGGACAAAATTTGTCTGTGAGTGAAGTTAGACAATTAGTTAAAGAATGGGTAGTAAGTGAAATGTTACCACAAACCCTTGATGTGCAGATGATGTACGAATACTTACAGGAACTAGTCATGAAACGGGATCTTACAACTTTGGACCTCGTTATCAAATGTTTATATAGGTGAGTGTATAGTTTTTACTAATAACCAAAATATAGGGTTCGGCACAAAAAAAAAAAAAAAAAAAAAAAAAAAAACTGTATTTGGAGAGGGCACTATGTGAGTTGTGATGGGGATATGGGGCGAAGGGATATCGATCAAGGGGTAAGGAGGTATGCGTGCTTGACCGATATGATTCTGTTCCGGATAGAGAAAATATCCAAGTTTGGGTATCAGACGTTAGAAAAAAAAACGCCTGGCCGACCTCGGACTGTAACAAGGCCGGAATACGTGGCGCATGTGAGAGCGTTCATATAGCAATCTCCAAAGCGTTCAGCACTTAACCAAGTTGACCAGGCGATTCTTTCTCAATGCAAAACCTGTTGCTCTAAAGTTCAAAAGTTATCGAATTAACTTTTACTACAAGCGGTACTACCAAAGTTGAGACATATCTCTTTCTAGTAGCTCATCACTGATTTTCAACATGAAAATCAGTAGAAGGATCATTTTAAAGCTAGAATTTATAACAATTCGAACACTTATATACCGAGAATCGCTTTACATTATAAGATTTTCATCTACCGAGCTACAGTCCTCTTCAGTTGCATATTACAGAGTCCGCCAGAAAAATGTATAGTACACTCTTTGTCATCCTGTATCAGGATACTGACATTGACAGTTGTTCTGAAATTTAAGTATGTTGTAGTATGGTTTTTGCCCAACAGCTGTCGGCATTGTTAATTGTTTTCAGTTAAAGTTATGTTGTACGGTTTTCCGCTCAACAGATGTCGGTACTGTCAGCACGGTTAGTGAGATAAGAAAATGGCAGGAGCACGATTGACGTTCGAGCAGCATAAGTACGCTTTGAAGTGTTTTATCTGCTTTGGGAATTCCATTGAACTGCAGCGTCAGTGGAAAGGGGAGTTTGGTACTGAACCACCAACCTGTCTAACAATCAAACGTATTGTTGACAAGTTTGAGGCGCATGGAATGATTTGCGATATTCAGAAAGGAAGATCGGGAAGAACGCCTACAGCAACAAGTCCTGCTTTATCGGCTGTCGTGTTGAAAAAGTTTGAAACGTTACCACAGAAGTGCACGGAAGGAGGGGAATAGTATTACAAGGGTACGACGAATTTTGAAAAACGCTAAGTGGAAATGGTTCATTCCGCGATTATTGCATACCATTAACGATGACGATCCCGATTGTCGAATGCAATTTTGTGAAAGGTCTGAGCAAATGGTAACTAACGATAAACAGTTTGTGACGAAGGTAGTGTGGTCTGATGAGGCCCAGTTTAAACTAAATGGAACAGTCAATCGACATAACTGTGTCTACTGGACACCGGAAAATCCGTACGTCCATGTTGATAAGGCAGTCAATCTACCAGGGGTTACTGTCTGGTGTGGACTTAGAGCTCGGGATTTGATAGGACTCTTCTTCTTTGATAGTACTGTCACTGGAGAAGCGTACCTGCAAATGATACGTACATTAATTCCACTAGGTGTACGTACTTTATGGAGATGATGAGGTCTTCTACCAACAGGACGGGGCCACATCCCACTACCACTTAGAAGTACAAGCTTTCCTGCATGACAGTCTGTAGGGACATTGGATTGGACGAAGAGTTCCCATTGCGTTCCCTTCCCGTTCACTAGATCTTACCCCCCATGGACGTGTTCTTGTAGGGAACTGTGAAAGATGAAGTGTATCGAAGTATGCCGCGCACGCTCGAGAACTTTCCCCAGAAGATTACAGAGGTATGTGTATCAGTCTCCATATATACATTGCCCGTTGTAGCTGCAGCAACCACTCGTCGTTCTGTTATGTGTTTGGCCGCCAATATTTTGAACATCTAAGTAAACATATGCTTACTTAAAGATTTGTGACACGTGTTTGATAAATAATTAAATGTAATTAAGAAATACGATATATAGTTTTTTTTTTTTCCTTAAACAGTGTATGCATTTTCCTGGTGGACTCTGTATTTCAAAAGAAATCGTGTAGAATTTAAATAATATTTTAAGAAATCGACAAAACACTAATACAAATAAAATATATTTAAAAAGACTAGTAACAAGTAAACAACGAAGTACTACATTTTACTTTTTTATTTAATTATTTTTTTCTGTTAATTATTTAATTATTTTGTTCTTTTGATTTGTAAAGTGTTTAATTCTCCAAGATTTCTTCCTAAGAATATTTCACTGAAGATTTCATTTTGTCAGTTGTAACTATTGTATTGATTTGCGAGAATAAAATGTTTACTCATTGAGTATCATTATTTTAATTTCATATATTGAATTATTCTTGTGTATATCATGCAAAAATGTGACGACTTGTTTATCCAGTTAATTTTGTCTTCATTATTATTTTCATAGTTCAAAAATAGGTTTGATTTTTTCTTGTGTAGTATTTGCATGTTGTTCTGTTTATGTATATAATCAACTGTAGACTTGGTTCTTTACCTACACTAGTTAACAAATTTAAACTTTTTGTTTGTTACATGAGAAAAATCACCTGATCTTAAAGGAACTTTTTGCGTTGAATTCGAATATGCACTCGGTTTCTCTCCATCACGTACAGTTTTCCCGTAACAGAGGGATTTTCGGGAAATTCCCTCAAAAATTTCCCTTTTTCAGATATTTTATTCCCCTAGCTCCTGTCCCCTTACATATAGTAACATAGAAATTATACCTAAGTATACCTTGATTTATATTTAATAAACCCTAAAAGTTTCGTAAAAATCGCTTTGTTCTTTCTAGAGAAATAAATATATTTGTATGTATACTGTGTGCACTGTTTATTGCACCTGATAGTAATGCTTTCAGATCTCCTGAGTTGGGGTAAAAACGATTTGCTTTATTACTACAAACACAGACATAAAAATGAATATTTACAATAGTCAACAACACACTTGTATTGCTCTCTGTAAATTAGAAACGTGTATAAAAATAGATTGTACTTCCAACGTATATTTTTTTAAACGTACAATATATGTATATCTTAATACATATATATACAATTCTCCAAGTTTTTTCGTTTTGTTCATGAAATGGTTATCAATATTTGTTATCAAATGTAACAGAATGCAAAAGAACTTCCACTTCCCGAGCCCCCTACCAACTGGGAAGAGATATGGCCAAAAGACTCTGATGATGATCATGACCTTGATGAACCATCGACATCAACATGTACATCCAAGGATCCAACGTTCATCCCTGACTGTGTTCGCGAGCCACATTTCATCCGGCAATGTGAACTTAATGACCTAGTCCGTGATTTGCACCTGACAAAACAAGAGGCGGAACTTCTGGGATCAAGGCTCCAGCAGTGGAACTTATTGGATGCAGAAACGAATATATCAGTGTACAGGAAAAGGCATGTTCAATTTTCAAGCTATTTCTCAATGCAAGATAATGTGTGCGTATGTACGGATATAAATGGGTTGATGGCGGAGCTAGGAATTCCTTACGTTCCAGAATTATGGAGGTTATTTATCGACGCGTCAAAGGTCAGCCTTAAAGCTGTCCTTTTACATAATGGAAATAAAAAACCTTCTATACCACTTGCGCACTCAGTAAGATTAAGGAATCCTATGACACCATATCAACTTTGCTAAATCTTATAAATTACAAGGACCATTGTTGGCAAATATGTTGTGATCTCAAGGTAGTTGGTATTTTATTAGGACTGCAGTGCGGTTACACGAAGTACCAATGTTTTTTATGTTTATGGGATAGCCGAGCTGATGACAAACATTATGAAGTGAAGGAATGGGAACCTAGAGTGAATTACGTACCTGGAGAATGCAACGTCAAATACGCTCCTTTGGTAGATCCTAATAAGATATTACTACCGCCACTTCATATCAAGTTAGGACTTATGAAAAATTTTGTCAAAGCCAGGGACACATCTGGTGAAAGTTTCAAGTATTTGCGAGATAAGTTCCCTAACCTGAGTGATGCTAAGATTTCAGCGGGAGTTTTTATTGGTCCCCAAATTAGGAAATTAATGCTTGATGATAGCTTTGACAGCAAGTTAAACAGTGCTGAGCTAGCTGCCTGGACAGCATTTAAGTGTGTTGTGCGCAACTTTCTGGGCAATAACAAAGCTGAGAGTTACACAGAAATCGTACAGGACATGATACAGAAATACAAAGAGTTGGGTTGTAGGATGTCTTTAAAAATCCACTTTTTGCACTCCCACCTCAGCTTCTTTCCTGCTAACCTAGGTGCTCTCAGCGACGAACAGGGGGAAAGATTCCACCAAGATATAATGGCAATGGAGAAAAGGTACCAAGGACGATGGGATCCTTCAATGATGGAGGACTATTGTTGGGGTCTTGTTAGAGAATGCAACATTTCTTACAAAAGAAGGAAGTAGTGTACGTTTTTGTAACCCAATGGAAGTTTCATATATTGTGATAGTTTTGATTGTCTTTTCATGACCTTTTGGTACATTTGCATTATTGTTTATTGTAAATTGTCACACTTGTAAATTATATTGTATTATATTTTATATATGTGTTTGTGGTAATAAAGCAAAACGTTTTACCTCAACTTAAGAAATCTGAAAGCATTACTATAAGGTGCAATAAACAGTACACACAGTATACATACAAACATATTTATTTCTCTAGAAAGAATAAAGCGATTATTACGAAACTTGGAGGGTTTGTTAAATATGAATCAAAGTATACTTAGGTATAATTTCTATGTTAGTATATGCAAGGGGACAAGATCTTGGGGTGTAAAATAAACGAAAAGGGAATTTTTGAGGGATTTTCCCGAAAATCCCTCTGTTACGGGAAAATCGTACGTGATGGAGAAAAACCGAGTGCATATTCGAATTCAGCGCAAAAAGTTCCTTTAAGAACAGGTATTTCCTTTTATGTAACAAAACCTTTGTTAACTAGTGCTATTTTCAAATCTTTTAATTTCCTCTGGACAGTAGTGACAATTTGTTTAAAATGTTCACGTGAATGCTTGTAAATAAGTACTGTCCATACAATAATTATAACATATTTGGATAGTGTTGTGTTATGTAAGACAGGAGAAAATATAAGTTCTGTAACATATGTGAATAGTGCTGTGTTAGGTAAGACAGGGGAACTCCCTTCAAAGGGATCTCAAAAACATTTTTTTCTTTAAATTGTGTTAAGATTTCATTAGAAATTGGTATTCTATCTAATTATGGGCTTCTTTAAGTAAGACGGTACGTATCTTTGCGTGCTTACAAAATCTTATTTGATAATTTATTTCGTGAACTCATATTATTTTCTGTTCTTCTCATGTAGGTGCATTAGTCGGAAGCAAAGCAAGCAGTGGCAAGACGCATATCACACTGTTATTAACAAAGTTCAAGAAATGATGCTGATTGTGTACAAAGTAAAGATGAATGTACAAGAGAAGTTCTTGAGTGACATTAGTGTACCTTAAACGACGTTATTGTAAATAGTGAAGTGAAATGTAATAAGAACAATTCCTGGCACATCATTATTTAACTTAATAAAAGCCTAACTTTATTATGCTTGTATATTTATTCTGTGAAAATTTTCAGCAATTCTTGTGCTCCTTTCGTCAGTCATCATGTACGGAGGGGAAAACTAACGCCAAAACAAAGCTTACATTTCTACTAGTCAAAATTAAATGCACAGATTTTACAATTTCATCATATGTAAACAGAGTATAATTACGGCCTAGAAAACATTCATAAGTAATTCAGGATTCACACTGAAATTCTGTTATTGATTTTCCTGACTGACTAAGTAAATCTTCCGTAACTCGCGACTATTATTTTTCATAAATAGGTTTACCAAGAAAATTCTTATCTCTCTCCACTATCCCCCACCTTTTTGTGTGTGTGTGTGTGTGTGTGTGTGTGTTTGTGTTTGTGTTTGTGTTTGTTTGTTTGTTTGTTTTTTCATTTGTTTGATTTGAGTCTAGCGTCCCTTTCAGTTTAACGTAGGGTCCAAACCACATAAACTCCCACCGGGAACTCTCCTTTTTTATTATATATATATATATACAATGTAAGCTAACTTTCTTACTTACTATATAACTATTACAAGTCAATCTTCCTGTATTTGGAATAGGATAAAACACTAATACCAAACAATACTTACACACTAAAAGAAAACTTTAATTTCTTCGCATTCTGAACACACTTATAAACAAAAACAAGTAAACATGTATCATAATTTAGCCTATTTCTTTGATTACACTGTGCAACAATGGAATTTGCCTCGGCTATTGGAAAGCTTGTTTTCGTTCTGAAGATAGTGGTTTACGAACCATGATCCTCAGATGAATAGTGTTGATGCAATAACTACTTAACAGATTCCCAGATTTTCTTGTAAAAGGCAAGGTTTTAAAAGTGTTGATTCATCGTTTTCTAAAGAAATCATAGGTGATAGCAAGAAAACGGTTTTCCTATTCGTGCTTAGACAACAATTATCATAACAGTCACGTATTTTCGTGCCAAGGCAAATTTCATTGTTGCACAATGTAACCAACGAGATAGGCCTAGTTATGATTCATGTTCACTTGTTTATAAGTGTATTCAGCATGCAAAGATATCAAAGTTTTCGTTAGTGTATATTAATTATTGTTTGGTATTAGTGTTTTATTGTACTCCAAATACAGGAACTTCGACTTATAATTTATATAGTAAGAAAGTTAGCTTATATTGTATATAAATAATAAAAAGGGAGCTCCTGGTGGGAGCTTATGTGGTTCGGACCCCACTTAAGCTGTAGGTCCACGTTTCATAGAGCCTCGCTTCTGAAAGAAACGCTAGACTCAAATCAAACCAATAGGGCAGCGGTAGCTCGGTGGTAGAGCGTTCAACTCTGGTGCATGGGGTCCTGGTTCGATACCAGCTCGCACCAAGTGAAGTTTGTGGTGGATAAACACCGTGTGCGTGGGTTTCCTCGGGGTTCTCCCATTTCCTCCCACTTTATTCATTCCACCATTTCATTCATTTCTCGTCATCACCCTCTCCTTTAGCCTAGCCGCATAATCGTGGGACGTAAAACTCAAAGATTTCATTTTTTTTCCAATCGAACCAATGAAACTAAAAAGGTGAGGGATGGTGGAGGGCGATTAAGTTTTTTTTGATTGATTGATTGATTGATTGACAAACAAACAAACAAACAAAGTTATCAATAAAATATATTACTTAGTCATGGAAAGTCTACTTAAATATTCACGATGTCGCGGGGTAGGAAAAATTTACTTAGTCATGGAAAGTCAGGAAAATCAATACCAGAATTTCAGTGTGAATCTTGAATTTGTTATCAATGCTTTCTAGGCCGTGATTATACCCTGTTTACGTATGACGAAATTATAAAATCTGTGTATTTAATTTTGTCTAGTAGAAAAGTGAGTTTTGTTTTGGCATTAGTTTTCCCTTCTGTAGATCACGATTGACAAAGGAAACAGAAGTGTTCCTAAAAAATTTCACAGGATAAATATACAGGCATAATAAAATTACTTTATTTGATCTGTGAAAGTGAAAATTGATCGGATTATACGAATGTATACAGTTTGGCTTAGTGTTGTGATAATTTACAAGCGATGTGTTCAAAAAAAGCTAATATTTGATAATATTGTTTTGTACTCTACTTCAGCACAAATAATCACCTGAATAGATTTTGAGATTCGGTAGAAATTTGTTAGTGCATCGATGAAAATTTGTATTTCTTAAACTAAATATTTATTTTAAAAACTGTAAATATTTTTCTGTTTTCGAAGAAGAAAACTTGAGAAATAATGTGATTAACATTTTTGTTTTGTCTGTTTTCGAAGAAGAAAACTTGAAAAGTAATGTGATCTTTTTTTTTTTTTTTTTTAATAATAATAATAATAATTCATTAATATATAGCTTTAAGTTTACAGCTGTGATCTGATAAGTTAATAAACTTTGGAAAATGTGCCATGATTTTCAGAATCAACATAGGATTATTATTTTCCGTTTTTTTCTAATTTTAATGCAACTAACCACAAAATAGGATGCCAAAACTAAATTTTATCTAATACATTAAGAAGAAACACCAGAATACGTTTAGTGTAATCTGTTACAGTTATCGCGCACAGTTGTGAAGCAGATAACTTTAGTGTTGTATTTCATTCATCAGCGCTTCTCACTGTGCTTGAGTGAAAAACGAAAACAAATTTCATCTTTTAAAAACAATAATTGGAAGCAAGGAAAATATATATAAACAAGAATAAATATACAGACTACTGTCACTGTGATAAGTCTGCAGTTTCCAATTTTGAGCACAAACTTTATGGAAAGAACAAACAGTACACTTACAGAGCACAAAAGAAACTCATACTGATCACGTTTCAACCACAAGCAGCAAAGCAGCATGTCAACATCGACAATATGGTGATGTTTTCTTAATCCCTGATTTCCTGAAACAAAGCTCAAGAATTTTAAGGATTCGATGAAGGAAACGCTCTCACGCCAGCTTTTAACAGATTAGATCAAACTATACTAATTTGCAGACTGCTCCGTACACAATTGTTTATTTATTTATTGAACAAATTCCCAGATACAGCGTAACTTTGCCATTTTACATAGGGAAATGTTAAAAAGTAACAACAACAAAACAAGTGTCAACAAAGAGTGTAAAAGTAATATTATATCCCCAAACTCGTTTAATTGCTCTTTCAAACAGTGGGTACCTCGAAAAAAAAATGTCCACATCTATTGTTAAATGATTATAACAGTTCGGTATTCTGTTTAAAAAAAAAACAAAAAAACATATAATTGTCAACCTAGGGCGGGTAAGATGGAATAGGTGGGTATTCTGGGTTATTCGGAAAGGGACACGTAAGAATAGTTTCTGAAGTAATGTTTCCGACCTTAAGTTTATAATTATTATTTTATGAAGAAATTTCAGGGGAGTTATTTCTTTGTACTCCCGGAGTCTGGATATTAAGATGTCACAAGAGTTTCTCCTTAGACAATATTAGAAGTGCAGGAACACAAAAAATAAGCTATACCAATAAAGAAATTGAGAATAGAATCAAGTTTGGAGAGATGTGTAGTGCTGCCATGGTCCATATGGGAGAGCAGTATTCGATCTTGGGCGCTATTCGAGTTTTATAGAAAGTTACTAATGATGCCACAGTGGGTAGGTCAGTAAATCGATAAAGGAGCCCCAACATGCGCATTGAATTCTTAAGAATTGGGGAGATGTGATCAGAGAAAGTAAGTTTTGAATCAAAGATTACACCAAGATCATTATGACTAGCAGAGAATGTAATAGGGGAATCATTGATATGGTATGTGCATGGAACATGAGACTTTTTCAAAGTAATGGCAACTGTCACATTTCTTACTGTTAAGTTTCAAGTGCCACATTTCAAACCAGCCTATAAGGTAATTTATGCCTTCCTGTAGGGCAGTTGTGTCATGGAGACACGATATTTCTCTGTATAGCTTACAATCGTCAGCGAAAAGCAGAAGGTCACTAGGGTGAGCTGATAAGTGCGAATAGAGATCATCCATATACAGAACAAATAGCAGGGACCCAAGCACACTCTCCTGAGGCACCTTGACATCACGGATTGGGGGTTAGAAGTCGCCCCTGAAAGAATAACTTTCTGTTTACGATCCTTCAAATAGCTGGCGATTAAAGAGAGAAATTTACCATGTGCATTAAACCTATTGGGAAGCTTGTGAAGAAGATGAATGTGACTGACAGAATCAAAGGCCTTCGAGAGATCAAAGTAGATAACAGCTAATTGGGTATTGTTATTCATATTTTTAACTGCAGAGGAAAGAAGAGTACTTAAGTTTGTAAAACTTGAGCTTTTCGGTAGATAAGCGTGCTGACATGAGAAGTGTGAATTTAAGTGACGTAAATTTAAGTAGACTGTCTTTTATTTCCCTTTTTTGCTTGCTTGCTTGCAGATAATTGATATTACAGAAAGAAGAGATACATGATCTTTAAGGCCAGATTTATATATAGAGGTCACGTGAGCTAGTTTCCAAGTGGTGGGATAATACCCTTCCTTGAAGTATCTGTTGAATAAGATGGATAGAGGAACTATAATAACTGAAGAAGTTTTGTTGAGAAAGAGAGAACCAATGTTGTCGGGTTCTAGTGATCTATGTGGAGATGGCGATTTCAAGAGAGCCAGAACTTCGCCCAGGGTAGTAGAGAGGTTGGATAAGGTGTTCGAACATATAGGGCAGAGAGGGGGAAGATAGGTTGTAGGGGGAAGGGAAGATGTGTTTCCACTACCTTCAGTAGCTCAGTAGAAATACACAGTACAAACTCTTATTGACAAATGTGTCAAATGGTGTTAGTATAAGTTTATTTGTTATGACTTCCTCGATAAATACCACTTTACGAACACACTTATATGTCTGCTGTTAAAGATTACGTGGTACAGTGAAATCTCGAGTTATATCGGTGGTGGTGTACTATACTGTCAAAGAAGGGCCAGTCAATGAAGAGTGTTCTGTGAGAAGACAGAAGCTCTCCAGTAGCCAGGTTGGGGAAAATCATAGTGACTGGTACAGCAGTTTGAACATTAGTTCCAGGCCTGGTCAGAGTGACTTTAATGGCTGAAATACCGCGGGGTGGAAGGCAACGAGAAACCACCACTCTATTTGTCCCTAGTGTGCTGAGGGCAAAAAGAGAACATATGTACAATGGTCTTTCGCAGGTCAAAATATAGTTCCGGAGGGAAAAAAATCCCCATTCGTATCTCCGAGAGGGAGACATTGTGGGAAGTACTAGTAAATGAAAAAGTAACTATGTGAGGAAGATAGGCAGAGAAAGAAAGACAAGCAAGAACAGCAAAGATCTAGGATAGGGACATGGGACATAGTACATACTATGTGAGACTTGAGCTTTTCGGTAGAAAGCCGTTCTGAGAAGTGTGAATGTAAGGTGAAGTGAAGTGAAGTAGTCTGTCTGTAATTATTTTTTCGTAGATAATTGATATTACAGAAAGAAGAGATATTGATTGGCTTACAAGAGGATACATGATCTTTAAGGCCAGGCTACAGGGAAGTAAATGAGAAAGTCTTGAAAAAATGAACAGATATCTGAATCACACCTTCAATAGACATTTAGACATTTAAAAATATATTAGCATCTTATAACTTGGTCATATTTGACCCTTAAAATGTAGGTAGTCAAAACGAGAGTAATAGGTTAGGGTTTCTGAAGTGATACAAACTAATACATGACACCAGGGATAGCATTAATTCATATAAATCCACAAGTCACACTGAAGACGCACGAAACACAGTAACTATTGTTGATGGACGTGAAGTCAATTGTTCTATTGAAACATATATTTATACTGGTAACGAAGCACAAGTACAGACTTAGCAGTAGTACAAAATAACTGAGTAATTAATCGGCTGTAGCAAAATACTGTATTTGATTTACAAAGTGGAGCAGCTCCACATTAAGACGATTCCTTTAGTAGAAGCCCTTGTTCGATTACGTACTGGCAAAATCACGTCTTGCGTTTAGTAGTAACTGGCTAAACTAAGAAGTAAGATTGTCATGACAAACCAAGTTGAAATTTTCGTGAGCATTTATTTTTACGTAACAGAAATGAAGATATCTTACTGAAGAGAAGAGTTTCAGTTTGGGAGAATCAAGACGTAAGTCCTTTATCGTAATAAATGATCACGACGAGTCACATTTAGAGTTAAAATCCGGAGTGATGACTCTCAAGATTCTCCTCGAATCGTTCTCGGAAATTAGTTTTAAATGAAACTAGTATTCATACCACTCATGTAAAATAATATCCGGAAATAATATCTATCAATAGGACTAGCCCATATATTCCATCTATAATGCAGTAGTAGAGATGAATACAAAAAGATGTGTAACGATTGTGTTTTATTAGGTAACTTATATTAACATAAATCGATTTTGTGTTATTGGCAGTAATGAAGACTTTTACGGGTGTTATTATTTCTTACGTATTCCTGTTACAATAAGAACCGTTTTTCTTGTAAACGAAAGGTAATTAGAGGTTAAGAGAGAAGTTGTGGTATATAATAGACTGATACAAATGTCAAAGAAATTGAGCCGATATAAATGTAAAAGTGGATATAGCTTATCCTTAGAGTAAACGAATAAATAACTGTGCATTTTACTATGATTCTCTGTGTCAATATTGAAACGGATGTGAATAGCGTGTAGTCAGAGATAGAAGAAAAATATCAAGCACAAAATGTGAGTTATCTTTGTGGGGTTAGTTTTCAACATCCTATTTGATAGAATAGGCACACTGATAGTTCAATTCTGATCATTTATGGAGCGAACCCGACGCCAAACGGTAGTCATAGATCTACCACGGGCACGAAGAATGCGAAATTATTTAAGATTCTTAGCAGCTGGGTGCCGATTAAAAGTGGAAAGAGCTCGCCGTCGAATACCAGAATAGCTTCACGGATTTCCGCAGACTACCATGTACTTATCGTCGTGAACCATCGCCTTCGTATTCTGGAATGGAAACAAGAACAATGTCAATCACAATCTTCTCGAACAAATCTACAGCAGCAAATATGGGCAAATGATAAGAAGGAGAACTGACAGCTCTCGAAATGTTGGCCAATCAACTCGCTTCAAGTTAAAGCTGGGAAGATGCAATAGATTAGTAATAGAAAGGCTGAACTGTTTCCATGGGAACAATTATGGCATAAGGAGTACTGTTTACACTTGATTTTCTTCATATTTGATGAACAGGAAACAACTTGTATAAATATCGAGATTTCAAAATAATTGACTTGTAAGGTATCAGTAATCTCCGGGTACTATTAACTAGAGTATTCTCCAAGAGTTCATTTTAGGTTATATTCTTTTCTTAATATCTATAAACGATTTACATTAATTTATGGATTACAATTGTATAGTTTTATTTGGAGATGACCTTAATATTTTAGTAAAAAGAAATACAATTTCGTAATTCAAAAGTTTAAACTAACTCTTAGAAAGACTCACATTGTGGACATCAAGTAACAATTTAGAAATAAATGTACAAGAATCTAAAGTTTTATATTTACATGTGAGACCCAGATTGTTGAGAACACGGTCCATAGAGAATGATGATTTAATATTAAATTACTCGTGTCATCTAACTTCATTATTCTCGATACACTTGTATAAGAAGAACAGATTATAAAGCTGAATAATAAACTATATATTTATACAAGGTGGTATCGTGGCGGACATAAGTCTGACGAGGTAATGGCGACTGCTTTGAAACAAATGCAGAGTATAAGAAGTAAATCTGTCATATCTGTAGTTTCGTGTGGGGAAGAAACAAACTTATGAACTAAAGGTTTAAGAACAACTCATGTTATTAATATAAACTTTGCCGAAGATTATTAACTTATATTATGATAAAAGAAATACGAAAGATTTTTTGAAACGAAGAAAAATAACACAACTTTGCAAGCGGAGACAAAGAAACCTAACCTAACCAGACTAAAGACGAATAATTTACAGCGTAGTGATCGTGGTTCAGTGGTCAAGGCGCGTGGCCAGCAGTAATCTGGAGGTTCTTGGGTCAAATTCACGTCGGGCAACTTTTTTTTTATTTATTTATTTATTTTTTTTAATACTTTAGGAATTTTGATAACGATTGATCGGCGATGACATACGTTTTATTATATTCAAAGATTTGAATACTCAGATGTTTCAATACCTGAACCATCAAATCTTCAGGAATAATAATAATTATTATCTCGTAGAAGATTAAAAATTAGAAACTTATTATCGCTCAGGTCATACCATTACAAGCAGAAACGTGATATTAGGCAAAACATATTTCGGTTTTGTTTAATGTTGCCCACGAGGAATTTCTCATCTCGATTCTAAAACCAAACAAAATCGGCATGAGGCTTAATATTTTACATTCGAGACGGGACAAGGCTCTCAAATTATCGTCTCGCTTTGGACATAAGAATCGAGACGAGACGAAAAGTATCGTAAACATTTCTCGAAATAGTGTATGGCATCTTTAAGTAACAATTACTCTGTAGACTGAATCTTATACGTTATTTTGTTACTTTGTATTTCAGAGCTCACTGAGTTATGGTCTGTGTATAGATTTTTATGGCAAAGCTTTTATAATTACATCTGCATATTCTACTAGTTAGTTACCCTGCTCCCGCCGAGTGAACGTTGTGATGGACAATCACCGTGTGCGTGGGTTTTCTCGAGGTTCTCCCGTTTCCTCCCACTTTCTTCATTCCACCATTTCATTCATTTCTCATCTTCAGCGTCTCCTTTAGCCTAACCGGCATAACCGTGGGACGTAAAACTCAAAAATTTCATTTCATTTTCTACAAGTTAGTTTATTATATGCCTTACTGTTCAATGATATTCAGTTATTTTTATTACAGTTATTTTCCTTAAAACGTACAGTAGAATACTTTCTACATGAAACTTTAGGGGAAAGCTTTCGTTTAAATGTGGGTAGTTGCAGAGGTGTCTCTTGAAGGTATGGAACCCCTTCCCCGAAACCCCTACGTTTAAGTAAGTTTTGCCAAATTTTAGGTCAACTTTAAAACTTTTAATACCACTATTATTATTATTATTATTATTATTATTATTATTATTATTATTATTATTATTATTATTACTGAAGCGTTGTTAATTTAATAGTTCACCCTGTTCCACTCAGCTCCTGCCTAGTGGGCATTGTGCTGAACAAACATCGTGTATGTAGGTTTTCTCCGGGTTCCGCTTCCTCCCACTTTCTTTATTCCAACATTTCTTTCATTCTCATCATCGACGTCTTCTGTAGCTTAGCCGGCATAATCAATACTTAAAAACAAATTTTCTTACGGCTCTTGTGAGTTCAGTATCTCTACTTTCTACATGAAATTTGCCTGGAAACTTTCCATTTAACATTTAGCTAGTTGTAGGGACGTATGCAGAGGGTATGTCCTGATGGTCCTGACACTTCTCTCCAATCCCGACAATTTTGTAACTTTTGCCTAAGGCTAGGGGCGATTTTACAGATTTTAATACAATGTGTCCTCATATGGAATTTGTCTTCTATATTATTATTATTATTATTATTATTACTAAATGTTTGAGACCTTAATATTACGTTCTATTTCAATGCAAATAAACATACTGAAGTTAAGAAAAATGAAAAGAAATATTTTGTACCCTCTATAAGGATGAATTGCCTTATAGGAGATACTTTGAAAGGAAAAGAGGGAGGAAAAGAAGGTGTCAGCTACTGGACAATATGAAAATCGAATCTTCGGATGCCTTAGCAGAAACTAAGTAGGATTTGTATTCATCACGATACGTAGTAACAGCCTTTCTTTGGGTAAAATACATTGGATTATGTATGCGTTATATTGATATTTTAACAAAATATACAAACAAATATATATATATATAAAGAATAGTTCCTATTTACCAATTTTGGTTGAACGAATATATGAAACGTGTTGAAAATGGCGAACGAAAATAATAATATTTCTAGTAAGAGTATAAGAACTTAGTAACAATTCCACAGTGACGTTTCGGACAAATTTATGACTCATACTAGGCCTGAAGGATGACCCGTTTATATGCATGGATTGTTTGCGAAACACGCGAAGTTTTCAGACAGGAATCGAGATTGTAGATTGTGATGTTACGTTGTTAGTTTTCCCCCTGTGACATGGGCGCCCGAAGGCGGGAGCAGGGTGGGGCCCGGAGCCCCTTCTGACTCACAAAAATGTATACGTAATATAGAAAATCACGTATATTAAATACCAGACTTAATATAGCAACGATGGAGATGGGCACCCTTGTAGAAAATTTTCTTCGGGCGCCCCTGCCTGTGAAGGAAGTCGTTTCAACTTAACGAGAGAAATTGACTTTTTTTTCATGTTATTATACACCAGAAATATCAACATTCTAAATTAGAAAATTTTTCTGAATATCCTCATAGGGAATCGAACCGCGGACCCCTAACTCACTAAATGAATGTTCAAGCCACTACCCTAACACTGCTCTTTTAAGTAAGAGTCAAGAAACACTCGTCTATGTAGCAAATTGCAAACGTTTATAATTCTAATATTTTATTAACGATGAAACACTGATTTCGGTCATGATAAAGTACTATATTCCTGAGAATTCAAGTTTAAATTTTAAAAAAAGACCGGAAGTATTTCCGTAACTTATCTAACGGAACATGGACCAACTGAGTTATTAATAAAAATGTTAAAGCTATAGTATATGCGTTTTTTTTTTTTTTTTTTTTTTTGCGGATGGCGGTACAGACAATTTTCAAGAATTTTTCAATACGAGGATTATTTAAAATGTTAAAATTTTGCGCTTATTTCTTACGGTACTGTCAATAGTTTCATACAATATAAGATCTTGAGAAACTTCGAAAAAGTATCTCTTAACTTGATATCTCCTAGTGTGTTTGGAATCTCTTCGAAAAAGTCATGGCTAGTCTTTTCGATATTAGTCGTTGTTAACGTGTTTCTAACACGAAAGTTAGCATCTTGCGCTAGTCGAATTCCAGTCTTGGGAAGTAACGTAACGCAAGTAACGCGTTACTTTTCAAGTAACGTTTCCTAGTGACGCGTTACATTTTTTGCAAAGTAACTGTAACGGTAACGCGTTACAAATTTTTAAGTAACGTACCTAGTTTGCGATAGTTTTTTCGCGTTACTTTTCGGTAAAATATATGTACCGGTATATTTTTTCCCTGTAAGTGAATTTCTTAGAATGGAGCATGAACTACGTATGTCAGTGACCGACAGTCACTGATACACTGAGAAACAGATAAGTTCGTAGTGCCACTTGCTGTTTTTGGAAGATGAGGGCAGCTTCAGAGAAATCACGTGTACTGTTTGCAAGCACCTGGAAGATTTTGTCCTAGATTTTAACAACTCCAAATCAATACATTCAGTGAGTGAACTAGGAGTGCAATGATACCGGTAGTCTATTTTACTTTGATTGGTATTGTTTTTATAAAGATGGAGAACGAAAATACTTTACCGTTCGAACACTTGAAAGAATACTTTTCCTTAAGAGCTAAGGATGATGGTGGACAGAATTTAAAAGTAAAGTGTCTGAAGTGCCCCGGCGGAAAATATTTATCAACTATGATGCCATAATTAAGGATATACAGTAAGGGTTAATATGAATAAACTGTGTTCTGATGAGCAGGCCTACTTTATTACTAGAAAATAGTTTACTGATGGTATGTAATATTGGAGTTCTTTCAGATCAGTTTGCTTATCCTAGAGTCCCGTTGATTATAGAGTTTGAAACCTGCTTTAAAAAGCATGTATCGATTTGAGAGTTAATGGCAAGGTTTGATTGATCCCCAGTTCATGTGTTCTCATTTTATTAGTTGTAGTGTAATGTTTCTCTATATTATGTATTTTTAATTTTACATAACAACATTGTTATTATTATATAATTAGTTTAGCAGAATAATAATAAGCAACCATTTTTTCCTAACGCACAAGGATGAGCACGAGTAAAGCTAAAACTCGATTAGACTCGAATTCAAGTCGAGTTTCGAGTCAAGTCAGAGGTAATATTCTCGAGGGTCCGGATTAACTGAGCCGAGGGCTCTAGCCGAAGGTTGGATGAGGTGTTGGCTCGGCTCACTTCTCGGTTCGGGTCGATAGTGAATGAGCTGTGAGCTGAGCTGCTCGAGTCGTTGACAATTCTAAACCCGGGCGGAGCAGTTTTGAAGATATTTGGACAGTGCCCTATAACTTTTAACAGTGTTTGGCTCGAGTCCGAATATTCAGCCTAGACCCTCAACCCAAATTCAGAAGCTCGTGAACAATGTCCTTGACTCCTAGACTTCACGACTACCGAGGTTGGTAATCAACTAATTTTTTATTATTCAAATACAAACCGCCTATCTTTCATGTTTATATACAGTGTTTTTATAATTAATAATAATAATAATAAAAGTTGTAGTAGTAGTAGTGTCATTGATAATTAATATATTGTCTATGTAATAGGCTCGACTCGACTCGAAACTCGACCCCAATTCAAGTCGAGTTGGAGAAAATTTTTCGAGCCGAGTTCTCCGGTCGAGCTCAAATATGTCTGTTTCTAGTCGAATCGAGTTTCAAAGAATCGAGCTCGTGCCCATCCCTACGAGTAACGCAGAATGGCATTTTATCAACGTTATATAAAAATGTTCATATATCAAGTAAAAATTTGTCCTTGCATTTACATAAAGCGATTCAGAACGTGCAATAATAATAATAATAATAATAATAATAATAATAATAATAATAATAATAGCGGTAGTAATAGTAGTACGGAAAATTGAAGTAATATTTTTTCCACATATTTCAAGTTTCGGACCTAAAAGTAACGCGTTACTTTCGAAATAAAGTAGCAGTTACTTTTTGGGGGCAAGTAACGCGTTACTAACTCGTTACATTTTAAGAGAAAGTAAAGTAACTTGTAACGCGTTACATTTTTACTAGTAACTTACCCAACACTGTCGAATTCTTAGTACTACATTGAAAACGACTCAGCTTAGGGTCCAATATGTCAAGATGGTTCAGGTTGGCAACCATGTAACCAGATTGGAAAAAAGTTAAAACGATTTAAAAATTTTGTGCCCTATGCATAGCCGTTCTGACGCGTGATTAGTGCCATACTAAAGAGTTCGACTAACATATGTTTCCTGCAGTGATCAGGCCTTTAGTATGATGGTCGTAAAAATGACTCTGCATAAGGCCCTTTAACTTTAAATCCTACTGGAAAAGATTATTAGGAAGACATAGGTGCACATGAGAGGACAATATTCAGATGGATTTCACAGAAATAGGAATATAAAGTAGGAACTGGATCCAGCTGGTTAAGGACAGAAGTCAGGGGAAAGTTTTTGTGAAAGACATTGAATTTCGGGGTTCCAAGGCCATAGAGTTAGCAAGTTAAATTCAAAACAGGCAAATAAATGAAATGAATGTGCCCGATGGACTATCGTAGCGAGCCATGGGCGCCATTTCGTAAAAGTTTTCTCAAAATTTTGTATACTACAACGCAAAAAAGTTCAAAAAGCCACTATAGATGTTATCCCGATTATTCTACGCTCGCATGTTCCAGTCTTTATCAGCAGTGCTCTCCCTATTTTCAGCCCAATCAATTAGGGTTTGCAACGAAAAGAGGATGTGAAGCAATTATTCATTCAACTCGAACTTTTATCAAGAACCATGAAAATTCACAGCACGTCATTCTCAAAATAGACTATAAAAATGCCTTTAATACAGTGGAACGTGATAACATGTTAAGTAAAATAAAGCAACAGCTCCCTGCCACCTCCCCTTTTTTCTGGCAAAGCTATGCTTGTCCGTCAATGCTATTTTTTGGAGAGAAAACAATACTGTCCCAGGTCGGTTGCCAACAAGGAGATCCCGCTGTACCAATGCTTTTCAGCTTATCAATCCATCCTATAGTTCGCAAATTATCGTCTGAACTAAACTTATTTTATCTGGAAGATGGTACTTTGGGTGGTTCCCCACAATCCGTCTTTCAGGATGTGAATATTTTATTAGCAGAGTCTAAACGGATTGGTTTGGAAGTTAATCCTTCTAAATGTGAACTGTTTTCACATCTGGAAAAGTGGACCCCACTAGTGTATCACAATTTCAACAGTTTCTTTCTGGTCTTCGAACAGTTAATGCGAACCAGTTATTTCTTCTAGGTGCTCCACTGCATGAAACAGGTTACGAAATAGCTTTCAATGAGCACCTAAATCAGCTTAAAACTGTTATTGAACGGTTAAAAATTTTACCATCTCACTTGGCATATTTCCTTCTAAAACTTGTATGAGTATACCAAAGTTACAATATTTTCTTCGAACTACTACAACATGGTATATGCCATCTCTACTTCTCCAAATGGATGCCTGTCTGAAAAGAGCGTTAGAGTCTATCGTAAATATATCTATGAATCAAATACAATGGACACAACCTAGTCTTCCAATTCGTTTCGGAGGTTTGAACATCCGCAGAGTCTCCGACCTCAGTCTTCCAACTTTTGTTTCCTCGTGTTATGGGGTGAGACCACTCATCTCCAACATTCTTTAACATTCCCGTTGATGATGTGGTCATTCATCACTTGATAGAGCAATTGACGTATGGAAGTTCTTATTTGGACAAGATATACCATACACATTGGAAGTACAGAAAAGCTGGGACAAAATAATCTTAAAATCAATTATTGAACAAGAGTTATTTTTGGATAATGTATTTGATATAGCTCGCTTTAAGGCCTTACAAGAAAAAGAATTGGCGCATGGTTGCAATCAATTCCATCGAGGAATAGTGGAACTTTCATGGATAACAATTCTATTCGTCTTTGTATTGCTCTACGCTTTGGCATGAACATATGTAAAAAATTTACATGCATTTGTCGGGAGCAAGTCAATGAAAAGTGTTTGCATCCATTGAGCTGTCCCAAAAGCGCAGGCAGTGTCCCGTCACGCTGAATTAAATGATATCCTAAAGCCTGCTTTGGCCAGCATATAGTGACGTCAATTTTAGAACCATCAGGTTTATCAAAAGATGATGGGAAAAGACCAGATGGCATCACGTTAATCCCCTGGGAAAATGAGCAATGTCTAGTATGGGATGTCACTTGTGTTGATACTTTTACAGCTTCTCAGATCGTATCAACATCTAAGGAAGCTGGAAGTGCGGCAGAAACAGTGTGCAGACGAAAACATTTAAAATATAATTGCTTAAAAGAGGACCATTTTTTCATTCCCTTTGCTGTTGAAACAATGGGTGTTTTCAGCAAAGAGGTAAAGTTGTTATTTTTTAAAATTTAAATTAGGATCGTAAAAATATGCATTCATATGTTCCATGGATCGATTGAATTAGTTTCAATATCCTTCAAGGTGATTGATAAACTGATGTTACAACGACTTATCAAGAATAGTCGTTAACCTGGTTCGTTTGATATGCAAATCTTAAGTGGTAGTAATCCTTTAGCATGTAAAAATTAGCTTCAATAATTATATACGATTATTCTCACCTTTACTATTAGAATCATAAAGTCGGTGAACGGTGTTAAAAATGGTTTATTAGTTGATATACTTTATAATATCTTTTCCTTAAAACTGTCAAGCACACAAACTTGCTGACTAGGTATCCATAAACATGTACATAGCAACAACTATCCCATAATAATATTTTACATATCTTAAAAACATTCTTCTGTTATTATTAAATTAACATTCTATCAAGTATAGTGCACATGTATGAGCACTTTCTGCCCAAGGTACAGGTAATTATTATTCAATCCAAAGTATTTTGTTATATAAAATGTCGCCCGACAAATGGACTGAATATAAAAGTCATGAGTGCATGGCTTTTATCTTCAAGAACCACTGGTCCGTTTACAATAGTGTTCTTACATTGCATATGTCCATCACATTTTGATCGCACCTCGTATATCCCTTCATTACATTTCCTATATATATAGATATATTTATAACAACTCTTACACTTCATCAATACTTATTTTTAATTACATTAATTATATTTATTTCATTATTATTCATTACATTATTACTATATTTTCTTATTAAAAATATCGTCGCTCATTTACTTAATCGTTGAAGGGTGCGAATTCAAAAATCGTAAAGGACAAACATGAGTTACAAATAGTCAGGGCGCATTATATAATAAATTAGATGTTTTAAAATAAACATTGGATTCCTAAGGTATCAAAACATAGAAGAATCTCATTCAAGATAGTCGTTGAATAATTAGTTTTATAGAATGGATCTTATTCTTAACATAATCTTTGACAATTAAGTTTTCAACACAAATCAATCTAATATAAATAATCTTTGCTTTTAATCATTTATGAATTAAATTATAATTCTTACATATATTAAAAACATTTGAGAATTATCCTTGATTAATGAGAATTAAAGAGAATTAAATTGAATAAAAATAAAATAAATGTTCATGAAAATCTATAGCTGATATGGGTTTAACCAAATTTCATTAACGGTAATCAGGTTACATTCGTACTTGCATACGATTCTAATAAAGTACATTGTACTGCGCAATCATGATTAGGTTCCACAATATGTTGTACATGTATTTCATCGTGATTCTGATTTTGATATGAAATGCCATCTCTTGTTCTCCAATTACGTCTATCCACGTAGTTCGTTGTATTCCTGTAATTTCGCTCAGTATTTCGATTGTTTTTATATCTACTGCTGTTGGGTGATCTGACATCATGATTACCATGATTAGTTAGGTTAGGCGGATTCCCTACATAACTTTGTCTATTTTGCTCATTTTGATTGCTAGAATATACTCGGCTTAGGTTAGGTTTCGTATTATTCACACTTCGGATATCTAAATGCCGAACAGGCACCAAATGATCAGAATTATTCTTATTTTTACCCATTCCTGCTTGTTGATTCATGGCATGGTATTGAGTTTCATAGCATTGGACAAGCATTAATAAATGGTTGAAACTCATACACTGTGTGGAAAATAAGATCTGTTGTAACTTAAATGGAAGCAAATTTCGAATCGATGCTATTATTCTCGATTCCGATTGCAATGGATTAACAACCTTTAATTCGTTGTATGTATTGACAACAAATTCTACAACAGATTTATGCAATCGAGGATTGAAGTGTTGATTTCGAATGGTGGCATCTCTATTCGCAAGCAAAAAGTCATTTTCATAATTTGCGATCAATGCCGCTTTGAATTCTTCATATGTACTGATGTGATCACCAGGGGCGGACTGGCAACCATAGGGCCCACCCTGCTAAACTGAAATGAGGGCCCACTGTATAAAAATGTAAAAAATGTACTTGGCATTCTTCATATGTATTACAGTGGACTCTTCAAATTATCCAAAATTCGAATTATCCAACAACATTCATTTTCACATATGTAACAACAAACAAACCAAAGTACTGTGCATCAAAAATATATTCATATGGTGTAGACTTTACCCTTAAAGCAGAATATTATTTGCGTGATCGAATACCTCAAACTAACAAACGACATTGACTCCACATAATTCAAACTACGTGTACAATGAAAAATATATTTACGTACAACACTACAACATACATTGAATATAGCCCAAACAATTAAACACCAGAAACAATTTGAATATTCTATTCTCACTTTTAAGAAGTCGTAAACCTAATTTCCTTAAATTTGATTGTTTTTGTAAAGTCAATAAATCTTGAATTTCATGTATTGTGTGGAATACGATATTAATAACATTTGGTTGACTTTATCAATAATTCATCTTAAATTTTCAACCAATTCTGAAACAAGATGAGATTAGCACACGTTCTCTATCTTTACTTCTTCCTCAACTCACCTTCATCTTTATAATTACGTAGATTTTCTATTTATCTTTTGTATTACTCTTCCCTATGGCTGCATCCGAATAACAGAAAACACGCTAAAACTGTATTTCTCTCTTTACATCTGTCCAATATTAAAAATTTTCAACTGTATTTACTTCGAATTATCCAAAACATAGGTTCAAAAGTTCGATTTATCCACGATTTTTTACTATTGTTTTCAATACAGTTTTCAAGGGGAATGGACTTCTGTTCGAATTATTCAATATTTCGAATTATCCAAGTTTGAATTAACGAGACTCCACTGTACATATAAAAGTCCTTCTTCGAACCCACAAATAGTATCCCATATATTCATACAAAAGCAAAACATTAATTACAAAAAATCTGAAGTAGGAACATTTTAATAGTAACTCATACAGTGTGCAATTGGTATTATTATTTTTTATTGGCATTATCATATCAAGCCTGATCAGACCCGTTTGAAAGTACTACGCGGCAGCAAACAATTCAGTTAATTTCGTGTTCGCCTGTTAAAGTTGTGTAATTTCAAGTAAAATTAGCCATAAAAGATAAGCTACAATTGACTGAAATCATCCAAAGACATGGTGTATACATTATAATTTATGAACATCTTAGACAGAAAAACAAAAAAATACCTGGCAACTGTCCTGCAGTACTCGAATGGGTTACATCACGGTCATTTGTTTCTTGGGACTTAACAGATTCAAATAGCCTACGTTGTTTTGGGTCATGTGTAGCTTTTGTAAATCACATCTTCGTTTGTGTTCTCGCTTTTTAGCACCACTTTTATATTTTTTCTTTACAGTAATCTTACAATCACTCCTACCATCCCTACTGACAAAACCACATCTATCTTTCACGACAAACGACACGTAACTGGTGTTCTAATAATTGAATTGCTGCTATCGGATTTGCTCTTCGATGTAATATACAAATAAAACACGAGCCGAGGGCAGCAACTTCATAGTAATTGTTTGAGGTTTGTATAAAACAATCGTTGATGGTGGCGACTAATTTCTTTTCGCTTTACCGCACTGAAAAAAAAAAAACGAAGCCTGATCCGATTTCTTTCTTCGAAGCTTGGTCTGAGGACAATGCAGTTCAAAAGCGTTCCGGCTCCACCTCCACTTTCCACAATAACAATATCTACGAAACTATTGTTTCTTTAAAATATCGCCACTCGCCGGCTTGTAAAGGGACCGGAGTAGGCAATGGTATCCAAATCCAATAACAGTCTGAAATCTACTGTGTTTCTTATATTTAAAAAAGTAGTAGTTAACGTGCTCGTTTTTAACAGCTGCTGTATCACAAACCCCGCAATGTTTTAAGGGCCTGATTGTTTCATAGAGGAACCTTTTCAAGTCGATAAACGTGAAGAAGAATAAGGTCTGTTCATGAAAGTTTAACTTTCTTTTTATGCAAAACACAAGTTTACGGGAGTTACCCTGCCATATTTTTGATGCTGGTAGGTTTAATTGAGCACATCTTTTTAAAATTGGTGGAGGGGGCCCACCTGTTTGGGGGGCCCACCCTGCATTTGCAGGGTAGCAGGGTGGGCCAGTCCGCCCCTGGTGATCACGTACTGCTTTAAACCATAATGAACAAGGTGGGAGTAATACGTGAGGGATTAATTTCATATATTGTGATCTATCTATACACATAATATTGCACTCGTCCTGGAATTTTTCTAAGAAAGAAGTAGCATTCTCGTTACACTTACCACTGAATTTACTCATAGCCCGTATTTCACTCATCTTAACACTTAACTTTACCTTCCTTTTATCATTCCGTGTACTTATTGGGTGATAGTTCCTATCGATGACGTGATGTGTCGTTACACCATCTATGTTTCGCCCATCTGTACCCTTCGGATAACTTTCTTCCAATATAATATCCTCATCAGACCCCGGCGAAGGTGAGTTCATCACTGGTGAGTGGGGAACCTCCAAGCGATCACTACCCAAGTTATTACGGTATGTGTTGTCCTTAACCTGTAGCGTTCTAATCTCTTCCTGTATAGTAGCTAACAATTGCGTATTTACACGTATATTGTTAGAATTGTTGATGACCTGGATCTTTTGCTGTTGAACGGAAGATTCTATTACTTCTAAATCTTTTTTTACAGCACTGATTTCTTGGTTTTGGTGATTGTGCTTCTCCTGACAATCTTCGGATATTCTTTTTAACCTTTCCTCGAACTGTGAGGATATGTCATTCACCACCTGGACAATTGTCTGCTTCGTTTCATCTGACTTCTGTTCTATCCGTCTACTTAATTCTTCATATTGCTTGTTAGATTCGTCAAACTTCTGTTCCATTCGTCTACTTAATTCTTCATATTGTTTGTTAGATTCGTCGAACTTCTGTTCCATTTGTCTACTTAATTCTTCATATTGCTTGTTAGATTCATCAGACTTCTGTTCTATTCGTCTACTTAATTCTTCATATTGCTTGTTAGATTCATCAGACTTCTGTTCTATGGTCTACTTTATCTCGGTAGACATCTGAATCAATTGTCGCTGTAAAGCTAACAAGATTCGGTCTTCCGATGTCAATCCTGGTGTTACACTAGTTTCACCGTTGTCACTATTATTTGATTCATGCTCCATTGTTTCATTGTCCATTTTTCTTACAATTATTCTACCACTTCTCAGTATGGTCAAATTTGTATTCATTAACTTAATTATAAAAGTAAATTCACCCTTACTTTTGCTTCGGGACGTGAATTTACAGTATTTCCCGGGTGAGGTAAACCAAAATTTTTACAACGACTTATCAAGAATAGTCGTTAACCTGGTTCGTTTGATGATATGCAAATCTTAAGTGGTAGTAATCCTTTAGCATGTAAAAATTAGCTTCAATAATTATATACGATTATTCTCACCTTTACTATTAGAATCATAAAGTCGGTGAACGGTGTTAAAAATGGTTTATTAGTTGATATACTTTATAATATCTTTTCCTTAAAACTGTCAAGCACACAAACT
Source organism: Thermobia domestica (assembly GCF_964235325.1). Classification (NCBI taxonomy): domain Eukaryota; kingdom Metazoa; phylum Arthropoda; class Insecta; order Zygentoma; family Lepismatidae; genus Thermobia; species Thermobia domestica. Next base: position 179,792,681 of record NC_137466.1, read on the forward strand.
TGCTGACTAGGTATCCATAAACATGTACATAGCAACAACTATCCCATAATAATATTTTACATATCTTAAAAACATTCTTCTTCTGTTATTATTAAATTAACATTCTATCAAGTATAGTGCACATGTATGAGCACTTTCTGCCCAAGGTACAGGTAATTATTACTCAATCCAAAGTATTTTGTTATAATGTTCACTAATATCCTAAATACTTACAAATTTATTTATAAATGTATTAATTTTATGTATTGTTGCTACTGTAGCTATTCCAATTCTAATAATATCAGAAAGTTAATTGTATATATAGCTTACTAATGTTTCACGATAATTGCAGGATATATATTAAGATACATCTATTGTGTAATTTGTAATTTCGATTAAATAATATTATCGACAATAAATGAAAATAAATAAAAAAAATCCTATCCTAATCCTAACTATATGTAAAACTGCATGAACTGGCATAAATTAAAGGGATACATCCGGTTTAAATGGAAACTTGTAATTTGGCATGATTGTAGCTCTCCGGGACTGACCCCCTTTAATTTTTAGGGTGTATAAAGCTGGGGATGAAGGATTTCCCCATGCTATTGAAATTAATCTTTTTTATGGACCTATAATCTCATGTTTTAGGTACTTGAAATTAGATTAAGAACTAGAAATTCGGTATGCTCGTACGTATTCATTAGTATTACATAAGTAAATCAGTAAAAATAAAACTTTACAACTTTAGAGTGGTATAATGGGGAACTGAAAAATCTTCTCCATGTTATTTACATGGGGCACCTTTTACACCCTAAAATTATTGGGCACTTCCTGTAGAACTACAATGATTAACCCTTTCCGGATCCTGGCTTTTTGGGCTATTTTTTAGACTTTCAGTCAAGCAGCTACTGAATCGACACTATTTATCCTAGGATCATGGTTCATACCTCATTCTCTTCAGAATAGAGCTGGCTTTCAAATGGTACCACTTGCATGCTCATACCATATACCAGAAGCGGGAAAAATGTCAAAGTGAAAGTTTCGGAGGGAAATTTTTTCTCGAACTTTGGCCCCCTGGACCCCCCTGTGTCAACGTAGCAATATAAAAAAATCTGAGAAATAGTACTTGGTATACTGAATGTGTGTGCCAAATTTCAAGTTTCTATCTTGAATAGTAAGGGAGGGAGAAATTTTATCAAAATTTCCCACCATGCCCCAAATTACCACAAAACACTATGATCTCAGGGAAAAAAATTCCTGAGACATCTCTAATTACCCTAGGGTCATGTGTCGCCCATATTCTCTTCAGAATGGAACTGCCTTTCAGACGGTATGACTCACGTGTCTCCATCATGTATGTGAGGCGGGGAAATCCTGAAAAACGATTTTTTTGGTCTAAAAATCCCTTTTTTCAGTTTTTCCCCCTCTGGACCCCCCTGTTTTAACGCAGAGATCTGAAAAAAATCTGATAAATACTACTAGGTAGGCTGAATGTTTGTGCACAATTTCAATCTTCTAGGTACAAAAGTAAGCCCGCCAAAAAAAATATACCCACCATGTCCCATTTTTCCCTATATAGAAGTATATTTTTCAAAAAATCCCTGAGACGTCGCTAATTACCCTAGGACAATGATTCGACCGTCATTCTCTTCAGAATGGAACTGCCTTTCAGACGGTATGACTCATATGTCCCCATCATGTATGTGAGGCGGGAAAATGACGAGAAACGGGATTTTGGGGGGTAAAAATATCCATTTTTCCCCCTTTGCCCCTCTGGTTCCCCCCCTGTTTTAGCACTGACATCGGAACAAAAAATCTGGTAAATACTACTCGGCGTTCTGAATGTTTGTGCAAAATTTCAATCTTCTACGTTGAAAAATAAGCCCGCCAAAAAATATTGAACATAGGCTTAGAAAATGAGAAAATAAATTTTTGACTTATGACGTCATCACCTCCTATGTCTGGACGCAGGAAGGTCTGAAACCATACGTATAATGTCTTCTACAAAGCCTCTGGACTTGGAAAACAAAACAAAAAAAACGGACGAAAAAGCTCAAATAGAAGAGAAATAACGCAATGTACCATGAAAAACGCGTATGGTACAAAATTGTACCATAGGATCCCCAAAGGGTTAAATTTGACATGATTGTAGCTTTTCGGGACTAACCCACAGGAAAATTGCCAAAAGTGAATATTTTAAAGTTTTATGGGGTCTAAACATAGGCGGCGGCAGTTGCCCCCCCACTTTTTTGAAGTGACCACTTAACTCTTAAATTATATTATCTATTTTTCGGTGATAGGCTAGAATCTTCATTATTGGATTTAAAAAGTACCAAAAAAGCTTTTTACTTTTTTCCCCTCAAGCCTGTAGGCATTGTAGAACACGTTACATATGCTTTCACGCCTTTCTGCGTCGAGACGTAGAGTGTGACGACTTCATAACTTTAAAAAAATAATTTTTATGACCTTTTTATTACTTTTGCAGGGCTTACGTTTGCACCTAGAAGATTAAAATTTTGCACACACATTCAGTGCACCCCTTAATATTTTCTAGATTCTTTTCAGATTTCTGCGATAAAACAGGGGGTCCAGAGAAACAGAAAGGTTAAAAAAATCTTTTTAACAATTTTTTCGCGATTTTCCCTCCCCAGATACATGATGGAGACGTGAATGGTACCGTTTGAAAGGCTGTTCTCTTCTAAAAAGAATGATGTACGAACCATGATCCTAGTATAAATAGGGATGTCTCAGGGAATTTTTACCTGAGATCCTTTTTTATAAAGGAATCTGGAATATTGTGGAGATATTATTTTTGGCGGGCTTACTTTTGCACCTAGAAGATTGAAATTTTGTACACATTTAGTACAACCCTTAGTATTTTTCAGATTTGTTTCAGATCTCTGCGTTGAAACAGAGGGGCAAAAAAAGTACAAAGAAGGAATATTTTTAAAACAAATAATCCATTTTTTCATGATTTTTCTCACCTCAGGTACACTCATGTCCAAAATGATGGTCACATATCTATAACTGTCTTCTTGTAAGAATATGATTTGATAATAATTTTGCAGGGTACTTTTAATACTGATACTATGTGTATAATCGGGAAATGTATATTTGTGGTAAATTTCATAGGAAAAGAATTATAAATACGAAAATTAGAATGAGTAAAACAAAATATTGCTAAATAGATGTAACCAATTAAAGTTCGGGCGGCCATTTATATGTAACCGCCTGGAGTTCTGGTCGCTGTTCGTGGTTCTACCAATATGTATTCTCCTGAGACTGGAACTTACCTGGACAGGACGATGAAGGACCTCTCCAAGAAGAGTTACAAACTGTTTCCTAATCGCTCGTCGGTCTCAATAATGAGATGAGCATTAGGCACCGAGAGGTTCGGGTGTCTCGTCTCGAAGACCTCACGGACGATCAGACGGTCATCTAGACCATAACGCACACAAACATCACTCATACAAACAACGAAAACACACTGGATTAAATGACACTATACTTATTTATTAGAACACTATCAAATATATATATAAAAAAAATAAAATAGCGAAGAGGAATGAACACAACACTGGACACTGAATATGTAAAATAATTTTCGTCACTGAAATCCCACTTTGCCTTTTCAGCGCGCGATAGCCTTTTAAATATATAGGATTATAATTCGGATTTCACAGTAAATGCTTTTCGCACACCATCGACGCACTTGGGGGTTAGCACTGGGGAAAAGTTGTGTGGATCGTCCCACGATGAATCCAATTGCTGCGCCGAAACATCCTGAGGCGTAAAGATGCGTCTTCAGCTAATAAAACAAGAAATTCTCCAAAGTAGAATGCTGATGTTGGAGGGCGCGTGTATAACATTTTAAACGCACAAGGTCTGCGGACCTGAGACTTCACTAGTTGGGGCTAGCCGTAAGAAAACGTCCTTCACGGCTAAATAGCTTGTGCTCCTTAACAAAAAGTCATATCTGAAGCTCGACGCGAGATGCGTGGTTACGGCTTCCAGACCTGGAGTCAAACTCCCGGAGCATCAAAACTCAAGGTACGGGTTGCAATGATCAACTAAAAGTGTTGGCAGTTCATTTCAAAAATCACTCAGTTAACTCACCTGTATGCACATACAAACAGAATACGGAAAACAATTTATGTTAATTTTAGTCAACTGCCTATAATGCACTAGACACGGCGATAACTCTGGCGTGAGAAAGTACAGATAACGAGCTGGAATACAACGCAGTTGGTGCCACTTTGGTCACTTGAATACCTGTTCTGGTCTGGTCTGCTCTAATCTATTGCAATGTTTCATAAGCGATTAAAGAAAACAATTCAGTTCCAATTAACTATAGAATATATACTGTGCATATAATAAGTCAGGAAGAAACACTGAAATGGTTAGTCATTCGCTGAAATGTTCTCACCAAATTTAAATATATAAATGAAAAAACGATGAAAGACTTCTTTGTCCAATTGTGTGGGAAAGAAGCAATTCTCACCAAAGAAAGAATGTGCGTTGCAGAATAAAGTACAAATTGAAAATAATGATCACTGTCTTTACGATATATACAGAGTGTCCACAAAAAATCCTTATATAACCTGGTAGCGGTTATATAGACAACAAAGTTTTATTTTCGTTTTATTGTTCTTATTACTGCTCTTTTGACATGAAATTTGATAGATACATGTATTAGCTGATTACACAGATGCTAACATTATAAGAAATACAGGGCGAATTCGTTATCAAATTATAATCCTACAACAACAAATTTATAGACATACGACAATAATTTGGACATGAGTATACATGATGGAGACATGTCAGTGCTACCGTTTGAAAGTATGTTATATTCTGAAGGGAATGATGTACGAACAATGATCATAGGATAAATAAGGATGTCTCAGGAAAATTTTATATTACATCCGGGTCATCTGGGGCATTGTGGGAATGTTCTTAGCTCATTGGTAAACATTTTCCCGCGCTTAGTTTTCAAGATAGAAGCTTGAAATTTTTTATACACATTTAGTACACCCCTTCGTATTTTTCAGTTGATTTTGAGTTCTGTGCGTTAACAAAGGGGGTCCAGAGGGGATCAAAGTTTGAAAAAATCAGAAAAAATCCAGATTTCCCTCAAAATTTCACGCTAAAAAAGCCATAATTTAAAATGGTTAATGTATATTGGAAATGTAAAGTTTTCGCATATATTACTGGTTCATAGAAAAAAATGGTACCATATAATATTTGTCGTTGCGTAAGTATGTGTATTGGTTATTTGTCTTCCCGTGGAGTTAAGGCAGCTACAGGAATTGCGTTTTAATTGCAATTCAAAGGAATTAATATTACAATTGCGTCGTAGCATATGCTTGTAGTATTTACTGTCTTTCATTTTCTAAGAGTAATAACATACATTTAATAGCAAGTGTGGAATGAAAAATATAAGTTGTTCATTAATATCCAGTTTCAATACAACTTCTACAAAACAAGCCTCATTATTCATTAGTTTGATTAATAATATCCTTTCTAATTATTTGTTTTACAAGGATGTTGTTAAATAATCTGATCACACAATTTTCCAGACAGAATTTTAAGATGTTCATGAGCAAGGAATCAAGGGTTAGTACTATGTGCGTTGCTCTTGTAAATTTACTTAATTAAATATGAAACACTATATACGGTATTTTAACTGAAAAAGATAGTATCCTATTAGTTATACAACCTTTCATCAAACAGTGTTATACTGCTTGTAGACGATCCAAGAAAGCTTGAACAAGAGTCTTGTTCAAGACCATTCAAGACTATTTGATGAAAAAGACGTCAGCACTGACGTCATTTCTGTCTTGAATTCAATAGTTTCGTTCGAGGAATTTCGTTTCGGTCCTCTTCTAAACAATCCAATTCAAGAACGTTCAATAGCCAATGAGCGTTCGAGTTGAGTGCAGGAAAATACGAAAGAACTATGATGGCGTCGAGACAGAACGGCAGGTGTTGAATAAATATATTTTCATTACTCTCTTCTATAATTATCTTATGTTCAAACTGTGCTTATAATAATAAACAAAGTCTAATATTTGCGCTGGAAGATATTGTTAGTATTTTTGTTGATAATGTACACGATTTATGTAGTTACAGTGCTTGCATGCCCATAACAATTGTTGAATTTTGTGGCAATGATATAAGTGTTAATTTGAGAATTTAATATACAAGAATATCGGGTGTAGATTAGAAAGAAGAGTCCATCAAATAAAAAACATATATCTGACTTTTCTTGCTTCAATCAGACGTTTTGTACTGTTATCAATCTGGGATAATTAAAAAATAATCGCGGGTACAGATTGATTATATGCTCGCAAACTGAAGTACCGTGGAAATGATTACATGTTATCCTATCATAAGATTACAATTATTTTATTACGGAATGCATACGTAGCATTTCAGAAGTTATTTCTTACGATAGGATTTGCTTTTATGTATGCAGGTTAATTTTACGAGGTCTTTCCCGTAATTTACAAATGCGCATCCAGACATATACCACATATACGAAAGTGAAAATAAAAAAACACTAAAATCGAGAATGCTATTTAACAGAACCACGGCAGGAACATACAAAGGGGACCACGCGAGAGCACGACCGTAGAGAGCAGGCGTAATCGATGGAGGTTATACTGCAAGAAACATAAGAATAAGAATAGTGCAACAAACCCTTCACATCGTATTCACTCATTTGAACTTAACTATAGCCCTTGTAATGATTTGATACTCGTAACATTGAACTTCTAAACATAAAATACTTGTTTCCTACATTATACAGTAGGGTGTATCGAAATTTTTTTTTTCGAAATCCGGCTACGGCTAGTGCGGATTTTTGGCCAAATGCCATCAATAAAACGTATAAAAAATCCCAGCTCGATCCGACAACTCCTTCTGCTGCCGAGTCGAGCCCAAATATTAGTGAAATCGAAAAAAGTAAAATCCTACTAAATTTCGTAAAAAGGAAGAAGAAAGCACTAAATTTCTTTCCTGACAAACAAAATATATGAGCGTTAAAATTACTTTATCGCTTTCAATAAAACAAAGGAGGTTTCTGTATGCAACTAAAGAGAATTCTGCAGCTCTTCGTTTATTTCCAATTGCGGAGAATAAGTTTAGGAAATAATCCAGGATTCACCACGTGGAGGTGGCTGCATATCGAGTCACACCCGCCCACCCGTCGCGTTCATATTTTTCTTAGTCAATTGCTAGTCATGTAGGAGGTCTTTGTAGCAAATTTCGGCATTTGCTTCCGTGATTTCAGAGTAGCTAAAACGAATTTGTGTCGTTCTTCAGGGCTTCGAACAGCCGATGCAGCCTCAGTGACGAGTTTTACCATTCGTTCAACACTTTGTGTATGACAAGGAAAGTATTTTATGTCCTCATTTGCAAAGGCAGAACTTCTAATGTTCTCACGTAGAACTTTAGTACGTATATTCTTTGTCAGTGGTGGCTCCGTTAATTTACAGTTTGACCAATCGATGACTTCTACGTATGATGGGGCGTCAAATCTAATTTCTAGAGGAACAGAAAATTCTCGAATGGCATTGGTTTTACACAATGTTGTTCTAGCTTTGAGTATTCTTCTCCAACCTAATTGCCTTTTGACAGCATCAGGATCCGAAATCACTGACAAGAGTAGATTCTCTGGATGGCTAAACCAGGCATTTCTCTTGATGACGGGGTCAATAATGTTTCTTGTAACTTCGTCCAGACAGCGGGAAGACGTTATCAACTTCCATAAATGGCGTGGTCCTTCCACGATAGATGGTTCGTTCTTAATTGAAAACCAAACGAATGCGTAGACTTTCATGATGTAAACAACTATGCGCACAAGATTGTCGGATGTCTTACTGGTTGATACATAAAGACGCAATGTTCTATTCGCAAGGGTTAACCACCTTGCTTGATGCAGTTTTCCTATACTTCTTTCTGCTAAACCTTGAGGACAATCTCCTGAAGATATTGCCTTGCAAATGTCAAGAAGATACTGTTGATCACTGCTTAGACTGCTGCTTTCTTCCAGCTTCAAATCAGAGATCCAGCGTACTGAAATGGGTTCAAAACGTGTGATGGCTTTAGTTTCACAATTTTGAAGCAATGTTCCAACTGGACCCGCGTAGGTATTTGGTCCTGTACTCTTTCCGTCGAGGTACTGGAATAAGTATCTAAGTGGAAGTTCGTTGATGTGGAACATGCAAACAACTCTTTGGAGAGGCCTGTTCAAAGAGTTTTCACAAAGGGACATGGCACCATTCTTGAGGCCGCAGTTTTTTGGAGTACCATCCCCGCCAATAACACTGAGATTTGCGAGATCAATGTCCTTTTTACGGCAATAATTGAGCATTGCTTTTTGAATGCAGTCTCCTGATCCTGATTCTGAAGTGACGTGCCCCAGATACTCTGATCCAGGCTCTTCAACTAACACATGTTCCTCTTTTTTCACAACACGTCTAACACTTTTTTTTTCTTTTCTAAGGTCAAAGTTCGGTCTTGTCTACCATCAAAATACAAAGCTCTTATTCTTTTTTCTTTGAGAGCTGCATCAGCGTCGGCTAAAATGTTTCTAGCTAAAGCCCTTTTTTGTCTTTGAATTTTGCTGGCATCTATCACACTATCTGTATTTTTTGAGGTGACCATTCCGACGTCTTCTAAGAGGGAAAAGGCTAGAAGGGCCGCGTGTCTTGTTGATTTCTTAGTCCTGTATACTGTAGTACAAAAGGTGGGTAGTTGCAACTTCTGCTGAACAGCAGATTCAGGCGATGTTTTGAAATATTTTGGTGGCTGGTACTCCTCATCTGTACTTGAGTCCTTGTCTTCCACCGCTTCTTTTTCGCATTCCACTTCTTCTGGATCAAAGCTTTAAGCTGATTGTGCTTGATCTGTCCTCTTACCTATTGATCTTTGTCGCTGAAGCTTTCGTCCTAACCTCTTGATACGTCGTTTGAATTCCTGATGATCCAAGTTTCCTATAACCACTTTTCTTGTGGTTTTTTGATCTAGAAGAAAAGGCACCTCTAGCACTGGCACTTTTCTTCATTTTTCGTAGTTACAGACAAGAGGATCGGATCACTTACAAAAGGCTATATCAAACAAAGTATTTTTGGCAGACTGTTGAAAATCAGCAATTCGTTGTGCACAAGTTTGGAAACCGGACTTTGCTCACTTTTGCAAGTCACGGACAATAGTATGATACTTCAATATCATTGCAACAATCCTTCTGACACTGAGAATTGCTTCGCCGCTGATTGAGGCGTAATCCCAAATTTCTACAATCTTCCTGGCGACGATAGAAGATAAATCCTTTGTTGAAGGCTCTTTCCGGGATCCCGAAATTCTTTTTTTTTTTTTCTTTTCGCTCCCATAGGTATTGTCTCAATACATCTTCAACTGTAGGTAGCTGTGTTCTACCGAATTCCTTGAGTGTTCCAATAATGCTATTCCCAACGTCAGACCGTAACAAACTTGTCGATGCCATAACGTCAGGCAGTAGCGTAGCCAGGATGTATGTTTTGAGGGGGGGGGGGGCAAGTGCTGTTATAGGTACACATAGAAAAATTACAAACAAAAAAATATATAAACATAAAAATATATAAAAAATTACAAACATCAAAGTACCAAAGTACATTGTCGGAGTTCTTTGGCGGGCCCGGCCCCTCTGCCCCGCTTCCCTACGCCACTGACGTCAGGGTATCTGTCACTCTCTTCCTAATAAAATGTACTTAACACAACTGAAACACTGTTCTCACTTCTGCACACAGCACTCCACACGAAAACAAATTTTTAGTTAAAATTCCCTGCAGCACTAATAAATAACTCAAGCAGCAACAATCACATTCAACAGAGATGGTTGACTACTGGCGACTGATAAGACCGATCCTTTCAGCTGGGCAAGTACAGGAGAAGATGCGTTCGGGGTGGAGGGGCAGTTGACCTAGTGCGATAAGCAGATGCATAAGGCATTGGGAGCAAATTATTTATACTATTACTGCTCTTAGAATTTAGCACTAAAGTGTTTTCTTCGTTATTCAAGAGACTTCAATAATTTTATATTAAAATTTAAATGTACGATACGCCAGAAAATCAGTGCCTGTTTACAAATAATTAACTAGGTTTTAATGCTTGTGGTGCACAGAAATAACCGTAATAAATTTGTTTTATGTATTTATTTGTCCTTTCCAATGCTATTTCAATAATTTAAACGACCGAAAAATATAAGAAATTAAAAAAAAATATTTTTTGGAAAATCAGTTGAAAAGTGAATCTTTTGTTAATTTTTGTAATATTTGGGCTCTACTCGACAGCAGAAGGAGTTGTCTGATAGAGTTGAGATTTTTTATATGTTTTATTGATGCCATTTGGCCAAAAATCCGCACTAGCCATAACCGAATTTCGAAAAAAAGTTGTTTTTTTTCGATACACCTTATTATACAGGCATGTTCCGACAGTGGAAATTATTATTCCAGTCCTCTTTCAGACACACCGATACATTTTAACAGTAAAATTACTATTTGTTTGACGGGTTATTCTTAACCACTACCAAATATGGGATAGGTTTGTGAAGAAAGTGTGATGCAGATATGGGAGGTAAGTCCAGTGGCTGAAAAAAATATGTAATCATTGCTCCGTTTGGTTTTTGTGCGTTTTCAGGGTTTTCTCTAAACAGTCTTCGATGGCATAGCATAAATAATATCTAAAAGTAGTCATTGGCTCGTGATACAATTTTGGGAAACAGTTCGATTTTTTCTTTTTGAGTGTGATTCTGCCAGCACTACGCCATTTAAAAAATCAGATTTTTAAAAAGCTTAGTATAGGGATTTTATATCTAAGCAGCACTTTACTCTTAAAACTTAAGCCAACCTAACGCGCATTTAATGTAAAAGGAGCAAAATACTTAGTGAAAATTCGAAGGGAGTTGCTACAAAATCAATTGACCTGTTTTCTAAATGATTTAGTATACCGGTAATCTATTAAATTCCAAATGCTTGCAGAAAGTTAGGAAAGATATGCTAATATTGTATCTATTCGTACGCAGGTCTGAACTAAATCAGTTGGCAGTTTCGCTTTCATTTGTTTTCATAGTTTCAGTCACTTGTTTTGGCCTGCCACCTATCAACAAGCATATAAAACATGATTCAATATCTCTATAGGCGGATTTTCATGCCCGCGTTAGAACGGAAGCATCACATGTAGCGTATTCACCGTAAATTATTTTCGTTTTCATACATCCGTGCGTGTATTGCGCCAAATTACTACTCCCTAGCTAATGCGCATGCGTAAAATAGAAAGTTTGCGACTTCCGCCATGTTAGTCAGTGAATACAATAGTGTACGCGCGCTACTTCCGTCAGAATTGAACAAATTTCTACTCTGACGCGAGTGTAGCGCGCCATCTCCGATGCGTGATTTCATTGGCTGTTTAGCACAATCGCTCGCAACTCACGGAGGTAAAGGACACATGAAAATCCGCCTTATGATCGGTAAAAGTTGTTTCAAGACCATTTGAGACTTTCGTTCAAGTGTCTTGAACAATAATCCTTTGAACGTGTAAATTAGAGGTATTGAATGGTCTTGTTCAAGCTTTCTTGGATCGCTTTCTACAAGAAGCATTAGAAACAACCAGAAACACTAATATTGATATATACATATTCAGATCCTATCTTGTCCCCACACTTTTAACATCCCATCGCTGCCACTGGGTCTAAAGGGGGATGAAGAATTTCCCCATGTTATTTAACTGGGTCTTTTTTTGGACCCAAAATCTCATGTTTTAGGCTCTTGGAATTAGAATAAAAACTAGAAATTCGGTATGCTTGTACGTTTTCGTTAGTATTACTTAAGTAAATCAGTAGAAATAAAAATTTCCAACTTTAGAGCGATTTATGGAGAACTGAAAAATATTTCCCACGTTATTTAAATAGGACGTCTTCTACACTCCAAAATGTTCAGGCACTTCCGACAGGATTACAATGATGAAATCTGGTATGATTGTAGCTTTCCCGAACTAACCTACAGGAAAATTGCCAAAAGTGATTTTTTTTTTAATTAAACGGTTTAAAGAGCGATGAAGAAATCCCCCATGTTATTTAAATATTCATTTTCTTGGGATACAAAATCTTATCTTTTAGATAGTTAAAATAGGAAAAGAAAGTTAAATTCGGTAGAATTGTAGGTTGAAGAGATGCGAGGCCGTAGACCGAACAATGGCGAGGGTGTGGGGGTGAAGCTCCTAGCTGTAAAAATTTAGGAAATATGAAAAGCAAATGCACGAATTTCACTGTTGATGCAAAGGCTGATACGTAAGAGATCCGAAGCCGAATGCTGAGGAAACGGAAGGGGCTTGGGGCGGAGCCTCCAGCTACTTGTAAATTAAAACTGAAGTTTTGCCGCGTTGACGCAAACCATTACGGAATAAGACAACACTGACTTTGGACTATAATTGGTCTCTGTAGTGTTAAAATTACATACCGTTCTTGACAACACTGAAGCAAGAATTTGTCGCTGTGTTGTGTTAGAAGGTTGATAGAGATTTTAAGAGATAAATAAATTTGTTGCATATGGGTGAAATGTTTCTGATGTAAGTACAACAACTTTATTATGTTAAAAATTTTGTTAATTTCACTTTAATTGCAGTTTTCGTTTCATGTGAAATGAAGCTATTGACGAACTCTAGTAGGTTTACGTAGCTCGTCGCCGCCATAATGGCTGATCCAAGGAAAGGGATTGAGTTTGTCAGTGGGTAAGTCAAACATTTAATTACGTATTTCTTACGTCTGTTTTGAAGGTTTATCATTGATTTAGGGTGATTGTTTTTGATGTCTAAGTATATGAAATAATGTCTGTTAGAAGATAATACGTGTCTACCTTCATAGTGTTTATACCGGCTGTGTTTATATTGGATACCCTATTTTAAGCAAACACCGATATTCATGTATGTGTGAACATTCGTCGTACAGTGTTTACGGAGTTAAATTCAGAGGATTGATGGCCAAAACCTGAGATACGGAGAATTGGTTAAATAAAGTAATTTGCTCTATGCTCCAAATTGAAATATACTTAGGGTGACCAGATTTTTTTAAATCCAAAAGAGTATATATATATATAAAAAAAAAATTGACAGTAAGTATAAAGACGAGATGAATTACAGTATATTATCCAATGCGCATGCAAATGAGTCAAATACTTCACCATCATTCATACTTCTGCGACGATCTTGCTTTCTTGATTAAGTTAATGTCATCCTTTATTGCCAGTCTGAACTCTTCACAGGTCATGCTTACATTAAACTTCACTTTCATCATTTGTTCCAGTGTCGACACTGTGAGTTGACTTTTTTCCTCGCTCCAGTAAGTGTTAATAGCATTGAAGAGCCTCTCACAATCAACATTAGTGCCCGGTAAAGTAAACAAGAATTGCATGAGTGGCACAATCACTTTTAAATTTGACCCAGCCCGCCCTAAATCTTTGTACATTATTTTCCATTTGCCCATCATTGTCTCTCTTTTCTCTCCCCATTGTTCAAGGTGTTCTTTAACACATCTGGGTATTTTCAATAAGTGTCAAAAACATCATTATCACTGAATTCCAACGAACTGTCTACATGTTTTACCTGCTCATAGAAATATGCAAACGACTCCTGAAATTCTTCATAGGTAACTGATGTGTCAAGTAGTAAATATTTCATCTTATTTACTTCTCCGAAAAAACGTTGTGACTACATCTCTAAGTATGTTATCACTTCAAAGTAAAACCTTGACACTGAGTAGGCATATTCCTCTTTTATATTCCCTTCTTTTACAAGTTTCGTAAGTAAATTTCTAGCAGAAAACGGAAAAAAGTTTTGTTCAATTCTATCTTTGTATTTCCTCAGAAGTTCAAAATATTCAACAGAAACTTCAGTCGCTGTTATATCCTCCCTTTCAATTTTTGTAATTGTTTCAGTGAACAAGATTAGCTGAGCATGCAGGAAATACAGCCACAACTCACTTGTTTCGTCTCGAAAGAAATTGACTATAGCTATTGGAGCATTTTCATCACTCAAAAAGTACCCCTTAAGTGGTTCATATTGACGTATAATTTTTTCTACACATGGAAGCAGAGACAAGAATCCCGTCTTTGAGTGATACAAAAGACCCTCATAATGACAGCCAATGAACTCACAAAAGGTTTTCAAATTTTCTGTCCTTACAGTAAAAATACTGAAATGGTTGTATATTTTAAAAACCAAATTCTCAACATCGATCGGTATTACTCTCGAACACGCCACAGAAATTCCATTGTGAAGGATATGAGCCCCACACCCAATAGGCAAAACACTTTTCTTCAACCTGCACTCTAGTTCGCTATGCACGTTTCCTGTTGTTTTATTTTTTATGCTTCCAAAATTTACTGGTGCATTATCAGCTACAAAACCGATGACCTTATTTTCCAAACAAAACTGACGTAATGTACCCATTAATACATTCGACACAGTTTCCGAGGTTTCATTTGACATGCTATGAATTTTTAGAAGACATGTTTTTACATTAATATCAGTATCTACTTCACAGTACCGCACTAAAATAGGCATGAGTTTGGTTGCTTTACGATTGGAAGCATCACAAGCAACAACAACGAAAGGAGCCTTTTTTAACACTATTACTTAAAATGTTTTCTGACCACACTCCCACCACATTTGTTAACAAAGCCTCCGTTTTCGTTCTCGCACATGCAAATTTTTTATTCACTGTTGATTTCAAAAGTTTGCTAGTGCAGTCCATGCTTCTAAAAGAGTTGTTTAACATTATGGTATGACCACACAAGTTCTAGTCGAATTAAATCTAGCTCTTCTGAAGATTCTGTGGTGAAAAAAACTATCCAACTTACCTGCTTCGGAAGTTGATGAACATTCAGTGTGCAACTTAGATTTTATACGTTGTTGTATATCATATTTACCTTTAATTTTTATAGAGAACTCCTTCTTACATACCATGCACCATGCTTTGTAAACATCGTTACTGCGGGCCCTTTCAATGCAAGGATAGCTTATTTCAAACGCTTGATTATACTGACATTTTCCTCGCGACATTGTTAATAAAATAAATCCTTCCAATCCTCGAATAATATAATTGATTGAGTGTACGTGCGCACGTTAATTAGAATAATAATCACTGCGCGATTCCCACTATCAAAAACTGACTCACTTTGAAGGGAAAACAAAACCCCGTGCCATGAACTGTACGAATACCAGATATAAATTCCTAAAATATATATCATTCCAGGTACTCAATCAATTTAATTAACAATTTAATAATTAAAACGTTGAAAGTTTGGATAAATCTATCACTTTAATTTTGCCGTCTTTACTATAGTTTTAGTACTAACTAATAAAAACAGTTTAGTTATATTATATATTTTTTCTTTTGCAAAAAGAAAATCTGGCAAACCTACAATGCAACGAGGACGAGAAACGCAGCACAGCGCAGCGGGTCTGCTACTACGAAGTACTAAACAGTACTGTCAAAGTTTTTACAGGGAAAAAAAAATGCGATTTTCAACGGCAAAAAGCATTAAACGTTTAAGTGAAATTGAAAATGCCATAAAAGAGTATAATTCGATATTTTTGCGAAGAAAAAAGAGTATAGAGTATATGAACCTCGAAAAGAGTATAATACTCTTAAAAAGAGTATGTCTGGTCACCCTAAATATACTATAATCGTTATCAATGGAGAACACACTGGCAAGAGAATCGAAAATTTATGGGTGAAGTCATACTTAAAGAAAAATGTGTAAGAGAAATCGTCAGTTTATAATGCACAAATCAGAAAAATACATAAACATAAAACTATGAATATTATTACATTATTCGGTTTAATTTTACAATGGCCGCTTCAATTGGTATACTCAGAAATGAGAAATTACACTATTCATTTTATAAAAATGGATCAAAACTTCCCTAAACTTAAGCTAACCCGTTCCTACCCCTACCCTATTTATCCCCATCTTACTATTCCCTCCCCTACTCTGCTATACACTTCTAAAGCTGCCCTACTTATCGATGCGCAGCTGGAGCGTGTACGGTATTGTAAAATTTAGCCCGTTATTCTCTTATTATACTACAATCGTAAGCTTGCTGAAAGCATAACTTACATGACTGCAAATAGCGTTCGTTCTTGCGCCTTCGGGATCTTGGTTTGTGTCTTTTCCCCGCTTCCCTGATGTAAAAGTCCTGTCAACACGAACAATATAAGACTCTTTGTGTGAGAGAGAGACACTATATTCACTTAAGTTTAATATCTGAAAGGGGCCGCGGTGGCTTAGTGGTAGAGTGTTCACCTTTTACACATGGAGTCAGGTTTTTTCGGGATTCTTTCAGTTTCTTCATTTCACCCATTTTCATGATTATTGTCTCCTTTAGTCTACCCGGCATAAACGTGGAACATAAGCTAGGAATATTTCTTTTTTTGTTTGTTTGTTTGTTTTCTTTATCTTCTGAGAAAAACTAGCTTTTTTTTCCGTTGATGCAAGAATATTAAGTATGTAAAAATTATAATATATTAACCTATATCAAGAAAAAAAGCAGCACCTATAAGGGACTCTATATTGTTAATGTCAACAGGACTTTCACGTTCTTAGTATATAAAAAAGAATTGCGAAATCTTCAATTCTTTGGTAAATAAATCGACCTAAAATTATTCTGCATAAATATGCAGTTTATCAAGAGGTATCATACTCTTGCAGCATATATTCATAACGTGATCCTTTTTTCATTTGAGTGACAATCTGGTGAACAAGGCTATGCCACAGAATAAGTGATAAAAAACTGCAAGGAAATATCATATATCTGGTGAACAAGGAAATCAACGAAGTGTTTCACTTACCTCTTAATAAACTGATTTAAAATGTGTCATGATCTTCCCTTTAAGTAAGTATTTCACACATGTATTTACTTAAAGACTGAAATTGACGCCTTTTAAATCAGATTATTAAAATGATAAGTGGAAACACTAACTCCGTGGGTTGCATCTGTAACATCTGTACTGGATGTTGAATTGAGAACATTGATTTGAGTTGACTGAAACTTTTCTCTCCATATATCCGATTCGGACTATTGTCGTATCTGTCCCGTTTACTTTATTTCGTAACTACCAAAATTTTATGTCGAGGAGATGTGGTAAAAATGACACTACAACGTTTCATAAATACTTTATTATGAAATGCGATTAAAGTAGCTCCTTTGGTCCACACCATATAGTGTAAATATGACAATTACTTTTGTATTATTTTGTTGCGGACAATAGATACTAACATTAGCATCTGGACGAGAAATGTACCCCACATGTATAAAGGCACACGCGCTAAGTCTAATGAAATGGGGCATCTATCAACTAATCTCGAATTGTAAACTTTGTTTTCTATTGGGAGGCGTTACATTAGAACCTCGTGATTCAGTAAAATGCACAAAGGCTATTAGAGAGAACCGTGTCAAGTGAAGAAATGAAATATTTAGAGTGACGTGGTCAACTATTGCAGGAACTTAACTTCAACTATTTATCCCAAAATAATCTGTTTTAATTTTGACAAATACCATAATAATTTTATATTACTTCTATATTATTTGCTTAAATTAAGAAAATCGGGGCATTGCTGCTGCATCGCCGGACCACACGAAAATCGGAAAAAAGGGGGAATACTATTTAGTTTCTCCCTTAAAATACTAGCTTATGATCCTGGCACACTTGGTAGTAATTATTGTTCGAAATACAGTGTGGACGTATGGCATAAAACTAGTGCACAAACACGAACTAAAACTTGTGCTAGGTGGCCACTGTAAAGCATGAATGCTATCTAACGAAGTCAGGGCAGGAGCACAGAAGGAAGGACCAAACCTTAGCGAGAGGTTGCGTCTGTAGAGAGCAGGCGCGCCACCTGCGGTGGGTATACGCACAAATGTGAATAATAGAAAAACCCTTTATATGTTATAAAATGCATGGCTTGTGTTGGTCATTCAAAATGAACTAGATTAGGTTTGCTTAGATGTTCCTCTTCTTTTCTGTAGTTTAAATTCGTTTCTACAATTACGACAAGCTGTTCGCGTGTTTGGTTGACCATGCTTTTTACACAATTTCAACAACTGACACTCCTTATTTTTGAATCGATTAAAAAAACAGAAGATATGTGACAATCTTGTAATTTCCGCACTACGTTTCCTATAAATCATAATAATTGTACCTTTCCGTCAGATAGTTCCTTCCTCCTCCACATATAATGCCGCTTACATCAAATATAAGTAACAACTATTTTCTTAACTTAAACTATTGCTCTCACCTGACTTTCACTCACTCTTCATCACAAACCCAAATAAATTCTCTAATTGATCTGGTATTTTTTTTTCCAAAATTGGTCCGACGATACGGCAGTTAACCCAAAATCTGGAACCCCTGTAAGAGTTTTATTTTAACTCCCAGTTGCCATTATTGCACTATCGGTGGAGATATTATGGTAAAGTCCCCAACCTTGTATTGTATTACATTGCACCAACTTTTGAGCAGTGATATTGCAGCTAGGCTTGTTTTAGCCATTTAAAATTGTATTTTAAAAAGTTCTCTATATCTGTTCACAAGGGAAAAAGAAATGAAATCTTTAAGTTTTGCATCCAACGATTATGCCGGCTAGGCTAAAGAAGACGCTGATGATAAAAAATGAATAAAATGGTGGAATAAAAAAGGTAGGAGGAAACGGAAGAGCCCCGAGGAAACCCATGCACACGGTGTTGGTCCACGGGAGTTGGGATCGAACCAAGGATCCCATGCACCAGAGTGAACGCTCTACCACTGAGCCACCGCGGCCCCTATTTACAAGAAAGTTATAAATAAAAATGACTGTTACATTTTATTTCTTCAGAAACAAGTAAGCAATGTAAATATGAAAACTTACGAATAGACTTTGAACTCTTAAGCCTCCATTTATTTAAAACATTTACAATCCCTGCATGTTTTGGAAAATGTAAATACTCTACATTGTTGAGTGGAAATCTGAGTCCGGATTCGTTGGAAACTAACATCTTTATACATAAAAGACCATGACCTCCTTCGTTGCTAAGCGGTTAGTGTACACGCCTTTGGCGTGGGCCACCCGGTTTCGATTTTCGGCGGGAGTTTATATGGTTCAGATTCCACGTTAAACTGTAGGTCCACGTCTCATATAGCCTCGCTGCTGAAAGGGACACTAAACTATAGAGTCAAATCAAATAGAAACCTATTTCTACATTTTCCCGGCCAATGTTATTGTCTTTTATTACAAATGGTCATGTCCATTTAGGGGAGGAGAGCGAGAAATAATCAGCTTCACCACATCAATATCGAAAAGGACGTTCCCATCGGTTATAGATTCTTTTGATTTTAAAAATTTAATGCTTTAAAGTCTTCCATAAATTGCAGTTTATTTTCTTTCCTTCCTGTTTCTGTAATTATGTCCGGTATTGTTAATATCTCTTTTTCATTTTTAAACATTTCTCATTATTTTCCCATTCAACTTAAATAATTTTCTTAATTTTTTTGGCGCAGCCATTCTTCATCGTTTTTTATCGACCTTTTTAAATCAGACTCCTCTACACGCACACAAAAGAGAATATTCTGGTATACTTTGATAAAACATTAGTCTTGATACTGTGGTTAGTTAAAGAGCACTTGCCTCTTGTGTGAGGAACACCTGGTTCAATTCCATGTTAATGTGACGGGTACACATCATCTTGAATTCGGTTTCCCCAGGGTTGTTTCTTTCATTTCACTTTTTCATCATTATTTGGGTTCGATTCCAAGTAGGAGTCCATGTGATTCGAATCCCATTAAAGTGTCGCTCCACGTCTTCTATAGCTTCGCTGCTGAACGGAACGCTAAATTCTTAATCCATTCATAGCTTTAAGCATATATGTCATGTCTGCGAAATGTTAAAGTAAATATTTTATTTGCAAAGATACTATTAATAACGTGATGAATGCATTAGAGTAGTTTTATCTTGTATATCGAATTTTTATGATTAGCTCATGCGCTTTCATTGCTCTTTGACACTTTCTTCAGGGACGCCTGAAACTTACTAAACTGAATGTATTGTTAAGGTTCCACCCTTTGAAGTCCTCCTAAAAAAAAAAGTAGATAATGTAACTCCTCAAAAACTATAGTAAACTTTCTACGTTTTGGGAAAACTTGTGTAGATCCTATTTCAGGTGTGCCCTCGGGAAATATGCGAAACATTCTTCGGTCCTACCCCTGCCTCTCTCTGATGGAGGAAACCCTTCCTTTGTTTAGAGGAAAGAAGTGAATGACCTCAGCTGTGTTGTCAATTTGTCATTCATTCGTTTGATCTTGACGAGTGAAGATCGTAGGCCACTTAGAATGGCTAACAAGACAGAGCACAGTGAAATCCGTGATGTAATTCGTTGTGTCAACGCTTCCGCATCGAACAATTGAAAGATCTTGTCCGCAGCAACTTGTCCCTTCTCTTTCGAGGGAGGTACGGAAAACAAACATCGACAGCAGTGCCATAAGGGGCACGCTTGAAATAGGCTCTAGTACAGTTAATATCAGCATTGGTCTGAGATGTGTATCCTTCCTTTGAGTAAAACGGCAAACAGAAGGATAAAAATCTAAGATTAGTAAGATACATTATTAGTCGCATTACAAACGTTTTCCCAAAAAGTAAATATTTTACTATAGTTTTTGAGGAGTGATATTACGTACTTTTTTTCTCAGAAATTTTCCACGGAAAAGGAGGAATCTTAATGCATCCAGTTTAGTAATTTTTAGGCGTCACCGAAGAAAGTGTCAGAGAATATTGAAATCGTATGAGCTAATCATAAAGATTCGAGATAAAAGATTGTTCTTATTTGAATTATGTATTTTATATCAATCAGTAAATATAATAAATGCGTAGTTTTGCGGGAAGCAGTTTTTGTTGTGACGTCTGTACGAAACACAAATGAATTATGAAATAAGAGCAAGCAGGATCATTGATTTGATGGGCATCGATCAAGCTACCATACACTTCAAGAGTGAACGCTGATATTACTAACCCGTTTTGGTATCTGTAGGATACAAAAAGATAACACGGAATTGACACTAATCAACCTTTGTTGATTAGTGAACCTTCAATTTACCGTTTAAATAAATTCATTAAAATGAAACCATTTTCTATCTTCGTTTCAGTTTTGTTCATTTACTTATGTGATAAATGAATCTCGATCAGTAGATTAGCAGAATGTTCAAGTTTGTCAAGTATAGTTGAGTTGAATGTCATCGTGTTGGTATAATATGATAAATGTAGCAAATAACCGATTTTATGCAACACGGTTTCTTCCATAGGTGTGAATTCACGTTTGATTTGGGTCTCAATAGGAACGTCAACTTCGAGGCTATTTGTCTCCCGTTACCATCAGCCTAGTTGAGTAGGCGTATGCAGTTAATATTTCCATTATTTAACCTTCCAACATACATGTTTCATTGCATCAACTTAATGTTCATTTTTAGTTGAGCAATGAGCAGTGATCTTTGAATATTACTTGATTGTTGGTCAACAACAAAATAAAACTCGCATTGGAGTCGCAAAACTTGCGAAATATTATGCCTGTCTTGTACTAAAAGAACCTCAACCAACAACGGATTGCTGCCTTTGCAGGGTAAACCGTAAATATCTAATGACTAGCATTGGAAACAGTTTTGCGTCGTCGTTTTGTCAATTGTGTTTCTCAGCTTGTATGATAATTAGAGGTGAGTGAAAAGTACCTATATTACAATCAATATAGCTTACGTCGTGTGCTTTTTTGATTCGAACTCGGGGCTACCAAGCTAATACGTTAACTGTCGCTTCTCAGTTTTGGAAACGAAGGATTTTTCGAATTCAGTCTTTCGTTCATTTGAATGTCAGCTGTTCACTCTTAACTTTGTTTATAATGTTTTTGCTCGTCGAACTAAATTAAGCAAATTCGGTTGCATTATAGATAAGTACTAATCGTCTTGTTGATGAGGAATGAGGTATACCACTTGAAACCCGTCATGTTAAATCGTAACGGAGCAGTTTTTCGTAGTGTTTGTTTTGTACTTACTTTGTCTTCATTGGAAGGGAGAATTTGATAAGCATGGGTAGAAAGAAAAAGAACAGTCGTTTGCTTGTAAATGCAAATAAAGAAGATTGGCGGAGTTACCGAGAGATTCTTTATTCAGAAGATAAGCTTGTACATGGTAAGTATTACTTTGTGTGCTCCGTTCTGAGCATTATTCCTACTAGACAAAATGCAAATAAGCTTACAGAGATTAAGCAGGTTTATATTCCATATAGTAACAGCTAGTAAAATGTGTTTTAGCTGTACCAGTTCATTGCTGTTAGATATAGATATATATATACTTCGTAAATAGAAGCGTTCGAAAGTATCTTTGACAGAGTAAACTTGGTTCAATATGTAATTGAATTCTGTTATAGAAAGAATTAGTCCGATTAATGTGGGAAATCAGACAAGGTATATGCTTTTGTCAGTATTTGGAATAACGTACAGGTATTTGTGCTTGCGGGCTGTATCGTCTCTGTTTTGTAGCTCGAAGAAAGAAAGATTTTCTTTTGTTTACATGGTGGACTCATGAAATTTGCTTTTTAACTATTAATTCGACTTGAATTTTCTGCCAAATATGTATTGCGTAGAGAGAAAGAGAGAGAAATTGTACTGTACATGTAACACAAACTCTTTCACTGAGACACTGTAAATCGCCAAGTTTAGACCACAGTTTATTAAAGAAAACTGTGAAGTATGTTTGCTAATCTCACATGTGATTGATTTATACAGTAATATATCATTTGCAATTTAATGTACGCAAACTGTGAAACTATCACAGAACATCAGTGTGAAATAGTTGTTACAAACTGTTCCACATTGATTTTAACAGATCGCAAAGAGAGAATTTGTTTTAATATGTAACCGTAAATGTGTATCGAGCTTTTCCTGTGGTTTTTATGCGTGCATTGTTTAAGTAAGTATACCTATTACAGTTTTTGTAGTTTACCTAAGAAGGAGTATTTTGAAATCGTAATGTTTTGGTAGTTTCATTTCAGTGATCAAGGAAAACCGTTGTGTGCAACGTTTTGATCTTGTTTTAGCTTTTTAATTATTGGAAACTAGCAATTGAGGCGTGTAAGGTTAGGTTTAGATTTTTGGTCGAGGGGTTTGTACTTCCTGTGTTCGATTGGGTTCGTTTGTTATGATGGCAGTTACGATCTTCACGTACTGTCAACTTACGTGAGAGAAAATGAACAAAAAGGAATATATATATTTTACATTTATTTTCATTTCTAAACTTTTCTACATTTTACCGTTGCATGTCTGAAATCAGCGAGTAATTGCTGCCAACAAATAATCCGACAATAGACATATGTAAAGGAAAAAGCAGGAGGGGAGATGTACCTAAAAATCTAAGTACTGCGTGGGTGCACTGTTTTCGATTTGTAGTAAATACATATTTAGCGCTTACGAAGGCAGATGTTAAATTTAGTCTTATGACACGAAAAAGAAATACGTTGAAATAAAGTTCAAACAAGTTCTTTCATACTAGGTCATTAGTGTGGTGGTTCTTGTTTGAGATTATATAAGATAAACATATATAATATAGCAGAATGCCAATAATAATTGGAGTATAATATATCAGGAAAGCATTCCTGGTTACCTGTTTTCAAAAATGATTTAGCTTTGAAAAACAATTAACTAAGCGTACTCAATATAATTATTGTTTCAATGTTTACAACTTGGTTCGTAATAATAAAACGAACGATGAAGTTTGGTGACGTATCATTTAGTAGAATATAAAGATTAATATGGAAAAAGGGTAGATAACAGAAAACTTGTGTGAAGGTGGTTGTCTGAATTTTTACTCTTCTTGAGAGAGGTTTCGTGTTGTGTGACCATGGTAATGGGTGAATAAACATCAGACTTCAAAGCTACACCTACATAACTTTATCAGATCATCTGAAAACTCCTACGGAGGGTAGATTTTAAGATTCTGAGATAGTAAGTAAAACTAGGCATGCAAGTCGATTATCCAGTCTATATTATGAGCATCAAATATCAATGTTGATTTGTTTTGAATTAGTGTGTTGAATTTTTGTGCTCTTTCATCGGGAATCGAACTCTGGTCTACATGCACATTCAGCCACTAGACCAGCGGGGAGACCTTTTCTACCGTTAGACATTGATACTGTCTTTCAAGATGATAATTTCATTCATTTACACTTATCGACGATATTTGAAACAATTAAACGTCTGAAACGCAAGGTGCATCCCTCTACGAGTGAGTTGATAAGAAAACAACTACTTAAGTCCTGCCGAGCCGAAACTTAAACAGAAGTTGAATAAGCTGTTTAACATAAATCCAGGAGTGGAAATATCGAGTCAGTCAACCAGTACATGTGAGCTCACTCGTGGCTATGTGGTTAGTATACGTGTCTTTGGCAGGTGAGACTCGGGTTCGATACTCGGCGGGCGGGAGATCCTGTGGTTCGGATCCCACGTTAAGGTCCACGTCTGGCCACTGAAAGGGACGCTAACTTCAAATAAAATCAACCTTACATGTGTGGAATCAGTAAATCATCGCCAGATGACTGTTCCGAACTTCTATACCATTATACAGATATTGTCCAACCACTTAAGTCGATGTTGAAAACACAGTTTCGGCCTATAATCTCATTTTAACTAACATAGACAAAGTTCGATATCAGAAAATCTTGAGAAATCTTAGTAATGTACTGTAGAAATTCATTCTGCTTACGGTAAGTGTTGTAAATAAGTGAATCTGAAATGAACGAGCTGTTTTGAAGCGTGTATTATTTTATTGATAGTACATATAAATCTGGGCGCTGGTGACTAGGTCAGTGTTGGCTGTGTGGTTCCAGGTTTCATTAACTTTTAAAGACATTTGGTTAAATTGAAAGGAAACACAGCGTTATACCAGGACTACTTTCACTGTATTTGTAGTATTTTTGAACACGGGACTTGTGTCTTTTGTTCAATATTTTACAAAAAGAAGGGAAACTGAAATACAGTTTCGAGCAGTAAAGTGCAAGGAAAATTGACGTAAAACCCGTCAACAGGTCAAGTTCGCGCGCGTTATTTCTTTGGTCTGTTATGTCGCTTATCCTTGTTGGCCTTAAAACAAACTTGTACTATTGTTGTTACGAGAATCCATGACAAGATGTAGTGAAAGTAAGTACTACTATAAGTACTTCATTTTTCTGGCTTCAGTGGTCTGACAAATTTCCGTACATATAACAAAAGAACATTTGACTAGCTACGATCGTGGTATTTAACAGTGTCGTTTTTTTTTTTTTTTTTTTTAAATCTGATTGTAAAAATAAATTTTGAAGGATATCTGAATTGAAAGAAGGATAATCCTCCATTGCTATGAAAGTACCAGAAGACAGTAAGTGTATTTCTGATTTCATATTTATCATGTAATGGTGTTAGACAAGTATTTTCTTATTTGCACTCTAAAGAAACCTGTTAAGTAAAAAGAAACATTCAGAAGTAAAATTCATGTAGTTTTCTTTTCTATTGACGATATAAGAGAAGCAGGTATGATGGTCGTGAAAAAGTAAAAATCGAAATCGAGATTTCAATAGATGTACATTTCACGGAACCCTACATGCTAAAAAAGGTTACTTATGGAAATCCGTGTGTTCGCCCAGATGCATGTACACACATACCCAGAGGCCGTAGTTTTTAATACATCTGGACTAGATTTTAAGGTTTTTAAGATTCCAGGCGGTATTCTCGAATTCTTTCTACTTCCC
This sequence comes from Thermobia domestica, assembly GCF_964235325.1. Classification (NCBI taxonomy): domain Eukaryota; kingdom Metazoa; phylum Arthropoda; class Insecta; order Zygentoma; family Lepismatidae; genus Thermobia; species Thermobia domestica. The sequence continues at coordinate 179,818,495 of NC_137466.1, forward strand.
AAAATAAAGAGTAGTTTACTGAAGGGTATGAAAATGAACTGTGATTTTCTAAAAAGCGGTTAAAACGATTTTGCTTATATTTCTTTAACATTCTATAATATGGTGTGTGCAGTTTTCATTTTTCTGGAAAGGGTATTTTACTTTTGAGTGATTTATTTTTTCAAACTGTTTTCTCAAAAACTACTGAGACTATTTTGTTGATATTTCAGTAATAGCCCTTCAATGTGGCGTAAGCCATGATTTAATTTAAGAAATGACACCAAGAAAGTTTAGTACGATGACCGTTACTTATTTATTACTAAGAACAAAATTTAAAATTTAAAGAGTATAACGTGCTAGGGCTTAGAAATAAGATGTCCGTGGAAATTATATAGCAATGAGGCAAAAGTTCAGCACCATCCTTTTATTTTTGAAACGGCTTGTGGAAAGATGATGAAACATTGTGGTGGGGACTCAACAGGTGGTGCCTTCTGGTGTAATAGCAGCCATCTTGAAATCCGCCACTTTGAGTTCAGGTCCAATATTTCGAGTGGGAAGGGGGGCATGGCACATATGATTTTAGGCTAGAATTTCATCAGAAATACGAATCTGAAGTTATTTTTCACCTAACTTTATAATCAGTAATGAAATTTTGTAAAGTAAACATTGCATGTGGGATTCTATACGATATGCTCTACATATGTTCCATGTCGTGTGCTACACGTAATGCAAGACTTTTTTTTTTTTTTTTCAGTTCTGGCGTCATAGAGTCACAAACATGTCTGATTCGTTATTGGAGGTGTCGGAGATCAGTGATTTTTTTCTTTATAAACATGTGCTTTGAGATTGCTTCACAGATAAAGTCTAAGTGTTCCAGGTCGGGTGAACGGCGTGGCGACTCAATTATCCCTGAACGACCAATCCAGTGGCCCAGGAACTGTACACCTAAACCTCCCGGACTCATAATGCATAGTGAGGAGGCTCACCATCTTGTTAAAAGGCTGGGAAGTCACCTTCTGGATTCAGCAGTGATGGGAACACCTATTCCTACCACATATCAAGATATCTGTCTGCACTTAAGATCCCATGGATGAAAAACTGCCCGATGATGCGAGTGTTCCATATCCCACAACATACCATCATTCTACACCAGTTACCCTTAAGGCATCTGTTCGTGCTGAGTTTGTGCCTGACCAATAACAGTGATTCACACGGAACAGAGCCTTATCATAAACAACACACTAAGAGGAAACGTGGGATCCTTGTTACACTACATCGCAGCCCATTCTGCTAATTGCATTCTTCTATCTGGATCATCCTCCGTTAGGTATTGCAGTTAGAGTGTCTATGGCTGTGCAACACACGGAGTATCGATCTCTGACTTATACCTGAAACTGCAGCTAAACATCTGATATTGCGTTTCGGGCTTTTAACCAAAGATGCAACAACTGCCATTGCTGTTGCCTCATCCGTTACAGTCTTCGGGCGTCCACTGCGTTGTTTGTCGTGTACAGATCCAGAAACTTGAAATCTGCAGAATACGCGACACTGTGGTATGTATAATGTTGTCCCTCTGTGAGTGTCGGGCACTGAAGTCATCAGTGCTGGCTCTGGCACTGTGTTCCCCACTGATGAGAACAATTTCAATTCTTTCTTGGCGGGTAAAAACCATGTTACATCACCTGAAAAGACAAAACCCATTTCATGATGCAATACGCAATGTTTACTTCACAAAATTTCATTACTGATCAAAGTTAGGTGAAAAATAACTTCAGATTCGTATTTTTGGTGAAATTTTAGCCCAAAATCATGTGTCCTATTCGGCCCCCTGTTTCCTATTTGAAATATTAGATCTGAAATCAAAATTACAGATTTCAAGATGGCCGCCATGATGTCAAATGACATAATCTGGTGCGCCCCCACCCCAGTTATCCACATTGAAAGTTTCGTCATTTTTTTCTCACACCGTTTCAAAAATACAAGAATGGATCTGGACTTTGCCTCATTCTGTGTACACGAATTTTCGGCATAGTATAAACTTATATAACCTCACTCGTCGTGAAAAAATAAATGAGAAAGCAGAGTAAGTTGCAGGAAGAAAATGAGTTGGATTGCTTGGAGAGAAGAATGAGCATGAGTGAGTAATGAGTTGCTGATACGGATTTTTTCAACTTTTTTTTTCTGTGAAGTCTTATCTATTAAAATAGTACGAGAAACATTTCATAAATAATGCACTTATAATAGAAGTGCATCTTAAAACGTCTTTCTATGTTGTCTCTCTCCTTGTTAATGAGTAATTCTCCGATTCAGGAAAATGTGCTTTTCCAGTATGGTGTTGCGCATTGCGTGTGTATATGCAAATACACATGAAATTGTCATCGTAGTATGTGAAATGTTTGGTATATAATGAAAGTTATTTTTCGTACTGTTTTTATCAACAAATAACTCATGAATAATGGCAATAATCCTTTGTAACGAACTTCTACAAGAAGATGACGTTTCTTTCTTGCTGTGCAATGTAAAATACACAAATGTAATTTCTACGGGCAAAGAGTAAGACAAAACCACATGTTGTATTGTAACAAATCATGTATATAAATTAATTTCGGTAGAAGTGGAAATAGTCAGTCGAAAGAAATGAACACAGTAGGTCAAATAATTTAGTATTGACGTTGATCGGTACCTTATGACAAGAATGTGCTTACTTAACGTGATATCCGTCTACAGGAACAAAAAAATGAAATGAAATCTTTGAGTTTTACGTCCCACGGTTATACCGGTTAGGCTAAAGGAGACGGTGATGATGAGTAATAAATGAAATGGTGGAATGAAGAAAGTGGGAGGAAACGGGAGAACCCCGAGAAAACCCACGCACACGGTGTTTATTCACTACAAAGTTCACTTGGCGGGGGCTGGGATCGAACCCGGGACCCCAACCACCAGAGGTGAACGTTATGCCACTAAGCCACCGCGGCCCTCTACAGGAACAAATTCTAATTACAAATTATTTTAATCATATTAGATTCGGTAACACCTATAGAACCAAGAAGGTGCTGGACGGTATCTTACGGTTTTTCTACCCTTTTATATCAAATGTATAGTAGAAATACATCCTATTGTATGAAGAATTACATTTTAGACGTTTAACTTTCGTTAATGCAACATTTACATAAATATGCTACAGTGTGTATCACTCATAATTTTAGTGTTCCTTGTGAGAGATAGCTTCTCTGCCTCTGTTATTTCTCGATTTTTAAATTAAGCAAGTAGATAACGTTACAACTTAGGCAGTACTCTTTTTCAGTTATAATTTATTCCAGCTATATATTACAAGGGTGTTACTTCTGTTCAGGATACAGGTTAATATAATGCTATCATACATGTTTTACGTGAAACTCTAATCTGTTATAATTGTATTCGATCTTAGTCGAATGTCGTGAGAAGATTTTTATTTTTGTCCTAGTTTGGTTGCAATTTTATCACCTGTACAAAAACCAGTAACTGTGCTTTAATACCAACAATTATAAACCAAAGTACATAACTTTCAACAACAACTTTTTGTTTTAGTAGTGATAGTATCAAGTCGACTGCTCTGTTCAGTGAAGGAGTCGAAGAAATAGAAAATGCAAACTTGTTGGAATGGTTCGTTCATTTTTGATGTCACTTGCCTTTCTAACCAATTTTTATGCTACACGTGCTTGCTGAAACGAGCACTAACAAAGCCTACCGTTTGCTTGCCATTTACTTCACGCAATGCCAGAGAGTTTCTGAGAGCTTTTTTGCTACCTAAAGTTACTGTTATGATATAAATGCTATTTTCATAAATAATACCTTCAAATGCTATTTTTAAGATAATGATATTTGAAAATGGTGTACAGTACGTGTGTAACAAGCATGCATCTTCCTTATGTCCTGTCAGCCAACTGACGTTACTTATCCCTGGTATTGTTGCCACAGTGTGCGTTATTTATGAAGTGTTTCTCGTAATCAGAAATGTTCACGTTGGCTTTCGTGTAAATATAAATACAGGAATATAAATAGGAAATAGTTTGTTGGACGTACTGTAAAATCTTGAGGTTGCTTCCATATTCAGTAATTAGAAATTAAGGAAGAACTCAACAAAATCATATTATTAAATAACTAAAACCATTGGTTAATTACTTTAGGAGAAAGGTTAGCTATATAAATTTACAAATATTTCAACAATGAAAATAATGTACTTGAACGTTGATTGATAAGAAATTGTAGCGTACGCAAATCGAAAGTAGTTGAACATTTTTGATTGCTCGCATGTTGTAGTTTATGTTTAATTCCGTATTAATTACCCATTTGGGATTTGTTAAATGGGTGTTTAGTAAATTCCAAATTTAAGGAATATGGCGGAAAATAATGAAACTGTAAATATTGATGCAGGTTTGCCTCATGGTACGTAGTATTACTGTGAAGCAAGTGTAATACTACAGCATATTTTAGAGGTATCTATTTCTGATAATCAATATTGAATAATATATGAAAGACACAAAGTTTCCCATATTTTGATTATTTTGCGTGTAAATTGGTGATTTTTGAAGAATTGTGTTAAACAAGAAGAAATAGATACTCACTGAGGACTTTCCATTTAAAAATGGTAAGTTTTAGGCGCTATTGGTAACTTTTATATTCCTTTTTGTTTTTCGTCGGAAATTTGACGATGCAATATTTTACTCGGTAAAACGTTAATTTTGAAAAGTAATATTCAGTAAAAAATTTACGTAAGTCATTATTTGGTTATTTGGTGAATCAAAACTCTTTCAATGATTTTTCTTTTCTCTTCCGATCTAGCAGCTTCGATAATTTATGATCAGAGGGAATAGCGAACGTAATTCATACTATAGAAAGAAGACAAAAAGTGTTGAAGGTAATCTTTAAAATTTCAACATGAATGTTGGTGAGAATCAAATAGAAGAAAAAAGAGAAATTACCTCCCAAGAAGTAAGTAATAATCTGATTATTATTTTATTTAAAAAACACATGATTTATTTGTAAGTGTTTTTTAAAAATCCTTCTTATGTAATGTACATATGTAGTAGGGCAAAATAAATAAAACCGTGATACATTGTGTGCAACACCATTATTACTTCTCACTTGAAAGTGATTCGCGAACCCTAAATAGTGTTTCATTTATACAGTGGAAAACCTAGTTTTGTGATGAACGTGTAAATTTACAGCGTGCTTTAAAAACTGAAGAATGAGAAAGAATAACTATAGGAAATGAAAGTATGCAGGGACATAAAGTACGTACGCATCATATGCATATTTAATATGATAAATGTAAGACATCGCGTGCTGGGTCTGTGTTGCAAATGTAAATGCAGTTATGTTGATAAACATGCCTATATATGCAATTAAAATGGCTTGGATTTTCTGGAGAGAAACGTATGAATAGGCGCCTGAAATTGTATGTGCATTACCTTTTGAATGTGCAAGTATCTGGATATTTGAAAGATACCTTTTCAGTTTAAATAGTGTTACATAGTTAAGTAGCACACTAATGATGGGAAAAGCCTTTTTCAACCAAAACCTGAGCATCAGCCCTAACGGTGATCAAAGATGTATTCATTCATTGAAAGGTTTTATGCGTTGGAGCGACGTTCTAGTCTACTTTCAGTTGTAGCTTTGTAAGTAAATAGCAGATAATGAAGAAAACCGCAAAAAGAAATGCAGGCTTGTTATAAATTTTTGAGAGAAACACTGATTAGCCTGCAAGCCCGTGAACGTACAGTAAGGTAAAGTAGTCCTATGCTTTATAGAATTGACTATAAATGCTTTACAAGGCCTAAATTTTGTTAACTTAAAGTGCATATGAGCATTTCCAAGCAGGTGAAGTTGTTTCAGAGATGCAACTATTAAACCGACAGCCTTTACTCTTCTCTGGCCAAAAGTGGATCTTTTAGTGTATATGTTAAATTAAAATATACTGATTGTGTATGGATTGTTTCTACTGAACATAGTGCCAAAAGTATAATTCTAATCCATATCGTTGTCGTTGGACAAAAGACCTAAAGAAAGAGAGAAAAGTGGTTCCGAAATGAAACAACATCGTTACGAAAGAAACTCATATGTGCAAATGGTCTTGAATGAAACTCGTTTGCGTCGTAATATATCTATAAAGCACCTATAGTACAGGACAAAAATAAAAAGACTAAAATCCCCATTAAAACTATAGTTCTTTATTTTTGTCCTTTACAATAGGATTACCGTAGACTATAAGTGTTTATCATAGTTTTCTTACGTATGTAATGAATTGCATGGTTCAGGATAAGTGAGTAGTGCGTTGTTGAAAATTTAAGGACGAAAGATTATTGTAAGAATTGAATACATTTGCTCTAGGCATGACAATGGAAAAAATTGGATTAACTTGTACGTGATGTTTTAAATAAAGACTTGAGTATAGTACAAGATTTAGAAGACATTCAGTGTCATGAGGCAGTTGTTATTGAAAATAATCGTGGAGTCTCTTCTCTTATATTCTATTTTTTCTCTAGAATATGTATTTGAACGGAATCAGAAACTGTTATGTACTTGATAGCATTGTCGTCTCAAATGTGACTGGAACTGTCAACAAATATCTATTCCATGTGCAGATGTCGATTATGACGTATACTTTTCGTCCTGGAATACTCCTGTGTTACATCCACGAACAGTCTCTCAGTACAATTCCGTGATCAAATGAGACCATGTGCAATTGACATGCACGTTTTTGTTCATTACTTACAAATTCTTGACCGTATTGTTAGTGATAAAAGCGTTACGCTAATATTTACGCGATATTCCTGTTTTGAAATATGTCTTCATCGATAATTACATAATCTAAAAATATACAGTGTTTACTGAATTGTAACCACCTCTTTGCTAAATGACGTATCATACTGACCAAGATATATTGTCTTATCTTGGGGAGTGATAAGAATTTATACGTTTTGCAAGTGAAAGTGCACGTTAATTGGAATAGTAACGACCAAATTGTCATCAGCAGACAAAAGTCAAGAAGTCCAAACGTGGTGAGCAGTTCTGCGCGGCAATTGAAGTCGATGTGAAACTACAGGAGCGTAACATTAATTTTCCACATATTTGTGCAGTAACTCTTCGAACATGAGCTCAACAACAAATAATCCCTATTTCTTAGTATCTACTCTAAATAGGCCAAAATATATAATTTGTTCCAGAAACTATATGTTGGTGTGGTGGTCGAGTGTATATGTTAACGTCGAGGGCATGAAGTTACAGTTTGCGTCCGAGTAGCCAGAGCAGTTTGCACACGTGATTCTGTGTTTGATTTCTGGAAGAACATGTAGTTTGTATTCTATGTTAAATGTAGATGTATTTTGTCCTGTAAACGATCCTGATACGACCTGATAAGGTCTCGTGTATAAATTCTCCAATCTGTAAATGCAAAGAGTAAGCCTTAACATTCCTATTTTAATAGACATTATATTCATACGCTATTTATTAGCAATGCCCATGATTTATGAATAATGTAATATGATATGAAATTAAGTGTTGGTAAGGAACATAAGAAGGAATTCGGTTATCGAAAGCGAACACTTTTATTAAATGGTTTAAATATTTTATTTGTAGTAATTTTATGCTTGACGAAAAGAGTTAATTATGAATATTATTTTTTTCAATACATGCAAATATTCTCGTATAAAACGAAACCTAATAATACTAATAATACTGATGGGGATAAATACTCGAGTAAATACTTTGGGTCTGAATTAAATTCCAGTTAATCAGATAGTTATGAGTAGTAGTAAGACTTACATATTCTAGTCTACCGCAGGAGGTTGCACACCACCGATTGTGTTTGATGTGATTGCCACGGGATGGAACTATTGGTTGACAGAATAGTTTTCATTGTGATGAAACTGTGTAGAATGGAAAAGACAATGTTCCGTCATACCTCGTTGGCAACTCTCCGAAAACCTTGCAAGGTACAGGGACGACGTCGAGCAAGTGCCTGTTTTAGGAGTCCAACTCCAAATACACAGCTGTCCATTGGTGAGGCGTCCAGGAATTTCACAGAAATTGACGAAAATGGGGTCACTTGAATTCCCGTTTCTTTTGTCTTGCATAGAACGTGTGGGGTAATGGAGCGGTATGGCTGGAGGCTTTGTCCATGTAAGTATACAGTTGTGATCCGGGTACCGTACAAGTGGAACATCTGTCATTCAGAGTTCATGAACGGAAGTAAGCTGCGTTGACTTTGGTGTTGGGAGACACTTCAACGAGTGGCAGTGTTCACCGATTACAATATTGCGTTACTACCAGAAATTCCCTGGAAAATTTTTCCTTACTGCAACACAAAATCCGAACGGTTCTTATGGTGTGTTTGACGGTAGAAAATTGATCGAATTCTGATGGTTTTATCTCGATAAAACCACCCCTCATCTAGAACACACACTTATTTCGTGTAAGATGTGTTTCATACATATTTATTTATTTATTTATGTATTTATTTATTTATTACGTTTGTAAGCCTATCCTGGATGTGGCGCTGTGAGGCGATGTACGCGCACGTTATGATGCGCTTCCAGTATGAGATTTTTCCTGATAGTGGAAAGTGTCTTTTTGAGATATAGTGTCATATGGCGTACGTTGGGGAATTGTCCTTTGTCACTGTCCTCTTAATGACGCACACTATATTGGGGGTTCGACCGAGCTTTTCCCCCCCCCCCTCACAATTCTGGCTGATTACGTACTGTAGGGTCCTGTTGCGCTCATCGTCGGATAAGACTCACACCAGCTTTGCTGAAGTCAAACCCTCTTCTTTGCATCGTTTCACTACCACTGAGTGACTATAGTGGACGGCAGAAAACCTACAAATGAGCTCATTCCGGAAAGCTTTAATTTTTACCTTCATCATTCTATAGATCGTGTCAACTGATACTGTTATCAACTACAGGCACCTATGTAGCCAACAATATATCGGAGGTTAAGTAGGTAGTTCGGGAGCGCTAGTGAAAGTCGACTATTTTCATCGTGGGTAGCCTTCTGTATACTAAACCCATTTCTTTAGATATCGGGTTATTTAAATACTTATCACATTAGGGATCAAATAAATGAACCACAAGTCCGTTTCTCCTGAACTGTGTTTGTTCTTACATTTACATCATAACTGAAGATCAGTCGTACCGGCCGATTTCACTACGACATAATTGAGGCCAGCACAAAGCAGCTCCGAAAGAGAGAGAGGAAATAACTTCTGCAGACTTGGTCTGTTACGGTATTTGCTAAGTGAGACCATGATCTTTGAGCACCCAGGTCACGAGCAGACAGCAAAGACAAAATGAGCTGCGAAGAATTTCACTGCAATAAACAATATATTGCTTCTTAATCTCCGTAAGATATTTCAATTGATTATGAAATGTTATATCAATTTTTCGTAATTTAGGTTTATCCATGCTCTGCCTCGAGTTATCCCTGTACAATGGTAAATGTATGCTCACATATAATAGTAAACTGTTAACTATAGAGTTGTGAAGGTGAGAAGTAGTACCTCTTCTATTGGCCTTGCACAGTAATTCCTATTGAGTAAGTTATTCCATGATACATGTTATTATAGCCTTACGTTGTTCAAAATTTCATTGGAGGTGCTGTTGCAATATGAATGTAAAAATGTGTTTTGTGTATATATATGAGCGACTCGGGGGAAGACAATGGGAAGCGCCTTTCCGGCAAAATTGAATTAGGTAGAATGGGTTGGGATCGGACCACAGAACAGTATGTAGGTAGTTTGGAATTTTACCTGAATACTGCAGGGAAGCTTGTGTAGCATGTTTCAAGTTAGAAAATGTCCTTTATCATTATCTTCTCCGAGCCGCTCATAAATACTCTTTGGATTGCAAGCAATTGAAGTTCTTGAAATCTTCGAACTTTGTTTGTGTAAGTTTTGTGTTGTTTCACATCAGCATCAGGCCATGCTTGCCGAAAGCGAAATCAATATTGGTAGGTAAGTGAAATTAATGTTTAGGACAGTATCATTAGAAGGAAAAATCTACAAGTTTACTATATATTCTGTCAAAGCCTTCTGTGGAATGCGTATATACAGTATCAAAAGACCGTAAAGCTACAAATGGCTGTTTTTTCACAGACATGCAGTAAAAGTTACTAAAAAAATTAAAAGATGCACTGACCAACTGCCACAGGGCGACACCTGTTCTAAAATTCAGTTCAGCCTATCCCGACTCAGTAGATTTGGGGTGACTATAGCAATGGCATGTGTGAAGAGGTGTCGCATATTGTGGACGCCCTGTTGTAGGACTGGTAGATTTTTGCACTCCAAATAACCACACAAGTAATAGATGTATCAAGTCTTATGAACACCGTTATGACCTCGTGTTCAGCGTGTGAGTGGCTGATCATGAGCTGAGATGCGGTCGTTATTCCTGCGGTGTGGCAATTTCTCTTTTAGGTATGACAAACTTTGGTGCTCCAGCAGAATTATAAGGGCATATATTAGCTGCTTTTTTTTTTTTTTTTTTTTTTTTTTTTTTTTTTTTTTTTTTTTTTTTTTTTTTGGTAATAATTCTTGAGTACGTGTATGTCCCTCTGTGAAAGTGGTAAACAAATTATTTGCGATCTCATTCATATAAATTCACTATAATACCAGTTAAAAATACGTACAAAGCAACCACAATACTTCAACGTGAGAGCACTGCTGTTTGTTTGTATCATATATATATATATATATATATATATAATATTAGTACCAAAAAGAAGCTGTTTGCATTTCCATGTGACGTTATTGTTGCGAAGCATGGCAGGAAAAAAGCTTATGAGGTACTCCAAACGTGAAGAAAAATATGTCAGGACATTCGGTACGGATGTGATAATAAATGAATGGACAGTACAGTAGTAGTATATGTTTAAGAATTGCGATAAATCTCCCAGGGCGAAAAAAAAGGTATGGAACGTCCACAGACCACTTAAGACGGCCATTGTGGCCAGTAGTGGTTCAACATGTTAAGAAGTAGGAGAAACATTCAGTGGAAGTGCAGAAACCATTTTCCATCCATAACCCCCACTGGCTTGAGGAACGGTATAAAGTGGGATAATAGGGTCCCACGTAAGTTAGCTGCGGCTGGTGCCATCATCATTGGTTTGTACTACATGAACCCATAACCAAAACCATTACTATATCTGTTTTGGTGGGCTGCTCGGGGTATCGTGCATTGCGAAGTACTTCCATCCAGCTGGCTGGTCGATCAGTGCAATGTATATTCGTAAGAATTGGAACGAGTACAAATAGAAAATTAAAAACAATATAGCTAATGCTTGTTGAGTTACAAAGTTTTCCCGGATATTTCACGTGTCAGAATACCATTTGTTTGATTCATTAAGACAATCAGCAGATACAACGGTTATTTTTGATTATGAGCTTCGGAACTAACTGTGCAATTATATTGATTGAAGAAGAGAGATCACTGATAAGTTTGTATCTATTAAATCATTTACATTGGAAACTGCTCAAAGCTAAAGGGTGGGTTAAATACACAATTATTACCGTTATACAGTGCGTGTAATAGGCATAGTTTCTGACCCTGTCAGACTGTGTTGATAAGGCTACAATATACGTATTACATTTCGGTATTCACACGTGTAAATGTTGTATCTTAATTGTGATCTATATAAAGCACCGTGTGTGGAAAGTAATCTCTTTCCAAACTTTTGTAAAAATACATGGCACTTATTACTGTTTTCCATTTTGACTTAAAGTATGGAAGTGCTTTCCCAACAAGTTTTTCAATTTCGGAACAAGTGAAAATCAAAAATCTTATCACACTTTCCACCTCTCAGTTGGCAGTATTCTCAATTTCATCGCACATGTTCGTGACCCACAACTCGATAGTGTTCATGTTCATATCTTCATATCATGTGTTTGGCAGAAATTGAGGATTCGTAGGTGGAGTACGCTGTGTGCTACAGTCGAATGATCCTTTTTTCTAGAAAGCACTTTCCCCACTGCAAATGAACTTCAAAGTCGCTGTCATGCATAGTTCAATACATTGGCGACAACAGAGTACGATGAGTGTGTAGAAAAACAGATATTATGTTTTGGTAAATGTTTGAATGTGTATGTCGAATATATTAAAAAAAGTAGAGTAATGTATATAGGTCTGCATCATAAACCTTCTGCACACATTTGTGGTTTGTGTTTCACACTAAAATGTTCCTTGTTTTTTGGATGACTCATATATTATCGTAACTTTTTTTTAAAAATATATATCACCGATGCTTCTCCAACTTAAATATCCCATACACCAGTCCCAGAAGACAGCAATATGTGCAATATTTGACATGTTCCACATAAGTATCCCCAAGTAGTAAATATAATAAGTGAAAAAGAGTTGGACCTAGTTTCTAAAATTGAGCACTTTCCATGTAATTACCTGTCAAGATACCGTTTATATTAATGGCTTGCACATATGAATTGTGATTATGCCATAAAAATCTGCAAATTAAAAATATTGAATTACTTATTAAGTTAAGAATTGGGAGTTAATTCTTTTCATTTTTGACGATTCTGTTTGATCGATTCGTTTCTGTAGTACACAGTAAAAAAAGTTTACTTTTAAATAGTTGTCATTTGGGTTAATTAAAGCTTTACAAATATTCAAATTCATTTGTAGTAGTAGGTATCAGTGGAAACAGGTAAGTATATCCTTTCATAAACCTTGGTGGGTGTAATTTCCTTTCCTTCAATTACCTTAAGTTAAAAAAAAAAAAAAAAAAAAAAAAAAAAAAGCTAAACATGATTAACTTGACTTTTCTTTAGGTATATTCTTCTTATTTTTGATTGGTTATATTTAAGAAACTTTATTTTTTATTTTTTTTTTTTAATATATCATCAGAGTAAGACATAATTGTTCGTGATCCCATAAACAGAGAATTCGTTAGTCCTATGGGAAATTTTCTTTCAAATTGATTAAAGAATATGTTTAAAATCCTCTAGCTCGTTCCTTACATTTTATTTATTTATTTATTTTTAATAATATTGAAATAATTTAGATATGTTTATTGATTAACAGTTTTGTGAATTTATTAAATACAAAACTCGCCTTACTCGTATAAAATGTTTTCTCCTTAAAGACCAGGAAAAGCTCCTACAGAGGAAACAATGGATCTATCGAGTATCAATTTCAGTTATTTTTCGAACTGTCAACAGTATTATATAAAGCTTTCCTTAACTCAAATTTGAAAGTTAAAATACCAATTGAATTTTATCCATATATTACGTTGTTTTATTTATTTATTTTTTTTTATATAAAGCGAATTTTGATAGACGCATATTCAGAGTGATTTTAAGCTTTGTTTTGCGATATTTTGAGAAAGAGGATTACAACTTATGCTAAATGATAACTTGATAACGAAGTGAGTTGCTTAGTTGTACTTTCTCTAGTGGTTGTCTACATATCTCACCAACTCTTATTTCTGTTCAGAATAAAGTTTGTGCTTTTCACATATGAGAACTCTTGTCCATTCAAAACGGATGGCAAAAAGAGAGCCAGCCTTCATTTTAGGATAATTATGTTGTTATTAGATATATAATATTATTAATGGAGAAGAAAATAAGTTGGAATAGTATCTTTTTAAGCTTTTTCTTCGCATATGCGAAGGAATGTCATTTGGAATTTTGTAGAAAGTAATATTTTACTTGTTTGTGGACAACACATGGATAATACTTCAAACAAAGTATTGAAGACTTTATTTTCTCTGCTGATTAATTTCTGCTTCTCATCATCATCAGGGAATACTTTCTTCAGTGGAAACAACAATTTGTGTTTTCGTCTTTGTCTGCATAATTTTAAAGTATTTGGTAAACCTATAAATGTGATTGATATGAAACCTGTCTTAAGCTGGTAGCCCTTGGTTCAAAAGCAAGATTCAACTTAATCACTTAATCTCTATACAATTGGCAATGTTTCGGAGTAAAAAAGCACATGTTGATACGTCTCCAAGTTGCAAAAAATTATGTTGCCGATCAAGTAGGTGACCAACTTATCAGGTTATTTGTACATAAATTGACGTTGTCAGATCAAGACACTATGCTTGGTTTGGGTGCAAAATGTAGGAGTAAGGAGCACACTTAACTTGTAAATAGTATCTAATTTCCTTAAATAACGATGCTTTTTAAACTTCAAGTCTTAGAACTGACATTTTAGATCCCGGCGTAAGCATGAGGGAAGTTATAGTTGCACTCCAGGTGTGTGTGTATGTCACTCGGAAATTACTGGCCAGATCTGAGCCATATTAGTGGGCAAGTAGCTCATTGTGTAAAGAATAAAAATCACTGTATTTGGTAACCTATTTTGGTCAAGGACAGGCTCTACTTGGCGCGGCTCGACCACAACTTTGCATGCCGGGGATTTTCTTAGTTCGGTTCACCGACAGTTCCAACCACTTGCTTAAAACTACAAATTAAAGGAAAATGCAAGTTTAGTTGGGACCACATCCTACCAATAAATATGAGAATAATAATTTAAAGATAGCAGTTTATGAAATATACGTATTCAAAGTAGTATGGATAAAAGTAATCACCAGGTATCCATATCCGTTGTCCGTTCCACAGACAGAGGCTGTAGGACGTCTTTCCCCGTTCAGGAGCCGCAAGTAATTGTCTAATATTTGTCACCAAATTTTACTCCTGATGGCATTTCTGTATTAAGCTATATTTGTTGTTTCGAGCATTTTGCACCCAAAGGTAAAATAAAATTATAAAAACGAAAAATTAAATTATCACTCATTTAAACTCTAAATTAATCCTTAATTTTTCCGATTTTTTTTTTTTTTTTTAATTTTGATCTGTGCTAAATTTGGTCCTATTACTTTTTGTGAAGCACGTGACAAAAGCGTAAACGTAAAAAAAAGCAATAATGTAAATGATAATATGAAATTGCTTTTTACTGTTAAAAGCTCTTTTTAACTTTTTCTTTAAATTCGTATTATCATTCTTAATAATGCATTAAAAAAAAGATTAATTACTTATTTATTCCAAACAACATGATTACCTTAAAATTAATTATTCACGACATAGTAAAATATTGACACTTCTATTTCCTGTTGCAGCGTTATTAAACTAAATAAGAAATGCATGCTCTTTCTTTTCAGTTTCTTTAAAACGCTGCTTTTCTGTCAACCATATTTGCAGCAACTGGTCCATCATCTTCTGGACCGAAAGTTACCTATACATTCTGTAGAATTGTGTATAAATAGTAAAATTAAACATCCGCATATTCATCAGCTGTTCAAAAGATTTAACGAACTTCTGTTGACAATATGACGTCGACGGAAAACGATCAGGTATGTTGAAAAAAAAAAAAAAAAAAAAAAAAGCTGATGAAAACTACTTTATTAATTTTCTCTTACTAGCATTTTTAGTTTTAGAAGTGTAACGTTAGGAACTACTAGAAAGAGAATTGATGTCGAATAGAATTATACAGTATTTAGTCCTTACTGTTGAATAACTATTTAGGGAATGTTTATAAAAATCTGTAAGGAAAAGTTGTTTTTGGATCAAAAGATCCAATGTATTTCAGGCGAAAATTTTCTTGTAGGCCTTGTATCTGGAGAACTACATATAGTGTATCCAAACCCAAACTGTCACTTAACTCAGTATGATGTGCTTATTCCGTATATATATATATATATATATATATATATATATATATATATATATATATATATATATGTATATATATATATATATATAATATAAAACGAAAACCCGAATTAGGGGCCGTTCAAGAATTTTGTGGCCCCTGATACAAAACCTAATTATTGGCCAAAATCACAGTCTTTTGGTGCATTTTTTATATCATTCCTAAAATTATTGTTGAATATGAGACATGCTACCTTCTTCTAAAATATCAAAAACCTTGACCTTTTTCGTTCTTGAACACCTCGTAACAATTGTTCTGAACGTCTTTCAAAAGTAAACCAAAGATTTTCTTGCTCATATATTTCACATTTACTAGTAGTGAATGTAATTTATAGAAATAGATATTTTTCAATAGGAGCTACTGGTATTTGTTATAAATAAGACACTCTTGTCACTAGCAAAACAAGAATATTTTTAATGCCTCAAATACTGCAATCCACTATCATTGTCTGTCAGGTTTGGCGTAACTCATGTGTTCTTAACAAAAATTGATAGTTACTTGTTGGAGTGAGTTTTTTCAGACGATTTTCTCAAACAGTTCATTCGATTTTATTCACATTTCATTTAATACTTGACAATAGGGTACAACTCACTTGTCATGAAGTAGTCCACAACGGACAGACTGCTCTTGGGGGATAAGTTTCTTTTCTTACGATTATCTCAAAGACATTCAGGTTATTTTGTTTGTATTTTATAAATAAATATTGCCTTAATAATCTCATAATCTGTAATTACTCATGGAAAGATCCACAAGGTGTAGTTTTTTTTTTTTTTTTTTTTTAATCCTACAATTTCCTTATGTATGATCCATGCGATTTTGTTGATATTTCATAAACAACTAATAATCCTAATTTATGACATTTCTCATGAAAAATCCAGAACTGGCCATTTACTTTTGAGTTTTTTTACTCCGGAGTAAGTTTTTGGAAACGTCTTATAATTTTGTTCCTATTTACTATTGCTCATATCAGTTTCAGGAACATCTAACAATTTCTTCAAACTCTTGTTAGGGTGAGTGATCATAAATTATTCTGAGAGTATATTCGTTAATTATGAATAGAAACAAAATTTCAATATCTGTTGATATCCTGGGTGAACTATTGTTTTAATTTTATTAGGGGCCGCGGTGGCTCAGCGGTAGAGCGTTTACCCCTGGTGCATGGTGTTCCTGGTTCGATCTCAGCTCGTGGCAAATAGACTTTGTGATGGACAAAAACCGTGTGAGTAGGTTTTCTTGGGATGCACCCGTTTCTTCCCACTTTATTCATTCCACTATTGCATTCTTTTCTCATCATCATCGCCTGGCCGGCATAACTATGGAACGTAAAACTGAAAGATTTAATTTTTTAAGTGAAGACGACGACGATAAACGCAGAAGAATTATCATAAAATGACTGATAGACTAACGATGAAAATGCGATGGAACGCAAGTATTCCGAGAAATCCCATAACAAGCTTCATGCTGCGTGGGATCGGATCTGCGGTCGAATGTTAACAGAGGTGATTGCTTTATCGTTGAATCATCCTGTTGTGCGAAAAACAGAAATATTACGAGACACCCAGGCGGAGAGAGCGGGCTTTATGAAACACAAGGAAACCTGCCTGATTCTGTTATCCAGAAATTGACCAACTTACTGCCATCTTAACGTAGTAAGAACGCAGTGCCTATTTTATAAAGCTCCGCACATATCCATCCAAATTAAGGATCTGGTCAACTTACCAGATTTTTCTGTAATACAAGTGTTGAAACAGATAACCAGATACTATAGATTAAAATGAATAATTTAACTGTATAAACTTTGCGATATACATATAAGATAATATGTAATAATATATATTATTCATCTTATATATATCGAAGAAATATGATTAATAGAATGTCATGTTTTAGTTGAATGTACTAGAGAAAAGTAAACTTTTTTAAGGTATGTTAATGCTGATGAATATGCTTATTTCGTAATATTTTGTCAATTTCAGTCGTCATTATTAGCAGAAACTGAGAAGGAACATGTATTCGCTAGCAAAGTGAAACTTAGTGATGGCGCATACGGTTATGTATACTCCATCGATGTGGATCAAGGTTCCCTGCATTTTCATTGTCATGTTTGTGTTGTGGACATCTATGGCCGGAGAAACTTTGATGCACACATTAAAGGAAAGAAGCATCTCAGCAAAATGGTGCTTCCATGTCATCCACGACAGAATTTCAGCCGGATAATTGAGCACGAAGGTATGTAATAAAACTGTTATATTGCTTTTTCATTCGTAAATCCACAGACATTCTTAAGCAATTTACGCGATCTTATGTAAGAGATTTATCACTTCAAAAAATAACTTAGAGAAGTCTTCAATAAAAGTCACTTATTTCATTGTAGAAAAATTAGAACAATAACTAATAGATATTATTTGTGAAATAATTTGAAGTTGAGGAAAGGGTCGGAGATTACCTGAAACTGTTGTGTTTTGATGATTCTCCGCCCGGGATGTCCGGTAGGAGCAATTTTTGTAATAACACTCGAACAAATGGAGTTTACGCACTAGATAGTGTACACTTCGTCAAATTAACTTTTAATCCGCATTTCGTTAAAGCGCATCATCGTGATGGAACATTGATAACCAAAAAAGGGGAATTTCGCGTGCTGGGAAAAATACTTTATTTTTTTATTTTATTTATTTTTTTAATAATAGATGAATGACTTACCAGTTAAAGATAAATAAATCGTACAGATTGACAGTTTGGGGCAACCATAAAATAATTTGAGTTTCTTTCATGTATGCCAACAGCTTCAGCCTTACCGTTCCTGCAGATATTTGTCATTTCGGAACTCTCACGCGCAGATTAACAAGGGCGTAGAGCAGCGATTCCCAACCTTTTTCAACTTGTGGCACACTACGGATGTAACTTGGATTCTCGCGGCACACTTATAGATATTATTTGTAAATATAAAAGACAGTGGTATTTTTTTCTTTGATTACTGATCTCCGCACAGAGAAGAAAGCTGTGCGGTGCGATCACTGGTTTTTCGCCGTGGTAAAGCACTATGCTTATTTTTCATTCTAATTTAAAAACAGAAAACAATTGCAATGAAATATTGGACTCAGGCTTTTAAAAATACGCTTTCTTTTTCGAAAACTGTATCCAATCTTTTACCACGAAGGAAGATCACTAAATAACGAACGAACAAACGGCTTTCCTTTACTTTTAAAACACAAATGTAGGTAATCTGTCGAAAGGATTGACTGATATTTTAAATTTTCAAGTTACGAAATATTCTGCAACAATAAAGAAGCAATAATGGCCATAACAATAACAAATACTTTTTTCAACATCAGAAATGTACAGAAAAGTAACACGGCATAAAACTTAAAATTCTAGATTCATAGTAGAGGTTCATAGTAATGTGGAATACAAATATACATTTTCCCTACGTTTTGCAATTTGATTGTTTAGAATTAATAATTTTGTCTTGATTTCCTCGCGGCACACTAGCGGCCCATTCACGGCACACCGGTTGGGAAACGCTGGGCGTAGAGTGAAAGCAATAACTGTGTACATATTGTGTGATGTGCACAATAAATTCGTAAAAACCACTAAACCATTGGCAGTGTTCTTGTTATTAGGCATACTTGCACGAGGGAATATTTGTTAATCTACCGGGAGGGGAGTAGCACTGGTGGTTAGGGCGCTGATGACACTGTTGCGAAGTAACTAAGAAATTTCATTGCTAACTACATAAACCATGTAATATTTCAAGTACAGATAGATGTCTTTATAGCATTATTAAAGAAATTATTTGGTTGCTGTCCCACACTATTTTAAATTCCATTGCATACTCAGAGAACTAACAAATACGTTGTTATTTGTGTAACATTTTTATATTCCACTTGTAAAATCACTAACTTGTATATTTATCAAGTAAATTATTATAAGATCAGCTCGCAAAAATATTCACCTCAACAAACGTATTGAAAATATGCCTTTTAAAATTTTATTAGGTCATTTTGACAGTATAGTTGTTTCTATTACGAGGAACCGCCAGCTTAAGCACACAAGTGTGCGAATGTAGTGTACATCCTCGCACACTACGCACTGTGCTCTCGCAGATTTGTGAACGTGGACCTTTAGACACACTAGTGACGTCAGTTCCGCAAATAAGCGTACTTCGAATGCACACTTGTATCTTTTGGGCACGGCCTTTGTTTGTGAACTTTCAACTGAGTTTCAAATATATTTGCGTCACTTAGAATGAAAAATTCTGTAATGAGGTTTGAAATACTGACTAAAATAAAGTTGTAAGATGCTAAATGAAGCAGCAAATAATGTTTTGTAGTCATTTAATGCCAAATTACTCAATACCCAACTGACGCTCGTCTATTCTTCAGTGGGGAACCAGGCATATAGGGATATGTAATGTCGATTTCTCGATTGAAACTTAAAGTAAAAATCCTAGTTAGTTATTTTTTTGCAACTGTTCTGTATTAGTATTGCCACAGTTAGTCCAAAAAATCAAAAGCAATTTCGATACTAATATGCAAGTTTCAAGTTCTTTGTAGAGTTGTCGCACGTGGTGCTAGTGTAATAGGTACTGCGCTATAACAACCGAAATCAACCATTTTGAGATTCCGGATTTAAAATTCAAATAATGGAAAACTTATCCTAATGTGTGTGAAAAGCATGATATCTGTGTCTGAAATTGCATTTTCTTTTTCTTTCTTCAGAATAATCTGTTTTTGACATAATGTTAAAGCTCCATTTTTCGAGAGGATCTGAAGTCTAGGAAATTTTGCTGAGCTTGCAAGTAGTATGCGTCACTATTAGAATTATCTGACTTTGTTGGGAGTTTGTGAGGAAATTTGTTATTTGAAATGATAAACTACAGCAAAAGGAAATTATTTTTATTTTAGCTTATGGGGTGGAAAGTTCTTTGTAAGTACCTAGTTATACCATAAATACTGTCACAAGTTTGAATGTGAATAACACAGAGAGTATTAACACCAAGGTAATTTATTTTGGTGATGTTTTACATTGATATGTTGTACACCTAACGCACGAATTATTTTTCGAAGTGTCCCCCCCCCCCCTAGCCTTGATGCAGGCACAATGTCTGTCCGGCCACTGATCAATGGCATTACGCACCACGTCTATAGGAAAAGTGGTCACTGCTCGGGTCAAGGATTGTTTCAGACTGTCGACAGATGGATGCCGTTTATGGTAGACCTTTGCCTGAAGGACTGCCCAAAGTTTGTAGTCCAACGGGTTAAGGTCCGGGCTGCTAGAAAGCCAATCAGCGGTAGAAATGAAGTCGGGGGCGTTCCGTGCCAGCCAATCCTGGGTTGTTTCGCTTTGTGGCCTGGAGCGGAATCCTGCTGAAAGGTCCACTTTTCTCTAGGGAACATGGTAGCAGACAGTGGTTTCACTATAGGTGTTAGCACTGTGTCCTGGTACACCTTGACAGATGTTTTAACACCTTGTTCGCAAAAATGCAGCTGGATTGTGCCTGAGTAGTTCACTCCCACCAAACCATCACTGAGGCAGGACGATGTGCCCTCTGAACCCTTGGAATTGCCTCAGCAGCTGCAGTAGATGACGTGGCATCACACGGTCATTTTGGGCGTTGTAGGCCTGCTCAATTGTGAACACCTTTTCGGCAGTGAACATAATCTTTCTGTGCAGATTGTTGGTGTAACGCCACAACAGTCTCTTTTACTTAAGGACCCTCTGCGAAATTAATGTTTGGGTCAGAAAGTGACCGGTCCGCCTCTTATACGCCTGTAGATGTAGGTCACTTCTGAGCACACGAGACATGGAATTTTTGCTGATGTTCATCTCAGCAGCTATCACACTTTGTGTTCGAACAGAATTTCTTCGAATTCTTGCTGCGACTGCTTTCTGGACCTGCGGGGTTCGTACAGTTCATTGCGCAGTCAGTTGCCGTTCCAGTCTTGGTGTATCGCTGTATGGCGCGATACACGCATGTCTTGCTGATTTGTAGGGGTTTCAAGAGGTTGAAAATCTCACCTGCTGTCTTCCCGACCTTGTGTAGTGCAATTATTGCTACACGATTTTCGTAATCGCCCCACTCCATCAGAACTCAGTACAATATCAACGTATGTCATGAGCAGTCAAACACACATTACATCTATCTTCCGCTTTATACACAGATGGCAGCACTGTGCCACTCCGGATGCCTACAGCGTCACTCCAAACTTTGTGACAGTATTTATGATATAACTAGGTATAACTTATAATGGGTTTCTTTGCATTAGGGGTGCACGGTGGCTCAGTGGTAGAGCGCTAAGAACTGGTACGTGGGGTCCCTAGTGCGATTCCCTGCCAGTTAGTTTGTGGTGGACAACATCGTGTCCGTGAGTTTTCGGGTTACTTTCGTTTTCTCCCACATTCAATTTCATTTCATTACAGCATTAGGAACTACGGTATTACATTCTTAATTCGATAAAATAGATGGTCTAGTTTAGTATTTAATTTTTTCTTTGCAGACGCTGTGCCAGAGTTAGCTCCAGGAGAACCTGTTCCCCCAGGTTTTGAAGATGTTGTAAAGCAAGTAACACGCATCCAAGATGTACTTGACAAATACAAAGAGGGTCCTTTAATAGGTAAGCACATTTGCATTCACTTAAACATAAATTATAGGAAAGTACAGGATGTTCAATGTAAAAGTAACTCGCTTTCATGCACCTGAAACACTCAAAATATGAAAACCTGATAACTGTATATTACTGATTCTAGATTATGCAGAAATTCTCGCCTATACACTTCTGTGCACAGTATAAAGTGTTTTGGTACACAGCTGCCATTACGAACACATCTGTATAGTGAATGGCATTGTGGATGTTTTCCTTTAGTTCATCAAACGTTTTGATGTGACTTACACTCCGCTGGATTAAATTTAGAGAAAATGTATTTTTTGTGTGGAACCTAATATAAAATTCTGCTTTTTGTCTTTGCATGTCAAATTTTGGACTTATATCTAATATACTCTATTACAATATTGATCATTTCATTATTCTGAAAATTCCTGATAATATATAAAAAATGTATCCAGAAGTATCGGTACCGGTACACTCATGTCCAAAATTATTGTCGCATATCTAAAACTGTCTTCTTGTAAGAATATAGTTTGATAATGATTTTGCAGGATACTTTTAATACTGATACTATGTGTAGAATCGAGAAATGTATATTTGTAGTAAATGTCATAGGAAAAGAATTATAAATATGAAAATTATAATGAGTAAAATAAAATGTTGCTAAATGGACAAGAAAATTTTATTTTCGTTGTAATGTTCTTATTTACTGATCTTTCAACATGAAATTTGCCACGTACATTTCTTTGCCGATTATACACATACTAACATTTTAAGAAATACCGGGGAAATTCGTTATCAAATTATATTCTTACAAGAAGACAGTTATAGATATGCGACAATAATTTTGGACATGAGTGTACATCCCTAGGGATCATTTTTAATACTATTCAATTAAACTAATTTTTCTCATGGGTTGCTGGTCTGATATGAAACCATTTTGAGAACTGAGAACTCAAATAAAACGAAGTCGAAAAACAAAAAGCACCTTTTTATATATATAAAATGATCAAATTAGCTTATCTTATTTTGTATTTTTAGACCAAAATTTTGCACCTAAAATTCCTATCTCTAGTCGTGAATTAAACAGTGTGTCTAGTAATCCCTCTGAAATCAGGATGAGCAACCACATGAGATAAGTCATATGTTTTCCTTTCTAAGTTTCCTGGACTCACGAAGACTTACACAATCCTACTTCAAATGAAATCATCATCATTATAGCTTCGAAATATTTCACAATATTAATAAAACAAACCTGGCCAAAGGACCTAATATAATATATATTAATAAAATTTGTGTAACAGTTTCGCCTTCATCAGACATGTTAAGGAAGACCAATCCAAGAATAAGAACTTAAATATTTAAGTGCGAAATGGATTTTTTTTTTTTTTTTTAAGTATTAAAAGAGGAGATGATACATATTCTTAGAATGCTAAATTGATTGAAAAAAACCCTCGCTCTCTCTTACCGTTTTTGGTCTATGGTGATCAGTATTAAAACCGGAAGTTGTGGGTTTGTATCACTTCCGGTTTTAGTAGAAAGAGAAAGACGGAGATGAAATGTTGTCTTGAGACTCTTAATCGATTACAGAAAATCTTTCAAGCTGTCTGTTGTTGTTCTGCTTTATAGTGATCAACGTAAAAACCGGAAATGGTTTATTTCTACCTCTTCCGAATTGAATATCGCCTCCATGTGAAGTACTCTCTCTATTCCTAATTTTGACACGTACATCCTGGCCAAACTCGATTATGGTATATCAAGTTGTTCTTGAGATTTTTTAACTCCGAGGTGGACAGACAGGGTAAATATATATAAATGAGTTTTGGTAAACCAAACTTTTTAAATCTTATTTCAAACGATTCAGCCGTTTTCTTGTGATGCCACCACAAGCAGGATCCCTGTATCTTATTTATACAGATACTAGTAAAAGGGACTCGAAGGTACGGCTTCTCTAGGAAGCGATGTGTACGTATCATGTATCCAGGGGATTTAATAGGATCCTTAGGTTAATAAAATGGAACCAAGCAAGGTATCGACATACCACTGTTCTTGTAAATTATTTCAAATGCTACAAGTTCTAGTAGACACAATAATGATAGAATAAGTAAAATTTGGTGTTGGACTGGCGAGGGCTAATCTCCGATTTGCCTGGGGCTGTTCTACCAATTAGCTAATAACCATGATTAGTGTTCCTGAGTTTTGGTGCTTACTCTCTGAAACACCTCCTGACTGAGGCAATTGGTAAAAGTAAATTTTCAATTTAGAAACCATCGGCATACTATATATATATACACACAGTTATCATTATTTCAACATTAAATACCAAAAGCACAGAACAAAGGAGAAATAAACATAATTTGGACGCTGTTATTATTACAAATTACCAGGAAATACTGGCCAATAGTGGCGGAATAAAGCACTAAAAGCACATACTAGTCGTTTCACTGCAAATCAGTTGATAGAACAACTGCCCAAAGAAGGAAATCGAGGTCCAAGTGTCCGCCAGTCAAGCATTAAGATATTGTTAATATTGTTTTGTTCACTCATATGTTTATAAAAGGAATTACACTCTTGTCAGTCATGTGTGGAGATATTGAAGTAATAAAATCCACTTAACAATTTAGATGTGTTGTTATGGTTTATATTAATATATGTTCTTTTATTAAATTTGTGACTTAAGCAACGTAAAAATACTCGTAGACATTGACAGTTACGAATTATTCATACATATATTATATAATATTGAGAAATTCTAGGTATTACTAGCTAGAAATACTTATAGCAAACACCTGCTCTAAATATTTCTATTCCATTAAGGTTTGGAGTACTTGGTGGAAGTAATTCAAGATTACGACGATAAGGAGCCTATGTATGTTTGTTTGATGTGTAACAAGAAAGCTGATCCACGAATAGTTATTTCTCACCTCGTATGCTACCAGCACAGACTCAACTACATCGTAAGTTTATCTCATTTAAAAGTAATTTTATTTAATTCTGATAGAATTTTAAAATAACTACTATTGAAAGTCGCATCCACTGTTCGTTACAATTTCTTAAGATGAAGTCTTTGTTAGACTAGTTTTCTTGTTATATAAAAATAGATACATTAACTCCAATCCGTGATATAAAAGAAATAATTCGATTCTCTGTAATGTGAAAGAATCAGATTTTTTTTTAGTTTTTGAAATCAGTACTTTGTTACGTAACATACATAGTGACCGAAAAGTAGGTATACAGATATACAGTATGTACGGCTATGAAATAATAGGAAATTAAAGATGCTAAGTAATTCAACATTAAATTCAGTGAGCCGTATTCGAAGTCATTAATACATGAGATTAGCGCCATACTACGGCTTAACTAACGATTGAACCGTGCGGTAGTCAAATCTTTAGTATGCCGCTGACCACAAGTAAGAACGACTCTGAAGATGTTTAACCCTGTTTTTATCGTTTAAGTGTTCTGAATGTCTTCCATCTACGTTATAACATGTATCCAGCCTACGTTTGACACAATTGCAGTTTGCATCAATGTCCATAAATGTTTCTTCTGTAAACTCATTCATTTCGTTTACTGTTTGGAGGCCTCAAGAAAACAAGTCTGTTGGTGAAAGGTCAGGTTAACATGGTAGCCAATTAATGCTGCCTCGTCAGCTAATCCAATGCTGTGGAAAGACGTCAAAGTAGTTTCTAACCACCAACGCCTAATAAGAAATTACACCATCTTGTAGGAAATACAATTTCTTGAAGTTTGCCCTGGTTTTGAACTATGGCTCTACCACTTCGCGCAGTACATTTAGATAATAGTTATCATCAACAATTCCATCAAAGCAAACTGGTCCTACAACACCTTGACTGAGATTGTACCCAATACTGTGAGGCTTGGCGCATTTATTTGCGTTTGGACAATCAAATAGAAATTTTTGTCAGCCGAATAATTACAGTTATATTTCTTCAAATACCTCGCAAGTTGAAACAGGTTTCATGTGACCAGAAGTGAGTTTCCTTGTTCAGAGATTTGATTACTCATGATTTCACAGGATTAGAATCGCCTGAGTGAGTTATCCTCCAGAGTTATGAGAGTTGTGTGTGTGGCAGTTTTGGGCTTCAAAGTATTTTTTTCCGTAAACATTGCAGTGATGTTCTTGGGAAGGTTACATCGATCAAACTTTTTGGAGTACCATAATTTTACTTATTTTCGTTTTGTCATAGATGTTTCAGGACTTCCACATTTGCGTGAATTCGCTATTGAATTCCTTGGTTCAAACTGTGGTTTTGATACGATATATGCAAGATGTGGGTGAATATGAAACACTTTTGCCTGTGGCTCTGGGCATTTTCAGTTTTCCAATACTGCTTCAAAATCCGCTTTCTTTGTTCTTCATTTAAGTTTTCTGGCAAAATAATTTACAATATCTATAAAGAAAATAATAATAATAACACAGAGTGTACTCTATAGTTATTTTTGGGCCACCCAGTATATTTAATCATCTTCATCTTGTTTCACTCGATGACTCCTTATTGTGTATCGAGGTATTTGTAGTATAATGATATATTAATTACCGGAGTAGGTAATAATGATGGGATATTAAGGTTTCTTTCTTCTTAAATACACTATCAGCCCTTAAGGATTCTATCTTATCTAATTTTATTATTATTATTGTGTACAGTGTCCCTGCATAGCGTAGTCGCTAACGCTCTGACCTTTGGTGCGAGCGGTCCCGGGTTCGATTCCCTGTGGTGACACTCGATCGGAAAAGTGTAAAAGCTTTTTCAGGCGAGCTATCTTGAGTTAGGTTTTCTGAATTTTCCTCATTCATACCAGGCAAATGCCAAGATCGTACCTACCATAATGGTCCCAGGTTACTTCCTTTTCGAGATTTTGGGAGTCAAAAAAGGGGAGAGGGGTTCTGTTTATATTAATAGCACATCCCAAACGCTGCATATGAGTTTCGTTGTATATGCATTTGAACGGCCTTTCCATTACCTTTCAAACAAACAAACAAACAAAAAAAAAAAAAAAAAAAAAAAAAACGACTGAAATATCTTTCATAGTTCCTGAGAAACAGCCGCTTATAATTTTTGGCGCCAAAACTTGTGACAAAATAGACCTCGAACTTTGAAGCAGCCTAAGTCGGCCCAACATTTTTTTCTGCAAAACAAAAAAATATGTATCTCATAATTTTGTATCTAGAACACTATATTTCAGTATGATGGATATCTGTGACATCACCCTGACAGATTTTCTAAAAATCTGCCTGAATTGAAATGGACAGGCCCATTTCGATATGCTGTTTCCTCTTACATTTTGTTGTAACTCTGATAATAGAATTACCGTATGTCAGGGGACTTTTGAGATACCCTGTATATAATATAATATAATATATAATATATAGATATAGTATAAGCAATTAATTTCTTGAGTTTTGCGTAAAGAGTTGGGTCACTTTTCGAGCTGGAATTACAGAATTCCATGTTATATGTTATTTATAAACCATGCATTTGTGTCAGTGATGATAAATTGTTAACTATATTTAAATTTCTTACCTTTTAAGTGCTACAAAATTGTTCATACGTTATCAATTACGAGCGCTAAGCGGTCACACTTCCTCTGAGTGTTTGAGTGATCTTTTTAGAAGAGAGACTACTTGTTGACAAGGAACAATTTCAGTAGTTTGTTATACATACGCTACATGTTTCATATAGCTTTCTTTTTATATTATAATATGTGATAACAACGATTTTTTTTTTTTTTTGTTGTTGTCGTCGTCAAAGAAAACAAATAAGTTCATGTATAGTTTCACTGTAATTACGAACTAAAAGTACACAGTTATAAAGTAACAGTACTAACATATTGAAATAATTAGATTTGTTGAAAGCGTTGGAACTACTTGTTATTTTTCAACTGCTTTCGAAAGCAACTGAGAGGAAACTTTGGTGTGACTGTACAAATTAGTTTTTTTTTTTTTTTTTTTTTTTTTTTTTAATGTTGAAGACTAAAAAGAACAACTAAAATAGCATGTAATCATGTATGTGAATTATTGCTAATAAAATTTATTAAGAAAGTGCAACTGTTAACATAAAACGTCATCACTGAAAAAGTGGATTTATTTGAATCTTTTTTTTTTTTTTTTTCATCAGAGCAAAAAGTCCTGTTAAGCATACAAAATAAATATAAACGAAGACGGATTATTAGTTTGTATATTTACTTCAAATTTTTCCCTATTGGTTTTGGGTGCACTGTAAGGAAATTTTAAAATAACCCTTAACGCTTTAAACGAGGAGATCTAGTTGTTTTAATGTGTTAGCAGCGTTGCCGTTCATTGTGAATTTTTAGTATATTACAATTATAAATTAATTTAAGCGTTTTCTTTGTGAATATATAAAATTTATTCGCTGGTAGAACATAGAATAAAGAAATACGATACAAAGGGTACTAGAAAAGTTTTTACAATACGACGCAACCATGTGTCGCAGGAGTGTGCTTTTTGGTGCATGGCGACACATATTCATATTTGTACAGTAACCGCTGCGTCAAGTCAATGGCCTATTATTTATCGGAAAGAAACATTACCACTGTTAGGAAAATGTTTGATGAAGACAGATACGAGTGACCTACCAGCAGATTAAGGATACCTTAGACCTAAATGAACCAGCAATTCGTTCAATTCTGCGTACCATTTTCACGTGAAGAAAATTTCCTGTCTCACGGTGCAGGGATATGCGGAAAAATGTTTGATAAGGGACAGTCTCGATATGTGAACATCACTATGACAGATGACGAGACTTGGTTGCACTATTGTGATGTGCCGACCAAGACTTAGAACAAAGTTCGGGTCTTTGATGATGAGGATACACCTGTAGTTGTCAGAAAATCCCGATTAGTAAAGAAAAAAAAATGATAGCTGTATTTTTCAGATCGAGTGGAATTTTGGAACGTGTTATTTTGGACACACAAAAGACAGGCACAGCTAAGTGGTACAGTGAACAGTGACTGCCTAAAGACATAGCATCTATGAAAAACCTACGACCAAATTCAAGAATGGACACCTTGTTCCTCCATCATCAGTGCTCCAGCTCACCGCGCGAAAGCCTGCGCCGAACATTTGATCACTACAAAACTGAAACTTCTTGAGCATTATCCTTTCAAACTAGACCTTGCTCCCTGCGACTTTGCACTGTTCCCATATGTGAAAATAAAGCTGAGATGGATGCTGTTTTCCAGCAATGAGGATCTTCTGAGGGCTTGGGACGAGTGTGCCTTACTCCATAGTGAAACTCGGCAGACCTGATTTAACGATTAGTTTCGGAGGATAAAGAGGTGAATTGAATGTGGTAGGAAATTATTTTGAAATACATAAATAAATAAATAAAACTGTATTGCAAAACTTTCCTAGTACCCTTTGTACAAGTAGTATAGTGTATGTGTAGTAACTTCTTGTTCCATGTTGACAATATGGCTTTGAATAGTAACGTTGACTACATCTGAAATAAATGTGTTCCATCAATTTTAATTATCGTTTATTGTATTTCAGTAAGTAAGTGGTTAATTTGAGTCATTTCTGTGCGGTATAGAAAAACAGTGTGTCTTTTTCTTTCTTTCTTTTTTTTAAAAACAAACTGAGAAGTGTAGCATTCTGAATTACTGGTGATGGATAACATCCAAAGATGAGGTACGAAATTTAAATACAGTAAATGTTCTATGCCCTTTGTTTCTAATGCTAATTATAATGTTGAAATCAGGCTGGTATTGTAATTTTGTTAATATTAATTTTAAAACTTTATTTGCATATGCTTTGTTATTTTGTACTTTTTATAGGCACGATTTTTTCCAAGCTGCTACAGGGCTTTAAATGACTTACCAAAAACAAAAGATTCAAAGAAGGGTTTAACAGAGATAGTGTTACGACTTGCTAGAAAGATTGAGGAGAAATTTGGGCGACTTCAGCCCAACTCCGCTGATGGTTCAAGCTTCGAAAATGATAGAGAACAGATATTGGCACAAATTGAAAGAGAACCACATTTCCAGTAAGTACAAATGGTATTTGCGCTAAGATCATTTATCAATATGATGGTATTGAAATCGAGAATTTAAGTCGGTGATAATATAATTTCTCATTGCTTTATATAACAAATCAATAATCTTACGTAAGAAATCCAAGCTGTGATCTGGTTCCGTAGATTTTTCGTTATCACTATGTGTTAGAGCTTAGTAGATATGAAAAATCAAACAGCGGCGATAGTAAAAGATGCAAATCCACTGTTTTCAAATTCCTGGTGTAGAACGATGTGTATTATATTGTTTGGGAGATTTTTTTTTTTTTTTTTCACAAAGATAATTAATTATCTTTTAATGTTTGTGTGTCGTGCTCAACGCTGGTCATGAATACATCATAGTAGCAACTTAGGTAGTTGTGAGAGAACAGGGACTGACACAACACTGAACTTTTGGCCGAATTGAATAAACACAATGATACGGATATTTTTAACACAGATTTCCATGTTCTCCGAGGACAGATATTTGTGAACAATCACCTCCTTTATTTCAAGGACTAATCAGTCTTCTTCTGCTGGCCGAATTGCTGCCAGAAGACGACTGATTAGTCTCTGAACAACACTTGACCAATTGCTTTTAATGCGTCAAAAACCTTATTAACCACAACAACTCACCCAAAACAATTTTTCGTTTAACATGTAAATTTGAAATATGTAATTTTCTGACGGAATGCCATTTAAAAACATTAAAGTTGGAAACACTGTTAATGTGATGGCATTGCAGAGTATGGCGAACAACTCCCCCTGTCGATATTTGCATCATAAGTTTCAACGTTTCTTATTTATTAATTGAAGAATGACGAAAGCGTTTCAATGTAAATGGCCCACCCTGTATGTGATTTGTTTATGATATATCCCAATAGTTTTTATATTGTGTTAAAGAATGCTCAATAAAGATGAAAGTTACTCAATTTCATAATTCCAGTTTGTTTTAAGCCTGGTCTAGTAGCAATCGTAATTTAATGAATTTACCGCGTCCCACACATGGGACCGAGGTGAGTTCTACACAAACAATTAGTGGATCCTTTAGTTTTTATCTCAATTTTTTCGGATCTCTTCGTCAACACAGAAGGGGGGTTCAGAGGGGCTAAAGGGTAAAAAAGATATTTCTTGACCAAAAATCCCACTTTCGCAATTATTGCTCCGCTCGGGTATATGATAGGGACATTGAGTGATACTTTCTGACAGCCTATTCGATTCTGAACAAAACGACGTAAGAATCATCATTGTACAATAATTAGGGACGTGTCAGGGATTTTTTTTTTTTTTTTTTACATAATATCCTTTTTGTTACTACTGTAATTTGGAGCGCTGTGCGCGCTTTTCTCACATGGGAAAATATTTTTCCCGCCCTTAGTATTGAAGACAGGAGATTAGTACTTGTCACAAGTAATTAGTACTACAAGTACTATTTTTGCAAGTGATTTCCAGATCTGTGTTTATCCAGGGCTGTGCCAGAGGGCCCGAAAATGGGGAAAAAAGGGATTGTTTACAATATACAAGCTTCCTAATATTTTAATTCTAAGAACTTGCAGGAATATTAGTATTAATAGATAGTACATAAAAAAAAATCGTTGAAGATGCGTACAAAATTTCACAAATTTCTGGTAGTTCGGAATTGATTTTTCAACAAGTTTTCAATTAATGATATTCTTCTCTTATAGTATAGTTCTTAAGTGAGAGGGTACATAAAAATAAATTTAGCATAAGTGTTAAAGAAGTTACTGATAAAGATAGCAGAGATTACTGAAATTATTTAAAGATAATTTACTTTCAATACGAATACAAAATTAGTACCATTCGTATTTACAAATATTAGCAAAAATACGCGAACTACTTTCACTGAGGACACAAAACGCTGTAATTGTATATACATCTGAAGGTATATATACAACTAAAGCAATATTACAGTACGCGATGAACGCAGAACCATAAGTTTCTCTTGAATGTATTTTACTAATGTTTTCTTTCTTTCTTTTTATTTTTTTTAAACTATGAATTCCCACAACAGTGACACGAAAAGCGCTTAAGTAAGATTATGAACTGAGGGAGAATTGAAATTGAGCAATATTTTGGATATTACATTTAAATAAATACCGTGTTTACTCGCTTAATAGTCGCACTTTTTGTAGCAATTTTTTAACGCGAAAATCCAACTGCGACTATTACGCGAGGAAAGGTGCCATTCAACTATAGCTACGATCAAAATAATTTCAAATTTTGATACTGTGTCAACATAAAAAGTAAAATATAGCCTACATACGTAAAATATTAACTTGTAAAAAATAAACTCGTAACTTACCAATTCGTAGGAGACAAAACTGTCTTCTTGGCATTGGCACAAAAGAATGATATATTTACATAATCTGGAAACACATGAATAACAACTATGTAACACCACAAAGAAGAAACATACGCACAAGAAATGTCAGAGCAGTCCATATATGCGAAAGGCACGATTCACAATTCATCCGAAGTTTCACTTTGTCATATCTGCGTCAGACGAATCTGGGTAATTCTTCTACAGAACATCATCTTCACTTCCGTCCAAAGCGTGAGATATGATGGTCTTAAAGCCTTTTGACACGGTGGCACATGTTATCAAAGGCCAACTTTGTACTATCCACTTGCATAAAAAAAGTTCTTTTGCTCGGACTCGCGCAAGAAAAAAAAAAATTCAAAGAAAGTCTTATTCACAGACAAAATACCGTAGACTGCGACTTCTGTGCGGGGAAATTTTTTGGGCTAATGTTTTCATTACAGACTTAAGGTGCGACTACTACGCGAGAAAACACGGTAATTAAAAACTTCGCAATAATAATTCGTTGGTGTCAGTAATATGCTATTTTAATTTTATCACCTTTGGTGACAAAAAGCCGTTATAAATCTACGAAGTATCAGTGAAATCGATGTAAGTTAAATGAAGTACGGATGTGAAACACTAAAAACTGTTTCAATGAATAGAAAACATTTTTTTTTTCTATATTCACTTTGATAATGTCAGAAAAAATATGGATAAAGTAATGCCTTATATAATAGAGTAGAACTTTATTTCTGTTCATATCTTGATGACTTTTTTTCCCCCACTCTTCATGACTCTTTCTCATGTTGCCTTGCCCTTTGCTTTGTAGCGAACCATCTGATGAGGACTTTACAACAATTGTGGATCCGAAAGTTTTGTGTGAAGTATTATTGGAGAAGAAAGAAGAGGAACCTAAAAAGGAGGCGCAGCCTTCTATTAAAGGTTTGTTTCCGATTGTTTTTGTTCTACCATCTCACTTGTATCGTTTAGTTAGGAAAACCGAAGACAAAGAGAAAGAGAGAGAAGTAATTCGAGTTTGTAGATTAATGTAAACTACATTGTAATCTATAAAAGCTTCGGTATCTTGAAAACGTAAAATTATTTAATATATATATCTTGTACTGTTTATTTGGTAGAGACAGTAACAGTCCGGGATTACACCCTTCACCAAATTTATTGTATAAAAAGATTACTTTTTACAAAGAGAATTATATCAGGGTCTTTCCTTATTACAAGGTCCGCGGTTGTTCAGTGGTAGAGCGTTCACCTCTGGTGCTTGGGGTCCTGGGTTCGACCCCAGCCCCCGCCAAGTGAACTTTGTGGTGGACAAACACCGTGTGCGTGGGTTTTCTCGGGGTTCTCCCGTTTCCTCCCACTTTCTTTATTCCACTATTTCATTCATTACTCATCATCACCGTCTCCTTTAGCCTAACCGGTATAACCGTGGGACGTAAAACTCAGATTTCATTTCATTTTTTTCCTTATTACAAGTACGGGTGAAGGAAGGAAATACTTTTGCACGGGAACCCTTTCTCATGGCAGCCTTCAGGGCGTCTGTAGTGACTTCAGGATACGGTGTTTTGGTAACCTCCTTAGCTCATGACATCATCTAGAGATTCAGGTTGGGAATCCCCTTAGCTCATGGCAACCTCCAGGATTTTGGGCAAGGTAATACTCCTTCGTCCAGGGAGCTCCTCCGTGGCTAAGCGGTTAGCGTACGCGCCTTTGGCGTGGGAGACCCGGGTTCGATTCCCGGCGGGAGCTCATGTGGTTCGGATTCCACGTTAATCAGTAGGTCCACGTCTCATATAGCCTCGCTGCTGAAAGGGACGCTAAACTAAAATCAACTCAACTCCTTCGTCCAGGGTGACCTCAGGAGCAGGTGTTGGTTATGCAATCAGTCCGATACTTCTGTCCTCTTCGGGTCCGTTTTTTAGAGGGGATTTCTGGGTGACTCGTTCCTCCTCGGGTGCCGTCGTGCTGGCTTTTTGTCTTCCTGTTTATTTCATGTGTATCGTCTGCTTGATGATTGTAAACAATGGCACATGTTTAGAGACACGATTTTTTGGTGACGTGAAAACGCGAAATGTGCGAAATGTATCAGTTTTGTATGAAAATGTTGTGTACCTAAAATATATAATTTTTCACTATTTGTTAAGCCATATTACGCTCGCGATTAAATACGAAATTCTGTCGAATTAGGGAAATTTGCAACAAGTCTCGATATTCCATGAAATTTACGCAAAAGTGACAAATTTTCGACACTTTTAGATTTATTCATTACCATTCTTTGGCAGTTACTAGCAACGTGATTTTTTTTTTTTTTTTTTTTTTTTTTTTTTAAAGAAAATAGACCACTATGTTTTTTTGAAATTTTACGTGCAGTTAGAAAATGAGCTCCAAACGGTATCTACTGCTGAAATGGATAGTGTGGAAGGGTGTTGCGGGATTTGTTAGATGAGCATTCAGAAATCGTTGGAAAATGTCTCCCAACTAATGTACATATCATTTTCGAATGTTGATGTGGAGAATGCTCCCTCTTCTTACAATGACATACTTATCGTCAAAAGAACCAATTTAACACCAGAAAACATTGAAACAATGCTTACGTGTTATTTGCATAAGTAAACTGTGGACACTAAAGTTATTATTTTTCTATTAATGTTCTCTCTCTGTGTGTTTACTTTTTCTTTAAGTTATACTTTTATTCAATAAGGATGCTTAGTGTTATTTTTTAAAACTCAAATATTGTTTAATATAGTCATGCTTGAGCTCATGTCATTGATGATTGATAAATGGAAATTGAGGTAAAATACAAGGTTAACTAATTGTAATTACCAAGGAAAATAGTGTTCTTACATTGAATTTTTATTCATCGAATTTATCCCACTTTACGCATATTTTTATAACGAAATTACGAATTCGTATTTACCACAAAATCATCTCTCTACACATGTTGTATGAATATAACATGTGCTCGCACTGAAAGGTGGGGGTCCTTACACCCCTACACTGAAAAAAATAAAATGATCTACAAGATTATTTTTGAAAAACACACTTATAATTCACTAAGGTGTGGTGACACAAAAACACTGATACATTGTAAAAACACAAATAATGTAAACACGGTTATAGTTATTAGACACTAAAACGGCATGAATCACTTAAAAACACTTGTATTGAAATATAGGAAAAAAACAAGAAAATGGTAGTAATACTATAGATGTATTCCGGAAGCAGGATCAAAACATTGTTATCACTTTCCTCAAAGCAGTCAGAAAGTGCTATCACTGTATTTAGTATATATACTAAATCATTGATCGTGGTTATGGTGTCCAAGTTTCTTGATGACTAAGTTCGATGTAATTTTAGTGTCATGTTTGGTAGTATCTACACTACGTGATCAAAACTATCCGGACACCTGGCTGAAAATGACTTACAAGTTCGTGGCGCCCTTCCATCGGTACTGCTGGAATTCAATATGGTGTTGGCCCACCCTTAGCCCTGATGGTAGCTTCCACTCTCGCAGGCATACTTTCAATCAGGTGTTAAAATATGTTTCAACTAATATGTGGAGTGCAGATGCACAGTAGAAGTAGAAATGGTCACATTTTAATTAAATTTTAGTAAGTAGTTGCTCAAAATACTGTTACGTGTCCTCAGTAAAGAAATAAAATCAATAGAAGTGTGATTTCTAGGTTGTCTAGCAACTTTGAAGATAAATTAAAGATTGCTCCATCATACCTTCTGGTTTGTTTTGTACTGAATGATTCCCCACTGCTGGAAAATTACATATTTTTTTTCTGTGTAACGCAAAAAATACTTTACAATGGCCAGGACAAGTAGGTGTCGTCAGTGTTGCAGTGATAAAAATATGATGTGTGCTTTGTTCGAAAGTTCTTTTGATGAAAGTATATTTTATTAGATGGAACAAATATTGAATTGGGCCTTGTTTTTAAAAATTACGAATACGATTATGCAATTTCTTGTTCTGAGGTTGAATTTGAGAATTCTGTCCATAGTGTGGAAATTATGTGAAATTTAGGGATGGAACTCGGTGGATCGACAAACCGTCAAATGTGTATCGGAGAAGAAAGAAAACGTTATAAAGAACAAGTATGGTGAGAACTGATACAGCAACAGTTTTGAGAAAAACTGGAAGCATTTCGAATATTTATTACAGATGAAATAATAGATGTGACAGGAATGAACCGTAAAGCGGTTTTCTTTAATGAAAGTGAATGGAATTAGAAACACCTTAATGATATGGGATCATGGAAAAACAGATTTCGATGAAAGTTTGGCCTATAGGTTTGCAGATAACACAAAGTGCATTAAAAAGTGTACCAGAAGAAACCAGATTGAATTGAAATGAAACGATGATGATGAGAAACGAATGAAATGGTGGAATGAAGAAAGTGGGAGGAAACGGGAAAACCTCGAAGAAACCCACGCACACGGTGTTTCTCCACCACAGAATTCACTTGGCGAGAGCAGGGTTTGAACCCGGAACCCCATGCACCAAAAGTGAACGGTCTACGACTGATCTACCGCGGCCCCAAACCAAATTGCGTTGTACTACCGATTTGTCGTACTTCCGACCCATTTATCCAGCAATAATGCCAAAAAAAAAAAAAAATGTCAATGTTTATGGATTTGATGATTTCATGTCTCGAGTCAGACAAAATTGATAAGCTGACAACAATAAAAAAATTGTTCGAAATTTTTGTGAACGTTGTAGAATTTTGATGAATCCAGGATCATACCAACTTGTTGGGTTTCGGGGACAGTGTCCCTTCAGAATTTACATGAAGGGTAAACCCGATAGGTATAGTATTAAGATAGAGCACTTTGCGACAATGCCAATTACTATATATATAAAATACAAGTGTACTTACGAAGAGGAGAGACATAATGTTAATAATAAATAATAATAATAATAATAATAAAAAGCTTTCAGTTTAACTCGTACGATTATGGCCTTTAGATTAAGAGATACGGATGAATAGTGATTAAATAAATGGTAGAATGAGGATGTAAGAGGAAATGAGAGTACCCCGAAAAAAACATGGACACAAGTTGTTCACCACTAACTTACTTGGCCGAGGATCGATTCAGAAGAGAAAAAGACCAAATGATGTATTGGCATTATAACTCAACTATAGGAGCAGTTGATACAATTAATAAAATGGCGAAGGCGTACAGTGCGCGAGAAACTACTCACCGTTGGCCCATGGTTATTCTTGGCCATCTTCTTAACATAGCAAGCATTAATTCTTAACGTTTTTTGGTGCCTAAAATTTCCGAATTTTGGTAGCAACGCCAGTGAACAAAGAAAACTATCTTTGTGAGCTGTGTAAATAACTAAGAAACCATGTGGTGAGAAGGGCATCAAATCCCATTGGTCTGCATAACGAAATAGTACATAAAGTAAAGGTAATTTTTCGACAGTTAGAATATAATCCCCAGAAACTTATATGTAATAGAAGCTCGAAAGGTATTACATATGCTAAAGAAATGAGGACAGAAAGCCAAGAAGAATGTGCAGGAAGTATAACAGGTCTGTATGTGTAGAGCACTCAAAGCGTAGGCAAATGTGAGGAATGTGTCACTGTACAGAATTATTTTTAACTGAGTCACATGAAGGCAAGAAAGACAAAATTCCAGATACGTAATATATGTAGAATGCTGTGAAACATTTTTTTATATATATATATATCTGTATAACATGGGGAATAGTTTACCATAATGTGTGGTGGGCTTTATTCTAGAAAGTCAGTAAATAAAAATGAAAAGTTCAGAAATTCTGAGTAACAGTGTATAACAAAGGTATATGTTCAGCCAAATAAAAGTATAAAAATATTGTAAATGTTCTACATTCTAAGTGAAGGAACTCCGAACTCAAAGATCGGTAACAATTTTACGGCTCCCTAACCTAACCTAATCTAACATACCTATATTATCGATTCCATACATAGGAAATAGAAAGTGTTTATTATCCGAACAAAAGGTATTGGAATAAATTTATACGCCCGTTGGGAATCCGAAGTGAAAAGATACCTTGGGTACACGAGTTCTAATAACTTTCTTACATTTGATTGACTATTTATATTGGTTATGACTAACGATCGTACTTGTTCTTTCAGAGGAAAGGAAGGCACCTGAGCCGCCATCTGTAAGGAAAGAAGTGCAAGTTGTAAATCTTGAGGATGAAGAGAATAAAAAACCGGAGAAGTACGTATATTTCTTTTGGTTTACTTTTAGGAGCATGTTAATATATTCAGTCTGTCTTATAAACGGCAAAGCAGTGATAGCTAGTTTGTAACGCGTTGTGGCCCAGAAGAAAAATAAGAACCATACTTAGGAGTAACCGTAAGAACCATTGCTTTTCCATTTTGCTTTCCCCCTTCAGGCGACAGTTCGCTGAATGTGCGTTATATATTTTCTGAATCTTTGTTCTATTCTGGATATTGTGCTTGTTTCACATGTTTAGCCCAGTTAGTAGGGCCTTAAAGCAAAGAACATGTGAAAGCAACTGTTTGAAAATGCACTTTTTCTTAAAATTAGCTTTACCTACGTTCTTACCTTACAGAATGGCCTTGTTAACCAAAAGATTGAAGAATATACGAAGTGTGGCAATTAAATAACGAGACTAGTGTCATAAGTGTGGTGTATTGCAAAGAAAGTTACAATTGACTGTGATCCCCTTCAATATACTCCCCTCTCCTATCTATACACAGCTGCATACGTGCCTTCCATTGTTCAAAGTAATGCTGTAGGTCATCAGATGTCACACTGTTCAACAACTGTGCCGTTTTTCATTATACCTCTTCTACAAACTGAAAATGTGTTCCCTTCAATGCACTTTTCACTTTTGGGAATAGATAAAAGTCACAGGGAGCCAGGTCTGGGGAATACGGAGAATGGGCGAGCACAGAAATGCGCTTGGCTGCTCAAAACTGCTTCACAGAAAGGGCATTATGGGCAGGCGCATTGTCTTGGTGGAGGATCCATGCATCGTTCTTCCACAAATCCGTTCTTCCTCTTCTTCCTTATTCTTTCCCTCAGCTTGATGAGGACTTGTTTGTAGTAGGTCTGATTCACCGTTTGCCCTAGAGGTACCCATTCAGTTATGATGATATCCCTGATATCGAAAAAAACGATGAGCATTGCCTTCACTTTCGACTTGCTCATTCGTGCCTTTTTCATTCTTGGCGATGTGGGAATCTTCCAATGCATGGATTGACGCTTAGTCTCGGGGTCATACTGGAAAATTCATGTTTCATCACATGTGATGACACGTGTTAGCAAGTCTGGTTTTGCTTTGAGTCGTTCCATGACGTCACAGCAAATGGTCTTTCGAATGTTTTTTGTTCCTGAGGTTTTTCGGGACAATTTTTGCACAAACTTTTGTCATGTTTAAATTGTTATGCAAAATTTGTCTTACTGTCTGTCAATGTTCGTCATGTCTGCGATCATCCGAATGGTCAGACGCCTGTCTTTCCGCACAAGTTCATTAATTTTTTTGAACATCTTCGTCCGTTCTTGAACTCAGAGGGCGGCCGGGTCGTTCATCATTTTCAACCTCCTCCCTACCGTCTGAAAATCGTTTGTGCCTTTCGAAAACTCGCGCACGTGACATAGCATTATCACCATACACATCTTTTAACATTGCACAACATTCCGTCGGTGTTTTGTTTAATTTCACCAGAAATTTGATGTTAATGCGCTGCTCAACTTAACTGTTCACCATGATTCCTGCACTACTGCAGAACACTCTCCTGTTCATGAAGGTGGCTGTTCATGAAGGGTGAAGATCAACAACACATCATTAGCTAACCCCCCTCCCCCCACGATCCTGCGCGACAGGAGTGGGCAGTCTCGTTATTTAATTGCCACATCTCCTATTTTCACAGTTAAAAATCAAATCTCGATTCAGGTATATCCTTAGAACTAGGTGCACTCTTCTGTTACATATAGGTGGGGTGTTTGAAAAAAAAAAAAAAAAAATATTCAGAGGCTGGATAAAAGGTACTGACCATTTGACAATTACTACTACAATGATTTTACCGATACAGAATAAAAGTCTGTTAACATATTCCAGTTAGGAGTGTTACTACTATCTACCGTCCTAAGATAATTTCCATTTAGATCTGTCCAATTATTTTCCTTCCTCATATACGATTTAAGCATATTATTTATATGATAGTCGGTGACCTATTCCTCCGAATAAGCTCTATGTATATAGAAAGAGAGAGTGGCAAAAAAATCTGATCTTTGGTCTTGTGGTCAGCGGGACATCTTGTTCGAATTCCCCTCATCGAACAATAAATGTTTGTTATTCCAACATTGTTACATACCTAGTCTTCGTAGTGTTACAGCCATGAAGGGTTATAGCTGGCCAGATGGCTTTCAGTTGGGATGAGTGGTTAGCATTAGCACAACGATTTCCACCATTGTTACTTCTAACATTCTAGATCGGAGTTCGTACCTCCGAGTTAACATAGGTTATAGTCAATATTGATGAATGTACCTCAGCCGGAAATCGAATATGGGACCACGCGTATAAAAGGTACTTGATTGGCTTTTAAAGCAAGGAGGTATTACGTATTGCCATTAAGTAGGTACAGTATTGTAAAACTGTTCATAAGTAAATGTTTTCTATTCGTGCTGGAAAATATACTTCAATTTTTTGATTCCAAGCAATGACTACAAGAGACAGACCACTTCTCTTTTCCTTTACATAGTCCTCCTCGCTGGTCTAGTTACTAGCACGCTAGCCTTTGGTGCGCTGGGCCCAGGGTTTGATTTCCGATGGAAGAGCATTCAATGCGTTACGGTGATTCAGATTCCAGAACTGTAGGTCAACGTCTCATATCACCTCGATCCAGAAAGACATTCTAAACAACAGTCCAACTAGTTTTTTTTGCTTTGTAATTTCTACTAGGGCATTGGAGAATTTTGGTCAAAATGTTCGATGGCTTTATATATATACAGTGAGTCCATAAAGTATTCGTACACCTCGTAATTTTGTAAAAATCGCGCCAGTGAAGCGCTATTTCATATGAAATGCCTGCAGAAAATAACACTGTTGCTGCAGTATGGCCCAGACAATTTATTCCATACAAAAAATCCACAACAAAAGTATAACATTTGCTAGAAAAAAATATAAAACAACAATAAACAATTTTAAGGTCCCAAACAAGTATTCGTACACCTAGCATTTCCTTGGAAGTGTGCTTGTTTTTGAACGAATCTCGGTTCGCTGGCTACGCGGGGAAGGAAAGGGTAGATGTGAATGACGATAGATGTCTCGTCACTTCGGCCACAACGGTCTTGGTGCATTCACTGAACTGCTGAGCGAGTACTACAGTCAACGCTGTCAACATGGGCCGCAAAGGAAAGGAAACGTCACTGGAGGAGCGGAGGCTCATTCTACGCCTCCACAACAAGTGCAAATCGCTGTGGGAGATATCGGAGCTAGTCGATAGGCCACGGTCAACAGTACAAAGTGTGATAGACCGTTTCTGTGTGACAAAATATGTGCGCAATAGGAGGAGGACTGGACGACCCCATCTCTCAGCGAGCAAGACAAGCGTGTCATAGTCCGCACGATCAAGGAAAACCCCCGAACTAGTGCCCCTAAAGTTGCTGCAGAGCTAGAGCGACTCGGTACCAAGGTGTGCAACGAAACAGTCCGCAAACAGCTACGGGCCGCGGGGTACAATGGACGGACTCCCCGTAGGAAGTTTTGGGGAACGAGAAGAACCGGAAGAAACGCCTCGCTTTCGCGAAGGAACACTTGGCAGACACCCCAAAGCAGTGGGAGCGCGTTATCTTCTCGGATGAAAGTAAATTTAACATTTTTGGATCAGACGGTAGCCAGAAAGTGTGGCGGCAAAAAAATGCAGAAGTTGAACCTCGCAATCTGTTGCCAACAGTGAAGTATGGTGGTGGTAGTGTGCTTGTGTGGGGGTGCATGAGTGCCGCTGGGATTGGAAACCTACACTTCATTGATGGAATCATGGACCACAAAATGTATATAGACATATTGAAACAAAATTTGGATGCTAGTGTTGCAAAACTAGGACTAGGCAAAAATTATGTATTTCAACAGGACAATGATCCCAAGCACACAGCTCAAACTACTAAGCTGTGGCTTCTGTACAATTGCCCTAAACAACTACATGCACCTCCCCAATCTCCTGACATGAACCCAGTTGAACATTTGTGGAGTTATCTTGAGAAGCAGATTAGAAAAAGAGTGATTTCTAATGCATGTGACCTGAAAAATGCTTTGGCAGAGGAGTGGGATAAAATTCCATCCTCAGTGACTGCTAAGTGTGTTAAAAACGTCCCCAAGAGGCTGCAAGCAGTTATCAAGGCCAACGGTTATCCCACCAAATATTAGAATAGTGAAAACGGCTGTGATAGTGATGATATGTGGGAAAAAAACCTGACAGTACGAATACTTGTTTGTGATCTTAAAAATGATTTATTTTTGTTTTGTAATTTTTTCTACCAGAAATTTTATTTTTGTTGTGGATGTTTTGTATGGAATAAATTGTCTGGGCCATAGTGTTATTTTCTGCAGGCGTTTCATATGAAATAGCGCTTCACTGGCGCGATCTTTACAAAATTACGAGGTGTACGAATACTTTATGGACTCGCTGTATATTGTGTGTGTGTGTGTGTGTGTGATTGATTGCCGTATTGGTCAATGTTACTATGTTGAAGAATATTTTTACGTGTAGATTTTCTGGGATGCATATTTAACAGAAAAAAAAAATGGCCTGGCATCTTATACTTCTATATTTCTGTTCAAACTTCATACTGTTCTTCGATACTTAGGCTCGCACTGGAG
Source organism: Thermobia domestica (assembly GCF_964235325.1). Lineage (NCBI taxonomy): Eukaryota > Metazoa > Arthropoda > Insecta > Zygentoma > Lepismatidae > Thermobia > Thermobia domestica. The sequence continues at coordinate 179,862,000 of NC_137466.1, forward strand.
CCATGGACGCGTAAACTCCTACCACAAACTGGAAGGAATTATTGAGACGACATGTAGTTTTTGGTGCTGCAATAAAGAAGGAACTCGAGTATTCAAAAAGCACTAAAAACAATTTGTAGTACGCCTATTTACTTTTAAGGTGTGAAAATTCATAAAAACATCAAATTCAGTATAAATAAAGAAGCCAACAACGGAATAAATTTTCTAGACATTCACATACAACTCAAAAATAACAAATTTTGCACGTCCGTATGCAAAATTTCCTCGCAAATGTTTGTCCATAAAGATTCAGTACATTCCCATCTCATCAAGGCCAATATTTGGAAGGACTTTTTGAGGACATTCAGATACACACAGAAGGAAAGAAGGATCTCCGAAATCATATTCATAAATTATACATTCTAGAAAAACTAATTTGATTACTGCACACTCAATTTTATATATATATTAATCGGTGTGGGAATACATCAGTTCAGTCAGGAAGGCTTACAACACTATCCATGGCTTTGGATTGGATATTGTAACAAACATTATATGATGAAGGATATGTTAGATACCCGTAATCGTAACACATTATAGTTTAAAATATAATGTGTGTTGAAGCTTTGGTCAGTGTTCCTTTTGTTACAGTAAGGCTAAAATGGACAAGTGGGTTTCAATCCACTTTAGTCGGGACTTTCGGACAAAATTTTAAAAAATCGATACTCTTCTGGAATAAACTTCAGTGAAATCTGGAACAAGTTTTGAAAATTCACTTTCGGAATATAAAAAATTGTTGCAGAGATAAATTGTCATTACCTGACATTTACTCCTCGTCTTGTTCATGGAGTAAGGTCTACAAAGGAATGATAAAAAAGAAGTTTCTCGACAAGGGTAAAGGAACACGTCAGGGATGCTAGAAGAGAGGAACTTCCCAAAATCTTTCAAGGCACTTGAGCAAGAATCGGGATATATATGACATCAACAGAATTGGCATGCTAGACTTCTGTTCTAGTAGCGTTGAAAGGAATATATTTGAATCGTTTTTCATTAATACAAAGAATGCAAATCTTAATGTAGAGGACGAAAATTTAGATCACCGATGGAATTACATAATAAAGAACTAAATAGAAGACCAATTTAGAACATAATATAATTTTATTCTTCATTTGTAATATGTAAAATTATGTTACTTAATTTGTAAAGAGCCTGTATATCATCCTCTGGCAGTGCATATAATGAAAGATGTTAGTAAGACAGAATCTCCTACGAATTCTGTTTCACACCTTAAAAATGAATGGACAAAGTTCAGACGTTGAAGTGTTAAAAAAAAAATTTAGTTCTTTTTGAATACTCGGAGTGTTTTCTTTATTACAGGACCAAATATATGTTGTCTCAGTAATTTGTTCCAGTTTGGCGGTAGGTGAGTTCTAGTCCATGGTTCTAGCGCGGGCCGAAATATCGAAGAATAGTAACAAAGTTCTAACAGAGATATAGTAACAAAGATTTAAGATGAGTCTTCTCTGTGTCGAGGGTTTTTTATTTTTATTTTATTTTTTATTTTTTTTTATTTTTTTTTTTTCATAGAACAAGCACGAGTATAGACTTCAATCATTACAGCAGTTGAGAAACTAGGAGAGTCCCGTGGCTAATAGTGTAAGCCAAAAACTATTTTCGGTGCAAGGGAGATGGGATCCTGTTTTTTTTTTTTTTTTTAAAGTTTCATATTTATCAGTATAAGTCTTGACTACTTTCACGTGAGGTCCAAAATGTTGTACATGTACTTGAGGGATTAGATCTGGGTCCCACTCAACGAAGTAGAATGCTAAATATGTAAGCACGGGATAACTCAGTAGTTAGTGGAACTCATTACCTTCAAAGTAAAAGTACAAACAACAAGTAGAAAAAATAACCTTTTATAAATGTTGAGTGTGTGTAATTTATAGGTATTTTTTCTTTTTTAAAAAAAATATGATACTAAAATCAAGAATCTAATGCTTTTTAAAGAATTTTAAAGATGTGTAATGTGCAACTTGATTGTTCTTTCCTCTCGTTATGGAACAACAGTTTGTGTGTAACAAAAATCTCTTATTTATTCTAAAAGACTCATTGATAGAATGTTTACCTGTGTCAGGTAAACTTACGGCGGACAACATTGTGTCTGTGGGTTTTCTTGGGAGTACTCTTGTTTTCTCCCACATTGTCACGTCAACCAGTTCTTCCGTCATCATTCACTTGCCTTAATCAACCTCCCTTAGCCTAAAAGGTATAATCGTGGAACGTTAAACTGAAAGATTTAATTTCATTTTTTTCTTACTTATTCTACTCCTTTTGTATGCGAGACATACAGATGGTGATCAGAAAAATGGAAACACCTGTAGTTGGCAACACATCAGATGTATGGGTTGGCAGTGGTGTCGTGGCGCCCGCAGCGCCGGACCGCTGGTGGTGGTGTGCTAGGTCGGTCTCCATACTACGTCAGGCGCAGTGGAACAGCAGTGTACACTGGCTGCAGTAGACGGAAGTAGTGTAAAATGGGAGACCTCTCAGATTTTCACAGAGGGCAAATTGTTGGTGCGCGGTTATGTGGAGTGAGTGTGACGGCAGTGGCTACTGTGTTAGGTGTGTCGCGTGGGACAGTGTCGAAGGTGATGACGGCCTACACAACACACGGGAAAACCACATCGGGGAAGCGGAACAGTGGGCGGAAGAAAATCATGAGTGACAGGTCACTCCGGGTATTAAAGCGCATTGTCACGCAGAACCTCGTGCCACTGCGGAGCAAGTGACGGAGGAACTCAATCAGCACCTCCCCCACCCTGTTTCGACAATCACAGTCCGCCGCGAATTACATGACATGAACTTACGGGGTCGTGTTGCACGGGCCAAACCGCTCATCAGGGACCATAACGCTTTCGCACGCCGCAAATGGTGCCGCGACCATGCAACTTGGACCGTTGAGGACTGGAAACGTGTGATATGGTCGGATGAGTCATCCTTCACCCTATTCCCAACCACGGGCCGTGTTTATGTGTGGAGAACGCGCAAAGAATCTTATAATCTGCAGTGTCTCCACCCAACTGTGAAACATGGCGGCGGCTCGGTGATGCTGTGGGCCGCCATATCATGGTTTTCATTGGGTACTGTGGTCACACTTAGTGGACGAATCACTGCCAACGATTGTGTCGCAATTTTAGGAGACCACTTGCATCCTATGGTCCGGATGTTGTTCCCGGACAATGACGCCATCTTCCAGGATGATGATGCACCCATTCACACAGCTGGCGTTGTTGCAGCGTGGTTTGAGGAACATCGGGATGAAGTTCAACACCTCCCCTGGCCCTCCCAATCCCCAGATCTCAACATAATTGAACATCTGTGGTCCGTCTTGGAAACACGACTCCGGCGACGATTTCCACCTCCATCCTCTCTCTCAGAAGTGGCCGATGCCCTGCACGAGGAATGGTGTAAAATTCCACTTGCTACCATTCACGACCTCTATGCCTACATCCTACGTCGCATCAAGGCTGTTCTGAAGGCGAAAGGTGGCCCGACATCATATTAATCTGGTAAGTCGCAATTTCGTTCAGGTGTTTCCATTTTTGATCACCATCTGTAGTACTGCTGCAGGCTTTGAACCTGCAAACCTACGAATCTAGTCATGAGACTGGGTGACGGCGGAAGAGGTAAGGGCAGTAAATGCTTTCAAATGTTTCCTTTGCTTCCTAGTTAGTAGGAGATAAATAGTAATGGAATAATAATTTATAGAATTTATAGATTTTCACAATATATTTTTTTAAATTTCTTTTAGCAAAATTAATGAAGCATCGACTGACAAGCCAAAAGGATCCTCGTTGGAATCCAAGGAACCAGGTAAGAAATACTTATTACATACTGGAATATCATTATGTTGTAATATACTTTTAGTCAAAGTAAACATTCTGCTTCTGCTGCGAAATAAATTAGAAAGTATATATATATTTCTGGGCTTTTCGATATCAATGTCCATCACGTCATGAGGATGACGTCCCTCGGCGATCACTCTGTCCGAGGAAGTAGGAAAGAAAGGAAGCGGCCTGCATGTTAAGGACCGTCCCGGCATTTGCCTAATTTGAATGAGAAAAACTCAGAAGAAATCTCACTCAGGATGGCTGGCATGAACAAGCTTTTACACTTTTTCGACCAAGTGTCTCCACCAGGAATGGAACGCGGGACTACTCGCACTAAATGTGTTAGCGATATCAATTTTAAAGTTTTTAATGTTCTTTCTTGTCTTTTTAAGAAAAAAATATAAATAGCAAGAAACCGTTGTACTATTTGAGAGTTGTGTGTAACTCGATGGATTACTTAAGTTGTCTTTGGTGTGTATGATCTTGGTCTATTCGGTGTAGAATTTCGTTATTTTCCTGTAGACACAATCGTAATATCGCAAATAAGTAGTTAATTCGTAAGACTAATATATATAAATGTAGATTGACGAGAAGGTCCGGGAAAGAATATAGAAAATAAGCTTTGAAAAAAAAAGAAGTATAGAGTTCATGAATTGACCGCAATCACTTCCTAATTGCTCTTTTGCTGGGCTGATTTTCAGTCAATGAGCTAACAGCAAGACAATACACACTGTGGTAGTTGTTGCACTTCCACTGATTGAGTTCTAGTGGGTTATTTGCAATGCTCATAGAAAATTTTCTGTTATGCTTACAAGCTCGTTCTGTACACATCATTGAATTGGGCTTTTGTCTATTAATACGAATTGTTCGGAAATCCTCGCGCAGAAATTCACGATATAGAAACATTACTTTTACTCAGTGTGCAATATAAGTTATTGATATGGGGTAGGGGCAGATAGAATGAAGCCCAGCGGGACATCAGAGGTCTGAAGGTGCAATAAGTCATAATGAGACAGTGATACCGCTACTCCTTATCCCCAAAAGAAACACATACATGATTATCTGACAACATTAATAAAACAAGAAATTGATTAAATCAATCAACTTACAACAATAAGTAAATTAACTTGATATTTCCTGAGATATCCGCATCCAACTTGTCCAAATGTATCTTACATTGATATTGATTGGATTGAAAGTATCTTATATTTTATATGTGCAGTCTTGTACAAAAATAACTTGATACTCACCTCTCTTTGAAAAGATTTACTCTTTTACCTACAGGGAATTAAATTAAACAAATGTGGATTGTCAGAATATGACCTAAAGGAAAGGGATGACCAAAATTTTTTGAACGAGTCTGCAAATCCATGCATGACTTCGTCATACATAGTTACTATAATGTCGTCATACATAGTTAGTCGTTAGTTAGTAGTTAGTCGTCATACATAGTTACTATAGTGTCGTCATCCAAATTCATCTCCGACGACGAACTTACTGGTATAAGGATACAGTTGCAAATGACAACTAGAGGCACAATGAAATAGTTAAACTTGGAAAACATTGAAAACAAGGGAGAAGAATGTATATTATGGTTGTTTGTGAATATAAAATTAGAAGAAGCCAAATCATTTCAAAATACAGCTAGCTGATTAAAATTATATGAAAGACAAAGACCAGTGGAATTTGACAATATACTCAAACTTTTTATCACTAAACAAAATTTGAGGAAGGAAAATAAGCATCCCTGGGAGGATCAAAATGAGATTGAGGGGCAAGGTCCCCATCATCCGCCCGGTAGTTCGCACCTCTCTTACTTGTGATTAAGTCTGATTTATGGTTGTTCGAGAACACAAAAACCTAACCAGTGACACTTAAAAGCATGACCCCCAGAGATTGGGTTTCGGGATGGGGTGATTGGTTTGTGCACACTAGTAATATGTGGAATCAGTTCCATTTGATAAAGGCGATTTTGTAGTATAATTTCGCGTACCGTATACTATTGGGTGAACTGTTAGGAATAATTTACGCCTACTAGCTATTGGATTTCCAAGTTTTATTGTTTTGACTTTTACAGTCGGTATAGACGTCACTACCCGCCCATATTTTACGCAGCAACTATAATTATTACTGCTTCCACGAAAGATTTAAGGTGTTTAGATGAATTGGAGTTCTTTACGAGATAATTTTCTAGTTTTAGGTTAAGATTTTCTTTGATACCTATCGTCATTTTCTGAAATATGAGGATTAAATTTTGCCATACTATTCGTGTAACGTAAGACAAGATAATAGTTTCTCAGAAGGAAAGGGACAAGATTTTAAGTTCCATAGCACAATATACATATATGAAATATCTTAAAACAGCATTAACTATGACATTTGTAACTTATTTGTCAATATTATAGAAACGTTGATATCTCAGATCCTATATATTTAGTAGATAGTGGCTGTTAACATTAAGAACAAAATCCAGCGCAGCGAAATTAATCGCGACAGATGAAAAATAGAATTGAATACAAGTAGTGGTGATGGAGGCATGAAGCTGTAGTTTTACGAGTGTTTTGTGTGCTATTGTGTCCTGAATGTTACTTTTATGTAAGCTTCTGTTAACTCTTTCTGATAGAGAGAAAAAAAAGTGCAAATAAAATTTCTTCTGAGTGCAATTATTGATTTATGTAAATATTACAATAATACGTTTTGTTCTCTATGACCAGATCATTAATAGCATTTACTATAAATATTTTCTTTTGAAGTAAGTTTAAAAGTCAAAAAATTAATTATAAAATATCCAGTGTTCGTTTTAACTAATTTTCTTCAAATCCAAAAGTAAAGTGTAATTCAAATTGGTATTTGGTTACTAGAAACTATCTTTCATTATTAGCTTAAAACATGTGGAAGTCTGAGTTAAATTAATACATACAGTTGCGAAAGCGCACTTAAGAACACACAATGGAAATTCATATATTTGGTCCAAAGTTAGTGCATAAGAAGTTAGAAGTGATCCCAACATAGTATCCGTAGAACATTCCGAACATATTATACAGATGTTCAAAAATGTAGAGTAGTTATGGTAATTACCTTAGTAGCGCGTGTAACCACCTTGAGCGGTCACACAAGCAGATCTTCGGATAGGTAACTGAACGTACATATTCTGAATGTCTGACTGGGTATGGTATCCCAGGCGTGCTACAGAACGTGGCGATGGTCGGTGTCGGAGTCGGGTTGGCCGTTAGGCGCTTTTCCACCATGCCTACAAGTATTCCGATAGGTCGTAGGACTGGAAACATATGTTAGGATGGAAGGCGCATACCGACTAGAGTCCGCCGTATTGTTCTGACAGTATGGGAATGCTCGTTGTCCTTCTGGAAGATGGGATCCTGCAAAGTCTCGAAAGAAGTTAAGAGGACAGAATTGACGACGCACTAATCATACTTACTTTGATGATAAACTGTATGTGTAGTTTATTGCCTCCCATACCAGAATGAATGTTATGGTCCTCTACGGGCGGAGTGCGATTGTGTTAGATTTTGCCTCTCGTTCTCACTTCTACGGATGTCCGTCTTGAGATCACTAACAAGAATGTATGTCTATGTGGGAATCCTGTGTTTGCTTTGCCATCGTCTACACTACATTACACGCACACGAACGACATTGTTGTACTTCTTATAGCCCACACTCGAAACCACCTAATTGCACAACAGACATTCTCTGGCGTCGTCTTACTAGGCAAGTATTTTGGGTTCGAGCAAACATATGTATGAAATTTTATTTATAGGATCATAACATACTTCTGAATATGCTGGTGAGTGACGTTTCTCGCAAGACTGTAGGTGTTCATTAGATGCCACTGCAGCCATCATTATAGAAGCTAAACGCAGTGCATACAACTTAACTATAAATACAAGTGAGGTCTGTCAATACAGTGCTTGACAGATGAAATTATGAAATTACATTCTGAAATTTAGAATCAACTATCTGCGAAAGTATATAAACCAATGTTTCGTTACGCGTGGCAGAATGCTTGTACGATATTAGGAAAATTGAGGTAGTCTTCGTGGTGTGATATTCAGTTGGTATTAGAGAATATTCAATTAGAGCATGTAACTAACTTCCGTTTCTTAATTGTGAGCTTTGTAGTTACTCATATTGCTTTGAGCATTGTATTGACAGCCCTCACTTCCATTTATAATTAAGGTACCTGCATTGCGCTTCTCTTCTAGAATGACCGCTCAGTGACATGTAATGAACATTTGTAGTCTTGAAGAGAGCCACTGGCACATTCAGAGGTTCGTAATGGTGCTATAAATAAAATTTCATACAGGATATTTGTTCGAACCCAAATATTTTCTTGTTAATATTGGAAACACTGAGGGGCCGCGGTGGCTCAGTGGTAGAGCGTTCACCTCTGGTGCTTGGGGTCCCGGGTTCGATCCCAGCCCCCGCCAAGTGAACTTTGTGGTGGACGAACACCGTGTGCGTGGGTTTTCTCTGGGTTCTCCCGTTTCCTCCCACTTTCTTCATTCCACCATTTCATTCATCACTCATCATCACCGTCTCCTTTAGCCTAACCGGCATAACCGTGGGACGTAAAACTCAAATATTTCATTTGGAAACAGACTGTAGTGTACACACAATTACAATTACACAATTAACGACCTTCAAACTACTAGTAGCATACTTCCTTCTTACATTAAAGTCAGCACTCATTGGTGCAATTCTCGTTCAAATCAAACGATATATACATGTATTCTTAAGTGCGTTCCTACCAGTGTAGAAGGTCTGACCTACAATTGTGCCATGAATGATGATAATAAAAATTCCTCTGCGGAAATCAGACATCCGTTAACACACAACTCAATTCAAAGGTGAATTATTAGGGCTGGGAAATTTTTTGTGTATTGTTTGAGCGAAAATGAATACATTACTTGAGTGTAAAATATTTTTTTTTTTTTTTAAATTTCTATTTACAGACAGGAAGAAACAGAAACTTGACAGATCGTCACGGAGAAGATCGTCATCCAGTTCTCGTTCAAGATCGGGGTCTAGGTCAAGATCAAGAAGTAGATCTAGACGTTACGGAAGATCTCGACACAGATACAGTCGCAGCAGATCTCGATCTCGGTCTCGATCATACAGTCCCAGATCCAGATATAGGAGACATCGCTCCAGATCTCCACCATTCTTCCATCGTTCTCGTTCTCCATTTTACAGAGGGAATTATTATGACCGATACCGTGGGAGACCATACGATCGTCCTTACGACAGACAACCAGAAAGACCATTTGACAAAGTGAGAATGGAAGAGGCGAAGAAGCTGGCTGAGGAGAGAGATAAATGGGAAAAGTTCCGTGCCGAAGCAGATCTTTTGGAATCCCGATTAATCAAATCTCATAAATTCCATGAGAAAAATCCAGAAAAGCACCCATTGTACGCTGAAGAGTGGAAAAAGTTTTGGAACAGGAGGTACAAAGAACTTAATGAAGAAGGAAAGGATCCGAATAGTCATGATTATAAGCCTGAGTGGATCGATTTTTGGAACAAGAAGATGAAGGAACTGTTCGAGGAAGAACTAAAGACTAAGAAGGAAGACCTAAAGAATAAGTATGGATTGAAAGACGAGGAGCCTGTAAAACAAGAACCAATCAGAAGACGAGAGTTCGGAATGTCTCCCGATCGGGATCGGATGGAAGAGCGTGAGGGAAGTCGAGAATATGTTCGAACGGATCCAGTTACTGATGTGAAAAACACATGGAAGGCTCTGACAGGAAGTGAAATCAAAGAAGAGAAACGCTCTCCTAGTCCTTGGGAAAGTGATTCCGCTGCAAAGAGGCCACTTGTTAAGAATCCTTCACCTCCACCAGAGTACCGAGCAGAAGCATTCAGAGAAGGTGATAGGAAAGATTGGCAGACGTCTTCGGTAAGATCATACAGAAATGAAAACTTATTTAAACATGACAGATATGCTCGAGTTAATAGGGGAAGATACAATGATAGAGAGAAAGACCCATTGATTGTTACAGTTTTGAGATTATTGACAGCTTTAGAAGAGCAGTTAGGTTTACTAGCACCTCGTGTGCATGACCTGTTCTCTCAAGCAGTGGCTATGGAAAAAGCACGGCCCTTTTCATCCGAAAGTCTTGTGCGAGGTGAAAATGCTGTTTTGCTTGAAACTGTGAAGGAAAAATTGCGGGGACAGTTGTTCGCAGGAATAGTAGAAAGAAACAAAGTTGGAGCCACAAAAACTGTGATTGAATATCTGACCGACCTTCTCGAACAAGTACCGCCCGAAGAAATAGCACCCCCTGTAGTTCAATTTTCGAGGGGTGGTATTTCTGGTAGAGGATTTGATCATCCTCCGCCTTCAAACTCTTTACATTCCGTAAATCCGGGAGTCAGTCAGCCATCTGCGGGTAATTACGACAAAGTAGCCATTGCACAACAAATTTCAGCAGCACTGATCGCTCAGGGTAAGACAAACGTCAGTGAACAAGAATTGGCTCAGCTTGTAAATGCAGTAATTGGAATGGCCCAAGCTAACGCGGCAGGACAAAAATCATCAGGCGGTGACCAAGTAAATAATTCGATCGCAGCTGCTTTGTCGAATACTTTGAGCAGATCTCAACAAAGTAATACTGAAGGGTACAGAAACCCCTCGTCGCATATGCTAAGAGATTCATCTGCATTGTCAAATGTTCGTATGAAACAGGAATCGGGTGGACTAGAGTTACTGAAATCAGCATATGAGGATCCCATTTTATCAAAAAGAGAAGAAACGTCACCAAGGCGAAGTGATAATGAATATGACGAATTAACAGATGATGATCTGAAAAATCTGCTTCAGCATTTCCAAGATTTGTCAAAAGATGAACAGCATCGTTTAGTGTCATACTTGAAGAAACTTGAGGAGTCCTCCCCAGAAAGGGTGGAAAGATTAAGAAAATACGTAAATTTGAGACCTAAGACGGAAGTTAAGCAAGAATTTCCTGACGATCCGGTACCACCAGCCGGTCGGGTATCTCCGTTTTCTGCTCGGGGCAGTGTCTCGAATCCTGTGAAAGACGAAAGGGAAACTCAAGTGAAACAAGAATCGGATGATGATGATGATTATAGTTACGAAGAATTATACAGGAATGCTTCAGAAAGAGTGAGACAAAAACAGTTGGAAATGAGCCGAGCCCAACAAAGTAGTGCAGCAGCCCCAAAACCTGAAGCAACAGCAAATCCCGCCGTGAAGGATCCAAAAGAAATCATTGCCTCGCTTATGGGATCACTTCCATCAAGATTTAACCAGGCTTTTACTAATCAGCCTAAATCGAATGAACCGGAAATAGGCGGTCCGAGGAATCCTCCTGCTGTAGGCGGTAACAATCCGGAGAAACCTCCATCGGAACCTACATCCAATACAAATGCACAAATTCCTGGTATTAATGAACCACCCCGAACTACTATTCCACAACAACAACCACCGAGTGGCAGTACATTTCCGGCATTCAGGCCGATGCAGTTTCCAGGTTTTCCGCAAGGGGCTCCTTTTAATCCTCAAATGTTTCCGGGAGCCCAACAGTTCATGCTCAACAGCTATGGCAATCGTTTCCCGCAGCAGAACCCAGCGATGGCAGCAGGTGCCCAGCGACCAGCATACGGTATCCCATCAACAGGACAACCAGCGCGAATGTCGTTCCCAGCGTTTCCCAATCAACCCAAATACTTTTAAGAAATTCCTAGTAGTGATGAATTTGTTTGTTTAAAAAAAGTGTTTAATATTTAACAAATTAACAATCTTTACAGTTTGACATTGAAAAAGCTGAAAACGTGAGACTCATTTACTGTTCGTATAAGTACTTTTGTGTATTAGTATGTCAGTGTGCGAATATGCTCGTGTGAGTGAGAGAGAGGAACAAAAGGCAAAAGACTGTATTTCTTTCTTGTACAATTGTAATTCCTAATAAAAATTTAAAAAAAAAGAAGCAATTATTCTTTGATTTCCTGATATAGTATGGGCGGATCAGGCATTCTTTGAATACTGCTAATGACATTTTGTTTCTTACGGGTTCTAGCAAGTAGTCAGAGCAGCACTGATTATTCTTACCCTAATCAATAAACACTATACTAAAAAAGAAAATAGTAACTTTTGCTCAAATTTCTAACACAGGAAGCTTTAAATAATAAATGGATCAAGTAAATTTACGGAAGTAATTGTAGAAATGAAGAATCTTTTATATATATATATATATATATATATATATAAGTAAAACGTACCGTTCTATGCTTTCTTTACCTTGTAGCAAAGTTATTAGGGATCATAGAGTACTTGTTGCTGACGGAAGTTACAAAATCGTTTGATTCAACTATTGAAATGGCGATAAAATATTTCAAATGGATGTTTTAAATAGCTACGGACACACTTCAATCTCATAATGTTCTGAATGGAACAAGAAGTCATCATCATATTACTGACCATAATGAAATATTGGCTGAGTGACGTAATTTGATCCTTATTGAGTCAATCGTTCCGTTAATATTGTTTGTTGTACTTATAACATGGTAGCATGAGGAAGCTTAAATGCAACAAACTGGAATACTGAATAATCAAAGAAACGATGGGATGCATGTTATATATATATATATATATATAGAGAGAGAGAGAGAGAGATACCTTGTTTCAAAAAGAATATACGTATTACGAAGAATTATTTTGTCCAAACTATCGATCACTGCGCCTCGGCTCGGCTATTGGAGAAACGAATACATAGTCTAGTTTATATTAATAGCCGCTAGATGTCAGTTGTCTTCTGTTTTGCTTGGTAACCGTCATATATTTAAAATGGCTACTCCGCAGCAGAAATCATTTTGTGTTCTCGAGTTTGCGAAGTGCAATTCCGTTATTACAGTGCAAAAACGTTTCAGGTTAAATTACCAAATTGATCCTCCGAATGGGTAGAACATTCACAGATGGTATCGACAGTTTGTAGATACAGGATGTGTATGTAAAGGGAAGAGTCCTGGCCGCCCTCGTGTTCCTGAAAAAAATGTACGAATTCAAACTGCTTTCCAACGTAGTCCTTCAAAATCAATTCGTCCTGGCAGTCTGGAGTTACAAGTGCCAACAACAACAATTTGGCGTGTTGCGAAGCCGTACAAGTTACAGCTGTTACAAGCTCTGTGTCCTGATGACAAACGCAAACGTGTGGCATTTTGTAACGAGATTCTGGATGCTATTGACAATGATAACACTTGCAGAACACATCGTGTTCAGTGATGAAGCGACTTTCCGTGTTAGTGGTCAGGTAAACAAACAAAATGTTCGAATTTGGGGCCTACAGAACCCACATGCAGTCATTGAACATGTACGAGATTCGCCCAAAGTCAGTGTTTTTATGCGATATCCCGATCATCTGTTTACGGCCCATTCTTCTTTAATGGAAACACGGTTAAGAGTCAGCAGTATCTCGCTATGTTTCAAAACTGATTGTTTCCGAGACTGCACGAAGACAACTTCATTTTTCAACAAGGCGGAGCACCCCCTTACTGGAGTCGCCAAGTACGTGAATATCTGAATGAAACTCTACCGAACCGTTGGATTGGTCGAGGAGCTGGCAACTTAGCATGTCTCAGCTGGCCTCCACGGTCACCGGATTTGACACCCTCTGACCTTTCTATGGGGTTTCGTTAAAGACAGCTTTATTGTACCACGACTCCCACAGAATCTCGAAGAGTTGAAGAACCGAATCCGTACTACCATAACATCAGTGACGCAGGACATGCTTGCCCGAGTATGGGAGGAATTTGAGTATCGATGTGATATTGTTCGTGTCACTGATGGAGGACATATTGAACATCTGTAATTTGAACTTTGAACTGTAATTTGAACTTAAGAGGTTCGTAAATATGTGTGTAAAATTTCATATTCGTATGTCTTAAAGTTTAATAAATATATGCATTCGAATTTTTTTGAAACGGTGTATATATATAAAGCATCCAGCAACGCGCAATGCTTGAAGAAACAGTTTTTTACAAAATATTGGTGGAAATTTTAAGACATTTTTAGCTACATATTATTACAACTCATTTTTCAGTACCCCGCAGTTTATAAGTAAGAAGTTTATAAACTGTACAGTAACAGTTTTCTTTATATTAGTAGATTGTGATTAATTTTTGTTGTCACGCATTTGCAACTGTTAGTGAGTGTCTTTGTATTTAAGTGCATAAAAGAAGCATATATCTATTAGTCTTGTATCATAAGTTTTAAAAGTGAAAACATAAGAACAATTTTGAAGATCCGTTTTCCTGCTTATAGTTTTCACTATTACCGGATGGGAGATTTCTTCACCATGTATTTGTGTAGGAGCGAAATTTTATCATTGACGCTGAAGTAGGAGCTACTAATACTCAAGTAGTGCGCGTTGCTTGATGCTAAAGGTAAGAAAGGACTATTTTACTTATGACAAGTGGAGCATCTTACACATCCCATTCTCCTGATAGAAAGTTTTTCAAATGTCGCTGGATTGGCCACAATTCTGTAACGTTACGTGGCCCATTACCACAGTCACCAAAAAGTCTGGTTTTATTGCACCGTACAATTCTTTGCACGAAATTATCAGTTGATAAGTATCTTCACTTCACTGCGCCGGATATTGTCAACGAAGAAAGTGGAAGCAGCAATGGTACATGTACAAACTTCATGGACTACTGTCAGATCTACGATAACCACTACCCATCCTGCAATGAGTCAGTAACAACTCAAGTTGCTAATGTGACTTGAGCCCTTGTAATATAATTATTCAATGAAATATAGGTTAACCCAGCTCCTAATTATTGTAATGTTTTAAATGCCAAGCGAAGACAAAGGATATTCGTTGTGTCAAACTTTCTCGACGAAAGTACGAAATTTCTAGCTGTTTTTGTGGTATTTTGGTATTTGTGTGTTGTCATATTAACCAACTATCATGTCACTGGTTCTCTCTCTCTCTGTAACTGGATTACCGTGATGCCGTCGTATTTGAGTTAATATATATATATATATATATATATATATATATATATATATATAACTTGTATGAAGGAAGGGGTTGGCATGATCTGGTTTTAAGATTTTACAGCCCCTGCTGCAGAATTCGTGCAATGCAAACTCGCATCACATCAGGAAACACCTGATACATCATCATGGCTATGAAGCGTAGTCCTACTTAGCGGTTAATATGAATATGAACCAACTTTCACTTTACTGGGAATTAAATTCGGGATCACGTTTACTAAGATCCAGTGTCATTTACTGGCTGTTAGGAACCCCGGAAACCACTTTCTTTCTCGCCATTAATACGTCTTCATACATATATTGAAGTCCTAACAGGATCAGTGTGTTTACGAAAGGTTTGTGGTTTTATGAGAAAGGCCATATAAGTGGCGAAGTACTCGTATGCAAGGGAGAACTAATTAAAGCATATTTAGAAAAAAATCTGTATTGTTTAATAGTGTTGGGTAAATCATTTTCCAAATTGACTTGTTACTGTTAATTACATTATAGTTAAAATTTACTTTTAAAATTAGAGAATCATCTTTTTTTTTTTTTTTTTTTTTTTTTTTTAATTTGTGGAATAATTCCTTACAAAAGAAATATTTTGTGCGTTCTCAGATTTTCTTTAACCCGCATCGTACTGTAAAAGTATTCGATTAGATTTTTAGATTAGAAGAAATGTGATTTTTCCGTATTTATTAACATCACTTTGTTGTATATTATTGCTACCAATGTATTAAAAAGTAATTCAATGATAATTTCGACTTAGCAACTAGAGAAACAGAATGAACTTCAGAACTGATAAATCCTTTGGAGCAACAAAAACATACATATTTATCCAATAGTGTTCATATTCACTGGCACATTGATCGTATCTAATTGAGAAGTAGAAGTGGCACGTAACTTCATTTCCAGCCCCTTGAATTTATTTTTCAGACAGTTCTGACCTATTCTAAAAGATATAAGATTTTTCCTTACAAATCTTCGAATTTATATAATTACCAAATAGTGGAAACACCTGAAGAAAATCAGCTTGCTTGATTAATATGACTGTCTACCGTCATCCCGGAATACCTGAAGATTCCGGATCATCAGAGCCACCGCCGTACATGAAGATGGCTTGTTGGAAATAGAAAAAGGACTCGTCGGATCATATTACGTATTTTAAATCATTGGCGATACACTTTGTGTGTTACACCACTTGATACTTTTTTCCGCGCTTAAGTGTGACGATTTGGAAATTGGAGTCCGATCCGGATGTTCAGGTTGTGCTATTCGCGCTGGACTGTGATCGTCGGAGAAGGCTGTTACAGATGGTGATTTTGTAAGACGTGATTTCCTTCAGCCAAATTATTTCATTGGTGAAGGAACACTGTTGTATGTGAATAAAATATGGTTATAAGTTGAACTGGGAAAATCCCTAAAAAAGGACACCATGTATAAGGTTACATGATTCGTTCAGAACTGTTGTTAAAGAATGAATAGGTTTCTAAATGCGAACACCAGATTTCGAGTACCAAATGTAATAGAAAAGTATAACATAAGAATTTCGTACACATATATATATTGTTATGGGAGACATAGTGTGCAAGAATCAAACTCGGGCAATTTATACTTGCCATAAATCTGTTTCAGTTGACTTAATTGTGCGTACATATTTACTGGTTGATAACAAGGATCAGTATTAACAGAGGAAAATCATATTCACGAAGAAATTAAATGTCGACTAAAAGCAGGGGATTCGTGTTACTATTCAGTTCAAAATCTCTTGTCGCGAATTCTGTCGAGGAATTTGAAGCTTAAAATATACAAAACGATAATTATGCCTGTTGTTCTGTATGGCTGCGAAGCATGGTCACTTACTCTGAGGGAAGAACATAGACTGAAAGTATTTGAGAACAAGATCCTGAGAAGAATATTCGGACCCAAGAGGAACGGGAATGGGGAATGGCGGAAACTTCATAACGAGAAAGTACATAATTTATATGGTCTACCCAACATTGTTAGGTTCGTCAAGTCTAGGAGGCTTAGGTGGGCGGGTCATGTAGCTAGAATGGAAGAAAGTAGAAACGCTTTCAAAGTCTTGACTGGAAGACCAATCGGAAAACGACCATTAGGAAGACCTAGGCGCAGATGGGAGGACAATATTAAGATGGATCTCGCAGAGATTGGAATACAGAGTAGAAACTGGATGCAGTTAGCTAAGGATAGAAGTCAGTGGAGAGCTTTTGTGAACGCGGCATTGAACCTCCGGGTTCCATAGGCCATAGAGTGAGTGAGTGAGTTAGTTAGCAAGGATGATCGAAAAAAGGTTACAAGGTCTATTATGGCTTGTGTGTGAGTAGCTGGAAGATCAACACACCTGATAGAGGATACTCAATAGTAGTCCTCGATATAATCAGTTTTTGTTCAACCTCTTATCACAACGGCAGATAGTTTTGTATACCATTTGCATAGAAATCCGTGTCAAGTTCTCGTAGCCACCGTGAGGCATCGGTTGTGGACGTTCAAGCGTAACGTTAGTGGTTGAAGTACTAGGTCAACGCTGTGTCCAGAGTTGTCATTAACAATATTGGTCCGTCTTTCTTTGAAGGCGTGACATCACTTCCCTACATGTTGCTTTGAAATTTATCCCTCCCCATAAACCTCTAGAGTCTGCCTATGAATATCAGCAGCTATATCATTTTTGTCCCACACCACTGACCTCACTTCTACTCTTTGACCAATTTTCCAGACGAGTCACTAATTTTAATGTCTGCTTCTGGGGTGTACATGATCAGAATCCGAAGTCTTCAAGCCTGCACCAGGACAGACATGATTAGTCTACAAAGAAAGTTTCGTTAAGTTACAGTAAATGACATAAAAGTTTTATGCTTTTGTAACCTTTCTTTCGATCATCCCTCGTATGCCTACAATAAAAATTATTGCACTAAAGAAATTAAACTAAAGGGTACAAGTAAAATTTATAAATAGTCGCTGTGCAAGCAAAAGAACGTTTTTGTATACTCATGTTCAAAATGATTGTCGCATACCTATAACTGTCTTCTTGTAAGAATATAATTTGATAATAATTTTGCAGGGTACTTTTAATACTGATACTATGTGTATAATCGGGAAACGTGTATTTGTGTTAAATTTCATACGAAAAGAATTATAAATAACAAAATTAGAATGAGTAAAGCAAAATGTTGCTAAGTGGACAAGAAAGTTTTATGTTCGTTTTATTGTTCTTATTTACTGCTCTTTTGACATGAAATTTGCCACGTACATGTCTTTGCCGATTATACACATACTAGCAGTATGAGAAATACCGGGCGAATTTGTTATCAAATTCTATTCCTACAACAACATATTTATAGACGTGCGACAATAATTTTGGACAAGAGTGTACATGATGTTGCTGTGGTAATCGTTGGCTGCAGAGTGCTTTTTCAGTTCGCGCGCACCTGTCAATCTCTCAAAATATTACAGCTTTTATTCTTGCGTTGCCTGCATGTGCGCTTTGGTTGGCTATTAAGTCCATTGCTCTTAGTATGCTGCGTGTGAAGCGTATTATCTCAAGTTTCCCATGGTTTGAGAGAGAACTATGAAGAATGAATAAAGACATGAGAAAATCGTTCCACGGCAAAAAAAAGTACCAATGAGTCCATTTTGCTAAAATAAATGTAATACCTAAAATAACGTAAAATAAAACAATTACGAAATGTCTCCGTAGAGGTGAATGACAAAGTTCAGCCATGATTCCTGTTCTTTCAGAACTCGGGGATTAAGTATGGAACACTACTATTCAAAAGAGCAGAATATATACTGAAAAGAAAATAATCACTTAGTAACCTTCCATCACTATTTTAATTTACTATTACAGTCAAGAGTTAAACAGTATAACAACAAAACATATCGGTAGATACATCGACACTGAAAATAATCTCTGATGCTAAAATGAACGTTGATGATAAACCAAAATAACACTTCAGGCTTGATACTTGTAAAACAGTAATACACTGTGTAAATTTCTGCAAAACACACACACACAAGAGATTAATATTGCAAATAATTATTCATTTGTTCAATAATACTACTATCGACGGGTAATCTGAGCTTACCAGTCTTATTCTTTATTTTACCAATTCACAGTCCATACACAAACTGTTCGTGTACACGTTTGGTCACAAAAACTAGACCGGCTTCCAGAGTTTCAAGTCCAAAAAGTTGAACCTAGATCTTACGTCCCTGGGATCTTCATACAAGGGAACCTGTTTTCCCTCCATTCTGTTACAGAGCAACATGTGTATTCTCTAATAGAAATAGACCACCTGAACTTTGCTTCCAAGTAAATATTCAAGTGGAATGTAGAAAATAGTCATAAAATACGACAAAAAAGAAGATTGGCATACATTATATGAAGTGAAGACCTGTGGAAAGTACACCAACAAAATACTGACAGAAACAAACGGAAGAGGCTAATAGACATGCGCTCTTGGTCTAGTGGATACCGTGATGGATTTCCGTACCAGTGTTTACATGAGTTTGAATCCTGTGTACGCAAGCTTTTTAAGAATTTGCATTTTACTGACAAAGAGCATTCATGGTTGGAAGAAATTTATAAATATATTACGGCTTTCTAATATACGTAGTACATTGCAACCAATGTATCAGAGTTTATTCAGAAAGTAATGCCTTCAAGGTGATACCTTTATTTGTTTTTGACAGATAGCACCGATACAGGTATCAGTGGAAAGCTTGCAATGTCAGCTACAAATGGTGGTGGCATTTTTCAACATAGTCCCTATTACGGGCAACACGCGTCAACGCGAATCAAGGGTTTTCGTCGGCGAAGAATTGCAATGGCTGCTGGCTACACCATAGCCGAATTGCTGCTTCTATCTCCTCGTCACAACTGTAGCGTTGGCCCTTAAGGTGATTCTTAAGTTGAGGAATAGCCAAAAGCGCAGGGCGCAAGATTCAGGCTATAGGCAGGATGAGGCAGAATGTCAACAACACTTCGCCAGCAAATGAGAACTGAATTTTTTGGCGGAGGAGAGGATATGTGGCAGTACTCCGTCGACTGACGCTTCGTTTCCGGGTTGTAATGATGTATCAACGACTCGTCGCCCATGAAGAATGTTTCTGGGCACACAACCTTCCGCAGTCAGAAATTTAATGACAGCCCGCTGTTTCAACCGGACTTTACCATCTAGTGGCCATGGATTGCTCCATTACTCTGGAACGAGAAGAAATAGGAAGGTGAAACGAGTGACATTCGATAGCTTAAACATCAGTTCATTAATGATAAACAATTCAGAATCTTTGCAGTACTATTGGCCAGGTAGTGGGCTTGGAGACTATTTTTTGAATCATTCTCATAAAACAAAATCACAGCTGTTGTCTCCAACGTTTACTCCGGCGCGGAGACCCATGTTCGAATTCCACTTAAGCAGTAGGTCCAGGTCTTTCTATTCGCTAAACTCCAATACGATACAGTATAATATTTACTCTTGATCAGAAAGCAACATGGAAAGATGTTCATCCTAGAAACTAATGCACGCTATCAGGGGCGTCATTTGGGGGAAGGCAAGGCAGACTC
Source organism: Thermobia domestica (assembly GCF_964235325.1). Lineage (NCBI taxonomy): Eukaryota > Metazoa > Arthropoda > Insecta > Zygentoma > Lepismatidae > Thermobia > Thermobia domestica. The sequence continues at coordinate 179,882,467 of NC_137466.1, forward strand.
AATCACTCTCCCTTAGTTTCACATGTAAATTCATTTTAATCGATAGTATAATAAGGTACTAATGGAAAACGTGAAACTATACAGGGTGTTAATGAACTACACCGACAAATTGTAAGAGGTGATTCCTCACATTAATATAAGAGAAAAAGTTCATATGGACGTATGGCGAAAAGTACATACATAGTTTCAGAGGTAGGGCTGTCCAAAATCGCGAAAAAGCTAAATTTCAATAGGCCCTATTTCGAATTCCAGAAACTGTGGATGGTGGTTCTTATCAGTGTAAAGGAAGCCACACATACACAATCCAAAAGTGCATATTTCATCAATTGTCAATAGGTGTAGAGGGTATTCCCTACAGGGTGTAATTCTCAGATATGTTTTCAACAGTTATCAAATATACCCTGATTTCAAGAAGGGTCCAAAGTAGGCAAGAGGTAAACCTTGACAACAATGGACATCCAATGCTTCGGAGGGAAGGCAGAAGTGTTAGGAACAGGCAGCTCCATGTTTCTTTGTGTTCGGAATAACGTGTGATGATACGTATTTCGTTACGGTATATTTCACGTTTTCTTTACTTATAAGCGTGAAAGAAAACATCGCATCATGCTTTTTTTGCGAGTGCGAGAAACCGTGGTGCTGTTCGACATCGCGCCAAAGGATTCCGTGTTCACTTCTATCAAGGCTTATCGTTTGACTGGTTTGGACCAATCGTCAAGCCAGAGCACATCTCGGAATTTGATTGATGGCATGTCTGGGAATTTCACCCTGCAGGGAATAATCTGTACACCAGGCCTGTCCATGAATTGGCTCCCGGAGCCGAAGCGTGAGCAAGCACGAGCGGAGACAAGAACAGGTGAGCACAGGTTTTGGTAGCTTCGCCCCTTCCACTGAATCCGATAAGTGTTGCCAACCACACATGATGGCAAAAAACCTACGACCAAGCCTGGTCAGAAATTCGCACGATGTTGAAGCATTGAGCAGACACAGGCGTGAAATGTGTAGGTGTGCTCTCCCCCTCCCCATTTCGAAAGCATGGTACGTTTTTTGGTCGAGGAAGACGCATGATAGAGGTTACAGTTAGCGTTGAAGTAACTAACAAATGAACAAGAAAGAAAAAGAAAGAAACTAATATTAAACATGTCTGCTTACAGACGTAAAAACGACTGCAAAAATCGGAAACTAATTGTTTCAGACCTTTTTAGCTTGCTTACACAATTTGTGATGTTGTATTACATTAGCACTCGGTCTGTAACTTGTCACTCGCTTCACGTTTTGTAAGTTGTAAACGCCTTTCGTTGCTAGATTGACAGCAGAACGACGGGAGGTTGAAAATAATAATAATAATAATAATAATAATAATTATTATTATTATTATTATTATTATTAGTAGTAGTAGTAGTAGTATTCGGATCAAAGAGGGATGGAAACGGGGATTGGAGGGAATTCATAACGAGGAATCGCATAGTTTATACCGCTCACCTAACATTGTTAGGGTCATTAAGTGTAGAAGGCTCAGGTGGGCAGGCCATGTAGTCAGAATGGAAGAAATTAGAAACGCTTTCATAATTTTAACTGAAAACCCAATTGGAAGAAGACCACTAGGAAGACCTAGGCGTAGATGGGAAGACAATATTAAGATGGATCTTGCAGAAATAAGAGTATAGAGTAGAAACTGGATCCAGTTGGCTAAGGACAGAAGTTAGTGGAAATATTTTGTAAACGCGGCATTGAACTTTCGGGTTCCATAGGCCATAGAGTTAGTTAGTTAGTTATTATTATTATTATTAAAAGAAATGTTCAAATGTTGTTAAGAGACAATTACACAGAAGAACTGAGTTCCGACCAAACACTAATTTGCCCGAAGGAAATTCCAGTGCAGTCCAGCCCATTTTAAGCGTTATCCGTGCAACCCACGTTTCATGTTCAAGACATTGGGAATAATTGTTCGTATCATTCAGTTGGAACGTTTCCTTCCAAGTTTACGCTGTTACAGTAGGTCTACAACATTGTGACTTTCAAAATCAGTCAGTAACTATCGAAGAAAGACAAGCGTGTAGCTTCAGTCGTTGATATGATTTAACATTCTTTTTCACTTTTTACAAGCCAGCGGTAAGCAACCAGCCAGAGACAATATATTTTTCATTATTAAAAAGACACTCCTTGTTAAAAAAAAATAAATAAATAAAAACACTAATGGTAGTCACTAATGGTCACTCTTAAAAATGGAAAATCTCTCTGGCTCTCTTAATATTTTGTTTGATTCTTTGCGATCAAAGTAACTTTAAAAGTGGAGTAAGAAATACTATTCTTCCTATTGATAGTGTAATAGTGGCTTCTAATCTCCACAACCAACCCCTTGCTAAGCCTATTCGTACACACATACATGCATAAGCTAATTTTCTGGAGATAATACTTAGACAATTACAAACAAGTGCTACAATATTTTTTTCGTATCAACAGATTATCTCTTTTCCTAAAAAGCGAAACAACATAATATAACAAACCCACACTCGGATTAAGAACTTGTTGAAAACTGTTTTTCCATTGGACAAGCTAAAAATTTTTTATAAATGTAAGCGATGGTTTGGTTCCACCAAATCCTTCTTTAACAAAAGGAAAGAAAAAAGAAGAAAAGAAACGTACATAATTTATCATTTGATTGCTGTTACAAGTTTGTGTTGTCTATAGTTAACAGTTACCACATTGTAGAAAACACTTTACACTAAATGGCAATCAGTTACCATATATACTTTTTTTTTTATTTGGTAAGCTAGTGATTACCGCCAAGGTTGACAACACTTCCGCTCCTCTAAGGACGAAACCCGAAGGTGCACGAAGTACAAACAAAGGTATTTGCTCGTAGAATGCTCGTGAGCGTTCACGAGGAGAGTTTCCACTATCTGCTCGCCGTGGCCAGGGCTGCTGCACACCCATTGAACATTAATAAAATATGCATTTTTGGATTGCGTATGCGTGACTTCTTTATACTGAGAAGGACCACCATCCACAGTCTCTCGAATTCGAAATAGGGCTTCTTGAAATTCGGCCTTTTCGTGATTTTGGACAGCCCTAGCTCTGAAACTATGTACTTTTCGCCGTAAGCTCATATGAACCTTTTCTCTTATTTTAATGTGAAGAATCACCTCTTAAAGTTTGTCGGTATAGTTCATTAACACCCTGTGTATATGGGAGAGCCTTTCCTCTCTTCCTCTAAAATGATGCTACTGCTGGCAAAGGAAATCATTTTGTAAGAAAACAAATGGTCGCTAAATTATATCAATAGTAACAGGAATGTCCTTTCTATGTACGGGAAGAATACGATAATAAAACCGAAAATTGGAATATTGTACTTTTTTTTTAATGCTGAATCACGTATTTTTAAATCAACAGCTTGTGTACCGGAGAGTACACCTCAAACTTAAGCTATCTTAATATTGGGCACTTTCTGAATAAAGAAATAAATTTAAATATTTGAGGAATTGTCCTGTTGTCTTCCTTAGAGGCGGAGTGTTCATACAAGTATATATAATATTTGAGACATTTTTCTCTCTTGTTCCTTAGAGGCCGAGTTTCCAAGGACTCTGAAATATATATTCCCTTTTAAAAATTAAGTGTTCATATATTGAATTCCACATCTCGAACTTGAGCATCCTTGGTTGGGTCATTTTCTGAATAAAGAGGAAATTTAGATATTATAAAGGTATAAGGGGTAAAGACTATACTGGAATGCTGTTCGTATACAAGTTGAAATAAAGAGAACCAAGTACGGGCTGTTGCACCTTAACTCAGGCCCACTGAGCCATTTCATATACCATGGTAATCTCAATTAGTTGGGATTTACTGCAATAAAAACAAATAATTTCAAATACATAAAAGTAAGAGCGAATTAAATTATTATGGGGATGATGGTAGAGCACGTTTTTAGGTAATAGACAAGATATTCTGTGCTAAGTACTCCTTTAGGGGAGAGATAAGACCCCAGATAGCACAGAAAAAAATTTTAAAAATTTGCAAAGGCAAACTAAAAAGTTTGCAATAAACTTGCCGTTTCAAATGAGAAAATTTGCCGAAAGTTCAATGCAAATAACGGAGTTGACGCTGGCTGAGTTTGCACCAAAGTTGCCTCAGAAAATGAAAACATCTGCCAATACAAACGAAATGTTTGCGACTGCACAGCAAGAAAGTTTGCCAGGACTTTGCTGCAAATATTTTGTGCAAATTTTCTTTGACAAAATTTCCGAAAATGAGCTGATAAATTTGGTGAAAATATTAAAAGGTTTGCAGCAACATTGCAGAAAGTGTTTTCACGATCGCAAGATCATGTTTGCTGCAAATGTATCAGGTAATGTTTGCTGCAAAATTATAAAGTGAAACCTAACTTATGAAACATCAACATTTTTATAATGTGGATCCGTCTTTTCTGAGTGGCAAGCATTAAACATTTTTAGCTACTTGCCAAAGATAAGAAACTTACGAACGATAAACGCAAGACAAAGGATATCGCAATTTATCTACTTAACGATCATATCCCTGTACTTACTCTCACACACATTCACAAAATAACGTCAGGCTGCCTGGGTCAATAAAAACATCTGATAAGAGACCAGTGAGTTTATTCTGGAATCCTCTGGTGCATTGGTTTTTCTCGATTCTCACTTCCCGCTTGTTTTGTCACAGTTGATGTAGCGCAGTGAATTCTGGGTACGATGCGCGCGCACTCGGTAATATCATCACATATTTCCTTTCAGCAAGTTTTTCGAAACAAGTTTTTTACAGAGTAGCAAACTGTTTGCGACGGCAATCTTTCAACGCTATATTTTCAAAAAAGATGCAAGTTAATTGCAGTGGTGAATTTATTTTTACAAATCAGCGAAAATTTGCAGATCATATTGAAAGCTTTTAATAAATATTAAGAAATTTTGCCTTCGCAGACTTTCAGATTGTTTGCTCCACTAAACGAAGCAAAGATTTGCCGCAAGTATTCGTGCTATCTGGGACTGAACTTATCCTTACGTCAGAAAGAACTTCGATGTGTGCTGTGACACACACTCCTGTGAACTGATCCAGAGTCAGGAAAATGCAAAGCTTATGTTTGATTAGATTTTTTTGAGTACAACTGGCTGTTGCTCACTCCTCGTAGTAGCAGTTCCTTTTGGGGCATCAGATAGAATGATCGTGAATGATTTCTGACTTTGTATTTGTTGAAATCCAAACTCAACTCGATGACAGAACAATATTAAACTTAGTGCAATTGCACTAACGAAAGCTGCTTCCGTGGTGGTCATCGACTAGCAGGACGTTGTCCTCTGCATTGTGACGTTCTCGCAGAAAACGACAAGTATTGAAGCTCATGACATACAGGGATGCAGGACCACTTAGCTTAGTGGAAAGAATAACAGATAAAAATCATGACGACAGGTAAACAGGTAATAAGTATAAAAACTGTAGTATGACTGGTTTGTTTTCCTAATTGCGTTGCAGTGGTGTATAATACCCTCCGGAAGAGTAACAACTGTAGATGATCCCAGGCAGCTGGTCTGGAGATCGATTCTTCATCAGTCAAAGGTCATCAAATAACAACAGCTATTTGGACCTCTGATGCATGGGGTCCCGGGTTAAACCCTGTTTCCGCCAAGTGAGCTTCGGGGTTCTCCCGTTTCCTCTCACTTTCTTCATTCCACCATTTCATTCATTTCTCATAATCACCATCCCCTTTAGCCTAACCGGCATAATCATGGAACGTAAAACTCAAAAATTTCATTTCATTTTAACAATGGTTATTTGGGTATGGAAAAGGAGGGAACCAACCACAAGTTCAGTATGGATGGTATTAAACCAGAAAAATCGTGCGTGAAGACGAAGAGGTTAGCTGAACATTTTGGTGCACTGATATTCTCTACTTGTGGCAAGTAACCTGCCAGTAATGCCAGAACAACTATAATGATTATAATATATACCTACTCTTAATGTTATTAATAGAAAAATATTCTGCTTCGTTCACTTCCATAAAAAAGGAACAAAAATCTAGTCGAGTGTGGATCTCCTTATCCACGGAAACACTAAGATAGATAGACAATACGAGACCTTTTTGTTTAAGTTGTGAAATAACGAAACATTTGCTGATTTTCCTTGTTTTTATTTTTACTTTCTATCATCAATAGGAGAAAAACTATGGTTATAGTAAATAAATGAATTTGATATTTCAACAGATATACGCTTCATGGTCACTACAATTCAAACAAAAGATATACAACACCCCACTAAATTTTCTAACTCCCATTTCTTAAGCTGAACCGTATCATGAAGCACTTACTACGGAAAAAGCAAAATGCAAAAAATAATAAGCATTTTCGGTAAACTTTCTCCGAAAGAACTTCAACCAACAAACTTACAGCAAACTATGTACCCTTTGATATTTTGACGGAAAATATTTTAGGATTTTTTTACTTATGAATATGAACGAAAACAATTGATTTTATTTTTTTAAAGAAAACTGCCTGGAAATATTTTTTTTTCTGGGAGTAAATTACCCCTTAGGATTTTTAAGTGAAGAGTAGTCTACGCCACGTTATAGAAATCTTAAAGATCTGTTTTTTAATTACACTAAAAAATAAAATAACATTTAAACACTTTTGCAACAGATTTCGAAGAGAAAATGGGTCAAAAAGGAGCATGTTCTTGTCCAGAAAGCGCTAATTCTCAAACCAGTATTCCAATAACACTTATTTATAACATTTATCCTTGAAAACAGTTGTATGTTAATTTTTGCAGAAATATCCGGGACAGTTGGAAAACATACTGTGACAACTACATTTGGTCTCTGCTATATAACAATAAAAACACATATAATCATGGTAATGCCGGCTAGGCTAAAGGAGACTATGATGATGAGAAATGGTGGAATGAAGAAAGTGGGGGGAAACGGGACAATCCCGAGAAAACCAAAGCACACAGTGTTTGTCCATCATAGAGCTCACTTGGCGCGAGCTGAGATCAAACCAAGGACCTCATGCACCAGAGGTGAACGCTCTACCACCAAGACGTATATAATGATTGTGCGAGCATCACTGCAACAAGATGATAGTGAGCCAAGAAAATCCGCGCAAACGTTAGACCCAATGAAGGTAATGATCCCCATTGATAAAGAACCTGAACCCTTGACGAACGGGAGTCCGGTGGAGTGAATGGATGCTATAATCTGGCTATCGTGAGTATTACTCAGGATAGCGAGTCTGAGCCGATAGAGAGTCAGCCCCTTTAATCAGTACTGTTTCATTCGCATCGTTTTCTTTTTCATTGAAGACCGTCAAAAAAGTGAAATAAACAAAAATGTTAAGGTACAAAAAAGTATTTTACAATTTTAGAAATAGTAGATATCCCGCCCTTCATCTGTCCATCGTTCGCACAGTAACTCCTTTGTCATTAATATGGGTTTCCAATGTTTTCCATCAATACTTGGAGTAGCCCCCAAGCGGAAGAAGAATCTGCATCTGTTCACTAACATAACCTTGTGCTATGTTTGCTGTAAATCGAAATCTTTGTTTTACGTCCCATGGTTATGCCGGTTAGGCTAAAGGGGACGGTGATGATGAATAATGAAATGGTGGAATGAAGAAAGTGGGAGGAAACGGGAGAACCCGAGGAAACCCACGCACACGGTGTTTATCCACCACAAAGTTCACTTGGCGGGTGGGAGATCGAACCCGGGACCCCAAGCACCAAAGGTGAACGCTCTACCACTGAACCACCGCGGCCCCACTATGTTTGCTGTGTTTCGTACCTCAAACACATCATGTTCATCAATTTCCACTATCAGTTCATGATTGTGATTCAAAGATCAACAATGTTCTACCCAGAAATGAGAAAAATACATAAAAAAAAAAAAACATTTTTTCCTCCCTGTTCCACCACTTCTTTCTTCACAGTTAATTCTCTACCATCCACACAGTATTAAAATTATGTATTAATGTATTAAAATATTTCATAGATCAATCCCCGCTATTCTTTCTCTCGTTCCACTTAGACCTACCTTCCCATAGAGGGCACAACTCTTAAGTGATTAGGTAGTCCAGGGCTAGTAAAAAGCAGTGTCAATGACATCAGTCTTCTACAGGGTGCTTTGTTAATATCATTTCGTAAGTATACAGGGTGATCCATAATTATGCATATATTTGATTGATTGTAGTATTTGTAATTTTGGATAAAAAGTTTCGATATGGCAACACAGGGTGTCTACTAAAATTCCCAAATGAAATTTCGTGACCTTTTCTTTACCAAACCATAAAATTTCCTAACATTCTCAAGAGCGAATTTGGATGCAAATTAGGCCAAATTTTCATGCATGCGATAGAATACTTTGCTTGCGATTCAGTGGCGTCTAAAGCCCATCATAAAGACATTTTTGATGGTGAATTTTGACATTTGATAGAACAAAATTTTTCAGTCTATGCTTATATTTGTACAGATAAAAAAAATCGTGACCCAAAAGCTAAATTTCTTGACTTTCATGACTGTTTTCTGATTCGTGACCGATAGACACCCTGCAACACTATTTAGCCTGAGAGTGGGGATAACGGTCACTGAAGTTACAACAGTTAGTGTATGCCAGACAGGGTGGTGGGGCTGAACGAAATATTCCCGAACCGCTGGATCGCTCGACGTGAGTCTGGAGTGACCAGCTCGATCTCCCGTTTTTTTCCACCTGATTTTTTCTTGGGGTCTTTTAAAAAGGACAAAGTGTATGAACATCACATACGCAATTTGGCCGAACTACGGGAAGCTATCACAGAAGAGTTCCACAGGATACCAGTACGAGTCTGTCAAGTTGCTTGTGGCATGTATCAATTTGGATGGTACATTGGTGGACCATGCCATGAAGAACAGAAATTAAAATTCTTGTAAGGAAAAGTATGGGAGCAGTGTGTTTATGTTCAGTTTTACGTTCAAATTATGTTGCTAATTCCCTTACCGCAGTGTTTGAAACATAATTACGGATCACGCAGTATATGGTTAGTATTCGTTAATTTCGTAATTTCAGTATAATTTGTTGCTAACTAACTTTTCCCTACAGAAATTCAATTTTGTAGCTGAATGTGCAGTTAAATATAGTGGAAAATTTTCTACCTAACATCACTATACATAATATCCAAAATTGTCCGGCTTATGAAAAGTTTTTTTCCACTTGTTTCTACATCGTGATGAAAATTTTCCGATCTATGAAAATTCCTTTCACTTGTTTCTACAGAGTAATAAAACTTTCCGATTCACAAAAAGTCGTTTTACTTTTTGCTTCAAAATGATGGAAATTTTCCAACTCATAAAAAGTTCTTCAATTTTTCAATATAAGACAGAAAATATTTCGATTCATGAAAAATTGTTTAATTTGTTCCTACATTCTACTGAAAATTGTCTGAGCCATGAAAATTTTCAGATTCTTTAAACGATCTTTCACTTTTTTACATTTCTATACATGAATTCAACCAATTTTATGATTGCTGAGGGATTGTTACTTGATTACTGATATTTTTTTTAGAACGGAAAATTTTCCGAAAAAATATAGCGGAAAAATTTTCCACCTCACATCACTAATCCTATTCTTCCAGTCTGGAACAAGGAGAGAGTGCCACAAGAGGGAAAGGAATCCTTTCAATTCACAAGAAATGCCCCAAATATATTAGCAAGATTAACTCGAGAACTAAAGGACCCATCTAACAACATATGAAATGGTAGTAGACCTTAATGAGCTTAGTGGGTATATGAATTATGTTATTCATGTCTTTTGTTTTGGACTTATTGCCCACCAGATTTCTTATTGAAAAATATTTGTTAGTAAAATGTAAGTGTACACCCCGATTTTCATCTCCTATAATTCGAGAACCAAACATTTGTACACCATAACATTTCTTATGCTTAGTCACCTGGTAAAGGTCTATTGTCTTGATAAATTTGGTCAAAATCGGGTGAGTTTCATCAATTGTGTTTTAATGCAGTTTCTTGATTTCACTAAGTCCAAACCGAAATTTAATGAGCAATAACGCGAAAACGATTGGTCAAGTTTGAATGTGACAGCATGCAATACAAAATATTCTTTCATTAAATTGAAATCCAAATTTGATGGCTATAATTCAGGAACCAAAAAATTGCACACCATATTTCATATGTGTATTAAGTTTGTGAAGTTCTATCACCATCCCACTTTCGGTCAAGATCGGATGAATTTTATCGATCACATGTCATATATATTATTCTTGTGATTGATTAAAAAAAATAAAATAAATAAAATAAAAAGTAACTTAAGAATGAAGATAAAGATGGCGAAGGTACTCAAGACCGTTAATCTATGAAAACATTTTAGTAGCAAGTGAGATAAATTTCTTACAATTAGGCTCTCCAGTGTGGTTTGAATGAGATTATCCCCAACAGAAATGATTTGAAAAATTGTACAAAGTAACCAAAAAAAGTTCTTGCCGCTTTTGACGTTCCATTTGTTATAAGCTCAGAGACGAAATGACATGTGTCAACCTCGCGATCGGGAGCTAGTCTGACCACTGAGCTTCAGTATATAGGCACGTTGCGTACATACAACAATCATAGCTCGTCCAGTGTCGAAGAGAAATGGAGATAGCTAAGCAGCTTGTTCGCGTGTGTTCGTTGTATGACTAAGGTGGGGCTGTCAGTTGCCGCATATGCCAGGCATTTATGGAGAATGCCAGGCATTGGTTCCAGAAATTCCGTCCGGAAGATGTGAGCCTTTCAGATGAACCATGCACTGGATGACTAGGTCCTGAAAGCAGCCATCGAGAACAGTAATCTAACGTGTGATGAACTGGCAGAAAAGTTCCATGTTGCCGCTTAAACAATCAAACTGTACTTGCATGGGATAGGGAAATCATACAAGTTAAGCAAGTGGGCACCCTACACATTGTCGGCAGCCAACAAGAAACAAGTGAGAGCTTGTTTTTCCTTGCTCACTGGTGACGAAAAGTGCGTCCTCTATGACACTCCGACGTGTACCAGACATTGGTTATTGCATCGTGACCCTGTTCCTCACACCTCAAGACCACGTCTGCATCCACGAAAGATTAAGCTCTCTGCATGGTAGAACTGTCTAAGTCGTGCATTACGAGATCCTTCCAGCTGGTTATACCATCACTGTTGACCTCTCTCTCAGCAGTTGCAAAGGGTGCACCGCGCATTGCGGCAGGCGAAGTCGGCACCGGTGAATCACAAGGATGTAATGTTCCTGCACGACAATGCCAAGCCACATGTAGCAAAGAGGACTCGGGAGACCCTTCAGCAACTTGGCTGGGAGAACAAACAACCACTTCCGTGGGAGATCTTTGCAAATGAAGTAGAATGCGGAACGCACACACGAACTTCTTTGCCGCAGTTTTATTACCAGAGTATTGTACAGCTGTAAAAACGTTGGCAAAAGATGTTGGATGCTGATGGAGATTACTTTGACACCTAAAGGTACGTACCGTTAACTGTATTTCTCTCACTGCTCTAGAACGGCAATTACTTTTTTGGTTATCTTGTATTACTAGAAACGTAATAGATGAAATAGCATAACGAAATGACAAAGGAAGAAAATAATCGCAGTTGTTAGTCAGCCTTGAAAATGGATAATCTTTACCTCAAACAGGACTTACAAATAACTACTACAGCATTTATATTGGCAAATATATTTGCTACGAAATTTTTGTACAATGTAAAAGCTATTTGAGTAAACGTTTTGTACAACTGTTACTCATACAAAAAATATCCCTTATTACATTTATACAGATCTATGAAAAAAAGTGACATTCATATAAAATAAAGAACTATTTTTCACAACACTTCAACATCGTTAGTATGTAATAGTTCTAAAAAGGAACAATTAATTTAGATCTTAATTGGAGTAGTACAATAAACATCAACAATACTGTTGGTGCACAACCTCCTCTAATAATAATAATATTTCATCATTATGCAAGAATAAAAGGATACACAATACAAGACTTGTATATTGCCTTACCTTAAGATACTGCACACTATATCTAGTTGTGACAAATTATTACTCTTATATAATACTGCACGAGCAAAGTACTAGGTACACAACTTTTGTTTAAGAGAGTCTTAAATACAATTTTTGTACCAAGATTTTTGTTTTAATGTTCGCCTACATATAAAGTTGGAAATTGTCCTGTAAAGAAAAACTACAAAGGTTCATCCTAGATTTGTCAAGTCCTTTTGTGTATGCGTATTACAGAACAAAATATTTCATTATATTACAAACGGAAGACTACACCGTTGTTCTGTAGATATACATCATGACTATAGTCCTTTGCGAAACTAGGAGGCATTGCGAAGACTTTGTAATAATATAAGAACAAATGCAATATTTAAACACACAACTTCACTGCATTGCACTCTTCTAGTAACTCGTGAGAGCTTTTAAAAACACTGAAACTCTTCCTATCTACGTATTTCAAGACAATGTGAAGTCTATTGAAGTTCTAATACACGTATCTATCTATTATTATCCACTATTTCTGGAGGAAAAATAAATAAAAAGTAAGCCCACAACAAACGTCTATACAACTCTCGACACCGAGTTGCTTTTCACTATCAAAGTGTCGCTTGTCACTCTCAAGTTCAATGCTCGTGTGCAAGTATCTCCGTTTGTTGCTTCCACAAGTTGATCGAGTCAAAGTGAGATGGGACTGTCAGTAAGGCATCTTCTGCAGAGCGTGTGAGATCACAATTCTAAAAGTTGAGAAAAGAAAAGAAAATGAGCTCGGTTAAATTTTTGAGTTTATTCTAAGTGGCAGCAAGATTTAATATCCTAACTTACCAGTTAAATCTAAATTTGTTTATTGAAATTTCGAATGTATGGTTGAATATTTAATATTGTTTTCATTCAACATTTAACGGATTCGCACTGTACTCTAATTTACTGAAAATCAGCTTTATTTTCAAAACAAATCATACTAGTTACAAACTACAGAGGGAAAACAGAGTGGTTTTAAAAATGTGTTCTTTGAAGACCACGCCTTGCTTATTTTCACTGCCAGCTTAAACAAAATGAAAATATCGTAAAAACTTACAAAGAAATCAAATTTAAATCAAACGTTTTGGTCCTTTCGAATCCTTTCCCAGCTAAAATAAATTGAAAGTGACTATGTTTATAACTTAATAACTCTTCAACCACCCGATCTTGATCAAATTTTCGACATAGATGAGGTTCCGACCTGGGATGATTTTTATCATTTTACTTCGACGGTGCAACGTAGGGGAGGAGGAGGCGGATACACATATGTAAAAAATGAAAATGAACGTGACTCACTTTGTGACTTCATCACTCTTGAACCACCCGACGGATCTCGGATCAAGTTTTGAATGTGTATGTGGTTCGAGCCTGGGATGGTTTATATCATATCATTTTGACGGTGCAACTCAGGGGAGAGGGAGAGACATTTAAAAATAACCGAAAATAACCAATATTACTGTCGAATCCAGTTTTCGGGTCGCTGAGATGAACAGTGACACTTTCAATGCCGTTTAAACCCATGTCACTAAACACAAAAATAGCATATTTCACGGGTACCAAACACTTGATATAAGGAGTTGTGCATTTAAAAGTTTTATTTTAACCCAGCAAAGGGGGTAATCGATGCTAGTAAATAATAATAAAAAAGTCACCCCTAACAACCTGTATAAGAATCGCGTAGTACTTGCGATTCTATATATCACATGCAAGGTGAGTACATGATTTCCACCGATTTATTAATCGTAACAACTTTGTTTTCCCTCTCCGGGCATCAGTTAACACGAAAGTACAGCCAATTTAAGCAATAAAGTAAGTATACTTATTTCTGCTGACGACTGTACAAAAAAACACTTAAATTTATTGTCTTGCCGGTTTCACTAGAAATAAAATGATAAAAAGTGAGCCCCTAGGTCATTACAAAACCCTGAAGATAAGCATCTTAAAGCAATATAGTAATCGTAAAGCAATATATTCACATAAGTAATATACTCACCTTTGGTTTCTTCCGGTAAGTATTAACACATTCCACTGGTAACTTGGTAAACTCAACGTTACAACTATAGCCCTCAATGGTAAGTTTGATGATGGTATGCAAAGGAACATCCATATATGGCAGATCATCTGAAAATAAAGGAAACGTTTCATTAGTGAATTATTTCTATTAAAATAAGAATGTATAATTCATAAGTCTCCGTCATTCGCAATCAACTTAAGTTAAAAACTTCATGAGAACTGGACGACTCAAGTATGATGTTTGTATGAATGACGCTTTAACATTTGGAGCAATTAACGCTACCTACAGTTTCTATTGGTATTTCTTACTTCAATAAACAACACGTACAATTTTCAATAGTGGTTCATAGTTAAGTGAGGAAGCGCAAATTTCCTGTGCATGTGGTATCGGGTTCTATTTCCGGTGGGGGTACGTGCTTTTAAGTTCCATCTTCGATGTTTTGAAGGGATAATGATCTACAATCACCAACAAATTTGAAGTCAATTATCCTCCACATATTAGTAGAAAAAGACAACGCAATATTTGCGGTTTATCACTGTCTATTTATACAGTAATAGAAAAAAAACTAGTTAATATAAATACATAAACCTTCCATTTTCCCTATTTCTGTTTTATGGTGGAAGAAGAACCATAATAATAAAAGCAGGCACATCTATGTATTTACTCCTACCATTCACAAATGCATCCAAGTGATACTGCGGGTGATTTGCATTCTTCACACAGAATTCGTCTGAACTCGAAATCTCGCACGAAATTCGAACGCCTCATCTCGGCATCTTAATGACTCCCCCCCCCCCTTCCCTCTTTTAGGCCAAATATTAAGGAACGCAGATTTAATTATAGTTTATTTCTTTAATAGGAGTGCAGTTCGGTAAATTCTTTAAAGTTCACGTGCTGGATTTTACAACAGTATCTGGATATCTCCTTTGACTGGATTTGCGGGGTTGCAATGTCTCAACACCCACTGTCTCTCTCTCTCAATACTATGGCTAATGTGAAGCAGATGTCAGGCAATGTAAAAGCAGGGAAGCTAATCTTGAGAACAGGTATTTCTTTTAAAAAGGAAAATAATGCAAATCTGTAATTTTTCTTTAATATATGATATGAATAACTTATAAAGAACAGATTTCTCTGCTCCCAGGGCATCCACATTTTGCTACAATCGAGTATAATACATATACAGGAAAACTATATGTTAAACAGCAATCTTCTAATCACTGACTGAAAGAACAACGTTTGGAACTGTGCAACTAAGAGACAACGTGGACTTGACAAGCGGCTGCCAAATGTTTGAAATGAGGGTTCTGGGCTTCCACTTGTTATCGGGGATGCTTTCAACAAATTCCCGCAGACGATGACTTATTTATGGCACTAGCCACCACACGCAGAAAGCGGCATCCTTTATATACAAACTGCACATCTATTGACGAAATAAACTACACTTCAAATAAAAATGCTAAATACCTTATTACATGCCTCTAACCTTAAGGGATACCGAAATATGGACCTCCATTTCTTTCCTTTCTGCGTCGAATTAAATTAAAATTTATATATATACACACAAATTTAAAGTTTTTAACTTAAGCAGTTTGATCTAGACGTTGATCAGCCAGTCAGCTGGGATGACTTCTTTCATATACAGAGAGGAACCGCCTTGACGATGTATTACCCTCGAGAAACAAATGACCAATCGTTTATGCCGTGCAACTAAACCATACCTATCCCCCCCCCCCCACCTCCTTTATATTAAGTATATTACTGAGGAATTTCCAGCTTCATAATTACTAGAAAGACCACAACAGTTCTGCATTATTCGACATATACTGAGTAAATTAAATAACTAGAAATATAACCTAGAAATATAACCTCTAAGACACTCACCTGGTTTCTTATTCAGGAAGTATCCCAGCATACATCGAAGTATGGCCTGGTGGCTCACTACGAGAATATTTGATTCTCTCTCAAGCTCAACAAGAACAGGCTCCAGCCTTTCCATAATATCCACATAGGATTCGCCCCAAGGATATCTATAGCGTAGTTTATCCTGATCTCTCCACGCGAACTCCTGAGGGTATTTCTCTTGCATTTCCTCGTATGTAAGACCTTCGCAAACACCCTACAAAGTAAGAATGCAAGATTACTATTACGTAACTTTCTACAGCGAATGGTAGAACCTTTCAAGCATGATAGTCGATCTCCGCCAGAAAGACTAAGTTCATATGCATTCGCCATGCCGACAATCCCGACTAATCTTCATCACGCCTAGTAATGCTGTGAAATTACTTTAAAAGTAAATCTGATTATTTTCTTTTTCTTGTCCCTTATCCAAATAATGTACTGATTCCAATAATCAGAAAATCAATTAACATTAATTTCCTGAAAGCAGTTTCCCATCGGAAATGATGTGTGTTTTGATTAAGTAATCACTATGATGTGTCAGGCCAGCTCTTAATTTACTTCTACATATAATCTTTACTATACTACTGCTAAAAAAAACACCTAAAATTAATAGACCAAATAGTCAATATTCAACCGAAATCATCTCCCATCAGCCCTCAGTCAGCTACCAGTATAGTCTAATTGATTCATATTAAGTTCTAAAATGAAGGAGTTATAAGATAACTGTTGGAAAATCACCAATTCATTAAAAAGCTACAGAAATCAACCGATACAGCTACAACACTTAAGAGGATGTCGATCCAGATTGAAGCATTATAAATGAATGAGCTTAACGTCTCTCATAAGCATTCTCACATTTGAAATTAGGATTTACCGTTCCACGTAAGATCCGAACTTTATATTTTCACCAGCAATCGAATTCGGGTCTCCCACGCCAAACGAAAGAACCCTAACCAGTTACCTACAACAAAGCTCGCACTAGAAATGAGTATCCCACAACGTTAATATCTAACTAATATGATACAGAGACACCTATTTAATCAATAACCTGTCATATTGATACTGCGGAAATTATTTAGTTTCAACAAACTAAAGAGAAGTCACTATGGTACGTGACAACATTAGATAAAGGGCATTAACAACAAAACAGAAGAAGAAAGAAAGAAAAATTGCTTAACTTAAAATCTGACAAAGCGAACACTTATTAAGCTTTCTATCTAAGAAGCATACTGTCACTACTTACAGCATCTAACTCATTGAGCGCCTCCAAACTTTCCATAGGTGCGTTAATTCCTTTCGCTGTTTGAATAGTCCTCTTCTTTTCACTGGTCCACACCCTCAGTCCAGGAATTGCGGCCTCGTTAAAATGTCGTGCTAAAGTTATTCCATACATTTGTCCACGCGGAGAGAGATCAGCATCGCCTCCAATTTTTCCCAACATATTATATTCGCTCTCTCCATGCTGTGAAGAAAAGTGTCCTTATAGTCTTTAATTGAAAGGAATCACGTAACAAGTAGTACACGAATTAAAGGACTTTTACAGGGAAGGAGTTGAAGTGCATTTAAGAGAAAGATATGTACAATTCAATATATTTTGCATTGTATACTCTTTATCTATTATATATACATACACATCTTCCCTGGAAATACTTTCTATTCATTACAGAATGAATATGTTATCTTTAGAGGTTTCCCCTCTCCCTTCACTTCCCCGGAAATTCGAACACTGAAGATAAGACAACTACAAATTTAGAAATTTGCCTCTGTTTACACTTTAGTAGCAATCCATACATTTACAAATTACCTAAGTAACTGACACTTTCACAACATCTATCTGAACTGTGCATAAAATATCTGACATAAACTTACCCTAGAGAAATACAGCGTCTTAGGAAATGGCTTGATGTTTGAAAGAAAGTAGAGAACTTTACATGGAAGATGTCCGTTGAGTTTATGTGCTCTGACGTCTTCTCCTGAAACAATACGGAAAAAGTCAATTGTAGATCATATGTATCTCCATGACAAAATTACGGTACAACTCCTTTCACAATTTGAACTGAATCAAGAGCAATCGTCACAATGACATCTGCTTTATTTTTTACTAAATGTGAAATACCGATTCAAAGAACAAGAATGTCTCTTCCTGCTCAAATAAGTAACGCTTGCGGTCTTTGGTTTGATTCTTGGAGGTACTTGCATCAGGAAAACCCAAGTAGTGGTCAGATCTCATTTTAAGAAGGTCCCGTCTCATGAAGTGTTGGTACTGAAAAGGGGTGTTAAACTCCAGCCAATCAGTACTGACAGAAAGCTGATATGTACCAACCAAGGAAGTGGACTTTTAATTACGGAACAAGCTCTGTAAATGAATACGAAAATTGCTTATTTACCTTCTACACACCCTTGATTTGTCAAAGAGAGGCATTTCTCCACACAGCGTACATATTATTGACAAATATCCAATGGAATCGTTACATACTCACCTAATATTACTATTTGCATGGCTAATACAGAAATATTGTACGTGACAAGACAAAAACAGACTTAAATCCCTACGACTTCCTTAATATTGTTAAGTATCCTAAATCCTCAATTATATACAGTGTCCCACAAAGAGGTTTACACTGAATATTAATAACAGAGAAGGTATTAAATATAAACTGATCAAATTATTATTTGGCTGTCATGATTAGTGTGTGTAGCCATTCACTTTTTTTTTTTTTATTTTCAGTTTAGTTGCCAGTAGCTAATAATAATAATAATAATAATAATAATAATAATAATAATAATAATAATAATAATAATAATAATAATAATAACTTGTTACTTTTAGTTCAAGTTATTCAAGTTTAGTGTAAACCCCTTTGCGGGGCAACGTGTACATGAAGTAAAAAGTAATCGAAAGTAGGTAACTATTACTAAATCTTACCAGCATTGATCAGCTTTATATAGCTATAATGTCCTTCTGTTTTATTATCAATAGTTTCATATTGTTCAGTGTAATGCTCTATTTTCAGAAGGTAATCTTTACGAGCTTTTTCGACGCTCATTTCCTTATAATCTGAACTATGCTTCATTACTTCCTGCAAAATAAAGAGAGAATATCCTGAGTTTTACTCTGACATTAATTAGCTCAAATATAATAAGCACTAAACATATTTTCTAAACAATGCTAATACACACAAATATTCAAAACTCGCTACAAAATCTACATAGGTTTTACTGCAGTTAAAGCTCCTCTAACTAAGAACTGTTAAAAGAACTAAATACCATATTTTATCATATATATATATATATATATATATATTAAAAAACATTGTACATTAGACGAATTCCTCGTTAGATGTAAATGCAAGTATATACAGAGTGAAAAAACGAAAACGGCCGAGAATCGAACTCAAATTTCTACCTTCCGTACCCATGTTTTAACCAATACGCTACCCATTCCGCTTCCTGACAGCCATATATTTCACCAATTTTGAAGTCGGCGCTCAGCCTTCTTAGTACAATTTCTCAGTCGTGCATTTTCCCACCCTTTATGTATCATATTAGTTCCTAATTAACATGTAGCTCGAACTGGAAATACGGCCTGGGTGTATCCTGGGTGTAAAGTTCTAAATGAAATGAAATCTTTCAGTTTTACGTCCCACGATTATGCCGGTTAGGTTAAAGGAGACGGTGATGATGAGAAATGAATGGAATAGTGGAATGAATAAAAGTGACGAGAAACGGGAAAAAATGAGAAAACCTACGCACACGGTGTTTGTCTACCACAAAGTTCACTTGGCGCGAGCTGGGATCGATCCAGGGACCCCAAGCACCAGAGGTGAACACTCTACCACTGAGCCACCGCAGCCTCTGTTAAGTTCTAGTTGGCAAAACTATGGATAAAAGACGTTTGGGCAGACGAAGAAGGAAGGGTAATACAAAGTTGAATCTTACAAAGATGAGCAACCTCACGACTGGCATAGGGCACAAGATGCAACTGCGAATGAAAAGAAGTGGGTCTGCAGCGATGAACTTTAGGGTTTCTTAAAGTGAATGATTTTAAGTGAAAGAAACTGAGGAGACAAAATGACTCAAATTCTTGTTGTTATTCACCTATCTCCCAAGTATAGGATTCATTTACTTTCGTTTCCAAATCTTGTTTGTTTTTCAAAACTACCTATCAAAGAACAATAAAATGCTCCCATATTACAAAAGTGAAAGATATTAAGTTTTCTCTAAATGATTCACCAGGAAGAAAGAAAACAGAAGATATTAAAGAAAAGAGCAGCAGCTGTGAAAGATCAGATTCAGCACAATAATAGTGCCTCGAGCTTCTACTTTCACTTGATTCTGAAGACGTTTTAAAGTAACCTCAACTATTTTCTGCATAGCTAAAACGCACTGAGAAAAAATAATGAAATCATACGACAATGACATATACAGGCTAGATTATTACGGGGAAAAAAATAAAAGAAAATATTATTATACCTACTATTCTTTTTTAATGAGGAGATACTGTTGAAACAGTATAATATACTTACTTGAATGTTCTTTTCAACAATTTCCTCGTCGTCACAAATGGACTCCACAAACAGAACTTTGCAACCCATTATCTTTGCAAACAATTCATGTACCAATTGTCTTCGTGCACGAGTTGCATTAGTTCCATCCAAAATCTGAAAGGAAAAGCGTATCTATTTAGTATTCTGTGAAACCGTATGTGTAAATTTAAGAGCATTATTTTTTTCTAAATAAAATAATTGAAGCCACAAACTATTAGAATAAGAACATCGGTATACTTGAAGCTATTACATCTGTTACGAACTATCCACCACCGTAGCATGATGTACATAGTTTAATCATACCGGCAATGTTATTTAACTGTGATTATCGTTTATAAATCTTTAGATGGGCATTCCTGAGTTAATAGATATAACCACTTATCAGTATAGTTCCTTTAGTAGTTAGTTACGAATATTAAACTATAATATTGCACAAGAAAGAGAGATTACTTGTGGATAAAGTAAACGGACTCTCACACCCAACACAGAATTTTCGGAATTGGCACAGCATTCTGAAAAAAATACGATATCATTTGAAGAAAAAGGAAATATCGATCTCCTGTTTAGAAAGCCAAAAATATCGGCAGTGGGAGCCGGAGCGCTAATAAAAATCACTGAAGTTCCCAACTTAACATTTTGTGGGAGATAATGCCATAGCCAGATGAGTTAATTTTTGTACTGTGTAGCCCCACGTTAATGAAAACTTTACTATGCTAACGGAAAGATTAAAGGTCGACGAAGCATCTCCAATTGCACTCAGAAAAATATATACTTCTCAGAATATAACGATTTCATTAAATGAAACAAGGTGGTTAAATAAAATGTGTAAAATAATAGAAATAGAACTTAAGATGATTCGAAAGCGTCCTATAACGAAGTCTTAACATTTTAATCAGTTCTTACACCAATCCTATCCAAAGATGAGATAATGACTTATTACAGATCGAATATAGTCATTCAAAAACTTAAAAAATAACAAAAATAAATGAATTACAGTGTATATCAAGCTGAAAAATAGGAACCCATCAAATGTAAAACTTTTTATACACAACTGTAAATCCAACACATGCACGAGATTCAATAGATCTTTCCGTCTTCTACGTACTGATACGCAATACTCGCCAAATACATTATTTACATTGCAGGAGTGGCTCCTGTTTGAAATACATATATAAGGCGAGTTTTCCATCTGATGAACTCTCAAAACTGCATTACAGGTAACTTCTACATCCTAATTCCGTCTGAAACTGAGGAACATGACATATTTACAAATTTTTGACAAAAAGAAGTACGAATTCATTTCGCACCCGAAAGTATAAGATATGGGAAGAATTTTCCAGAATAAAGTTGGTCAGAACCTATATATTTTTAAAGTTTCACATCGGATTCAAGTGTTAAAAAAGATTTTAGATGACCGGCTGCAAAATTTCCTACCTAAACTCTTTCTGATTAACAAAGCGAGACCGCTAATAGTTTACCTACGCTTATTCGCAAGATGGCAATACTAACCGCAACATCTCCTTGTTGATTCAACCATTCTGCAGCATCTTCCATTGCATCCAGTGCACAATTCTTTCTGATTTCCATTGCTTCTTCATTATCAGCGCGGAAAAAGTCATGGCTGTCGTATTGCTCTATACGTTTCCTCCTATACTCACTCACCCTGAAAACTAAGGATACGAAAAAATGTATCTTCTATAAATTATAATTCGAACATTATTTAAAAATTTGATCTTTACAAATTCAAATATTTATCATATTGCCCGCAGGATGCATGAAAAGACAGAAGAGATTATCTTCTCGTACACTTTTCTCTGAATAATTGTTCCAAACAAGAAATATGCTATAACAAAAATCCATACAGTTGATCGCTGTTGGAATGTCCCGTCAGCAGTAACATCTTGGTTGAAAATTACTGTATAGTCGTGATAAAATCCTAACCTGATACAAAAATATTCGTACCGTTTAATACAAAAAGTATACTAAATAATGAACTACATATTCTCATTGGCCCTATTCTCTCTCATATTCCAGCTGCCATTTTTGCACTTTTTCAAAACTTTTTTAAAACTCGAATTAATACGGTGTGTGTTCAGGCTTCCTCTGGTAAACGTTTCAATGACTAAAAATATGTTAATGTTAATTTATTCTAATTTTTACAAGAAAAACATATCTAACCGTATTATTCGGTGAAAACACACAGTATTGCTTAATGATATGTCAAATATTTTTTTCTAGACATTTAATGAAAGGAAAAATAAAAAATACATCTGCAGGTCGAAGGCCTAGTTGGTACTGTTTATCGTATACGGGTGTTTGACAGCATCACTCTATTTTCATTTCTCTTAATGCGGGCAAGTGGTACAAGTATAATTACATAAAACTCTCTTAAGCTATACTTTTAATTTTAAAACCCTCTCATTATCATCAACTGCGAAAATATCTCTTCAATCTTACCGTTTCTATACACATATCAGTTAAATATTTCTTCATTTTGTTCTCATTTTTATGAAAACTATATCTAACTGCATTATGCGGGGAAAACGAAGTATTGCGTCATCATGTCAAATATTTTCTGTTGGTATTTAATGAAAGGAAAAAAAAAATGGATATGCAGGTTAAAGGCCTAATTGAAAATGTTTATTGTATACAGGAGTTTGAAAGTATCACACCTTTCTGTACGTTATATAAATGAGGTGTTAACTTCTTTTCGATAGAACACTTCAAATATCACTCATTCCAATTATCTTTAAGTCTATACACTCTGGTACGTTGGTCCGAAACACTTAAAGAAGGTAAAAGGACGATATAAAGAAGAGGAGAGATTTCTCGAAAGTACAGATAACAAGACTGAGAAAATGCCAGCATGATCAGGAAGAAAAAAAAAAAAAAAAAAAAACCCTCTTGAGATACCTTCCTACAAAATTTGCTACTGCCAGCTCCTCTCTTTCCTAGGTTGCTAAATTAAAGGCAGTGACAACATGAAAATACCCTGGCGCACTGATTAAAGTTTGAGAAAATTCAGCAGGAAAAGTCCATCCCAGCGGTGTAACAAACTATGCGGTCCCGCCTTCAAAAAGAAATTTCGGCCCTCGTAGAAATATAATAAAAACGTACAGAAACTAAATGAGTTACAACTGGTTATCGAATATTCCAGCAGACGAATATAAAAGTTAATGCATGGTTTTTCGTTATTAGGTTGTATTATGTGCGGGAGTTATTCAGTAATTTAGCAGATAAATTATTAGTACTTTTTCACATTAGGATAAAGGACAGACATTCGATTTTCTGCAACCATGTATTTTTATCTGCCGCTCTACTATTAAAAAGCATGAAATTTAAAGAATTACATTTTCTTCAAGATAACACCATTTAATAAACAAATAATCATATTTGGAGTGATTCATCGATTCGGAAATTACTGAATTTGATAGTAAAAGTACTCCAATATGGGAATTTATGTTTCGTGCGTGGTGAAAGAATGCAGGTAGAAAGGGAAAAATGTATCATGATTCCAAGTATTATACATACTTCTGCTATTATCAATCTCTGGACTTTGGTGCATATCGAGTCTTCTTCATTTCAGTGCAGTGGAGTAACAATTTTTTAAATCAGAAAATTTGATGAAAACAAAATTAAGGCATCGATTAGGCATGAACAGACTGGACTTCTGTATACGATAAAATTATTAAAATCGAACTATCATTCTTTCACACAAATTATCTCAAATTGATTAAAAGATACTTGTAAAAACATACAAGAAATGAATACTAAATTTCTTAACTGAGTAGAGTGAGAAGGAGTGTAATAAATATTAAGTCTGTTTTGTACTTCATTAACTGCATTTATAATTTAGTTTTTCATAATAAACGTAGCTCCTTTTCAGGTTGGACGCATTCTGAAATTTATTTCGTTTATCCCTAAAATCATCTATTTTCTGAATTATACTAACTCAAAAAACCAGTACAACAACACACGCGATTAACATAGTAACATTCAATATTTAACATAACGGAAAATAGCCGTGCCGCAATTACCAGCACAGCTCAGGTCAGCTCAGTACACATTGTCCTAACTCATTCAGTCCAGGAGATTTCGCACGGCGAAAGTGTGTTAACAACCGAGATGGTGTCTGTGCGAACACTAATCAGTACTCGTGTATAGCCAAACGACAGCCGCCATGCTGAACGGGACGTTAAACTCAAAATCAACTCCTTAACAACCACAAAATTTCAAGTCCAAATTGACGCATCATTCTATATCCTTATTAATCATAATACGATATTAATATACACTACAGTACAGCTAATGGTTAACAACTTACCTTTCGAATTATAACCTATCCAATTGAGATATCGATTAAGCTTGTGTCCAATGACAGTTTTTCCTCGTGCTGGCAGACCGACGAGAACCACAAGAAGAGGTGGAAAGTGCTTATGCTGCGACGCTGAAAGAAAATAATGGTGTCAATGACAGTCTATATAACAATTTCACACACAAATCCATATCATGACACAAAACAATAACCCAGACTATCAATGCCGCCATATGCAAGAGATACAAACCTGCTAAAATACTGAAGGAGATCTAAGTGACACAGCTAACGAGTAGGCTCATTTCAGGTTTTGCTTGAAGAGAACTGTCCATCAATATAAGAATTTGACGTTTTTTATCTGTACTTCATTAATCAAAATATTTGTACGTTCCAAACTCAGGGAAGGGGCCAAATCTTCCCGTCCCTCCCAAATAACGCTTCTGATCTCAATATTTCATCACAACGGCAGCAATGATGGAAAACCTTTCTTATCAAAATCTTCAACCATACGGCGGAAATTGGGTACCTGGATAACGCAAAATATCGCACTTGTTACATTTGCATCTTCAGCACTTTTATTGTGAGGTTTTATTTTTAAAATATAACACCCCCCCCCCAAAAAAAAAAGTAATCTGTTCTGCAGTGGCGTACCAAAGTGAGGTAGGATTAAAATTCCTTTTGAGAAAAAAATACTATGGCAAAATACAAATTTACTGTATTAAGATATTCTGTATACAGGGTGGACCATTTAACTTGATGTGTCCTTGTAACTTTAAACTAATTGACATAAAACGCGCTAAACGTTTCCACTGTGGAAATATCCATTGGGGTACATTGTTTGGCATACTCTGTGATACCGCAAAGTTAACAGTGCTGCCAAGCCAATGTAATATTTATTTTTTAAATGGCACTATGTCAGGTTATTACATATTTAAAATCTACATGTAAATGAAAACATCGAACACCACACTTGTCACGCAGTGTTGCAACCTAAGGACGCCACAGTATAACAAACCTCGAAAAACAAAATTTTGGAGGATTCAACAGTAATTATGCAAGTAACATGGACCGGACAATGCAATACAAAGTATCTTAATGTCAAGTACTACGGTCAGCATATGATGTATTTGGAACACGTAGAAACAAAGTTAAAAAGAACTGAAAATTTAACTTTTTCCGAAGGACTTTTATTTCAAAAAAGCGTTTAGATAATATCACAAAGAATGGCGTACTGGTTTCCACTAGACAAACATCTTAATGCCGTTTACAGCAATTTGATATCTCAAACCATTCGGGAGATATGAAAAAAAAAAAATAGTAACATTTGATTTATAGCTTAAAATAATGTATTTGTAGGAACTTTACAAAACAACTTTTGATTTACTTTGCTCTATAACAGTGGTTCTCGAACTTTCCGATAACGCAGATCCACTGTTCATTCGGAAAGTGATCTGTGGACCCCCTTGCAATCCTATCTGAAATTTTACATGGTATAAAAAATACACTGATTAGAATTACTAATGACAAGATAAAGATCAAGAAAAATAATGTAATAAGTAATTTATTCTGAAGATACACAACTGTTTCCTAGTGAAGGAAATTTCAATTGAAAATACAGTAACTTTTAAAACTGAAAATCATTTAAATAAGAAAAAAGAAAGAAATCCACTGACTATGTTCTCAAATGTGGGGTCACTAATATGAGGAATGAAATTCTGTATTCTTCCATAACTGCATTGAAATCAGGAATAAGTTTTGCCACCAACTTGCCGTGAGTTCCATTTTATTACAACACATTTCAATTTTTAGGCGTCGCGGAGCCCCAGGGGTCCGTGGACCCCATTTTGAGAACTACTGCTCTATAACATTGCAACAATACTCTTTAGTAGGTGTAATATTCTCGGCATTCATGATTTTACATAGTGTTGCAAACTTTAACCTATCTCCAGAACGATTTGAGATATCAAATTGCTGTAAACGGAATTTTGACCTTCACATCTATTGAAAACAATCTATGCAATTGAAGAAAATGTTTGTGTAAGTAGTCTTTCGAAATAAAGGCTCTTGAAAACAAACTTTCAATCCTTTGTAATTTGCTCATATTCACTTGAAATCCTTAATATCACTTTTTTTTCAGTTTATTAAGGACGGATTATTAAGGCAAGTAAATGATTACGGAAAAAATGGTGGAATGAGAATGTGGGAGGAGATGGGAAGTACCGTGACCCACGCACCAGAAGCGCTCTACCACTGAGCCACCATGGGCCTCTTATCATGTTCATAGTATTAGACACTAAAGTACTTCGGATCCGTCTGTCTCATTTGCATTACTGCTGTAGAGACCATCAAAATTTGAATATTTGTGGTACTGTAGCATCCTTAATTTGCAACACTAAATAAGACTGTAACATTGAAAGCTTTTTGCTTAACATATAAATTTGAAATATAGCTATAATAACCCGATATATTGCCATTTGAAAAAAATATAACTTCGTGTTAGATTGGCAACACTGTTAATTCAAAGCAAAGTCCCAATAGCTTCCAGTAAAAAATACTGCACTGCTACGACAAAATAAGTCTTAAGTCTTATAATGAGAAACTTAGATGTTACAGAAAACTTCTAGTAAAAGCCCTGAGACTAACAGTCACCGCTAAAAAAAAAAAAAAAAAAAAAAGAAAAAAAGAAAAAAATTCAAGACTTGACTATAGTGACGCCATGCTACTGGGAAACCACACTCTTGAAGGAAATTTAATTGTTCATAAGGCAGCCTTTCATTCCTTGTAGATCCTCAATCCGATTGTAAAAATTCTGTAAGTGCACGTAGACAGTTGAAAACCAGGAAGTGCAAACCTCGTAACTCATCAAAACCAACCGTTTCTGGAGAGCACAAGAAATACGACACGAGGTTTTAAAAAGTTAATTTTTTAGGTTCTTTTAATTGTGTTTTCGTTTACGAGCTTTTGCACACACGTAGATTCAGATGTGGGGAATTGAATGCAATTAAAATCTAAAATTCCATTTAAAGAAAAAGTGGAGATATGAGGTTTTGCACTTTCGCCGTCGATTTAGACAAAAGAGGGGACACAAAGAAAAAAATAGGTATTTCTTTTTCCTTTCAGATTTAGGTTTCATGGTAAGTTTCAGCTATCAGTCAGAGCTGGCAATACCTAGTGACGCAGCTTCAAAGAGGAATCTCTAGCTATAATAAGATTGGGAAATCCCAGGTTTGGAAAGAACTAAACAACAAAACTACGAACAGAAGTGAGACAATCCTTTTCTTTCTTTGAAATAAGATTGATTCCAACTCATAATTAAGAATTTAAAATTGTATGCATAAAATTCTGTGTAAATACTTTTAGTTTAATATCTTACAATTTTAAAGCTTTGTTTTGCAAAAGGAAACTTCTATTATGAAATCAGAAGCGAGAGGGAGCACTTTTTTCAAGAGCTTAATGACCATGAATCAATGAATTAGCTTTTGTAAACATATACATGGAGTGCCAAAAATGAATGGGGAAGGCGTTAAACGGCATGGAGGTTATTCGGAAGACTAAATTAGATCTGTGAAAGGAAGACCCCAATGCGGCTTAAAATGTGATGAGGTTATAAGAGGCCGAAGTCTTACATATGCCAAAATTTTGATAGATGTAAAGGGACGTCTATCAAACATACGTCCTGGTTACGCTACTTATAGGATAGATATCACCAAGGGCGCCCATGTTGTGGTTTCCAAGGGGGGGCAAGTATAAGCGACGGTTCAAAAATAGTTCAAATTTTACCGTAACTAATGTAAAAATTATATTGGATTTTCGATATTCTGAAGTACAATCTCGTCTACTGGGGGGGGGGGGGGGTGCGCCCTACCTTCCCCCTGATGGGCGCCTTTGGATATCATCTCTTATTTGTTACTATGCTCAATACTAATCAAACCTATATTATTAATATTATTATTATTATTGTGGGAGTATGTTTAGTACAAGGGGTCCAGAAGCTCGTAAAAACACAAAATTTACAGGAAAAATTAATGATGCAAGTACTTAGACGTAACATAACGTAACCAAATTTAACCTAACCTAACATAAACTAACGTAAGCTAACCTGAACTAGCCTAAACTAACGTAATATTAGTAGAAATAAGCGAAATTCTATCATTTTTTGTAAAATTATGCGGGATTCCTACACTAATATAACATAACCTAAACTAACCTAACGTAACCTAAACCAGCCTAACCTAACTTAAACTAAACGAATGTGCACAGAAATTACCAAAATTGTATCATTTTTTAGAAAAAACAGCTGGACCCCTTCTGCTAAACATAGGCCTTATTGTGGGCTGATTTTAAAAATGATAGCTTATATGTGTACGATATTTATACTTGCAAGATCAAGACTAGAGTTCGGTACATCATTGCAAACAAAATTTAATCCTTTCAACAACGTTTCATTAGGCTATTATGTCGTAAAATGAATAGAAACTATAACTCACCTACTTATGAATATTGGAGTCAATTTTAGGAAATACCGACATGAAGTGACACAAGAAAAATTGAGAAATGATTTGTTTAGAAAATACTTTACTGTAAATATCACAATGAATACTGGCTACATAATGTAGGTATAAGGGTACCAACGTATAATGAGTGAAACAAAACAATTTTAATAATGAAAACAATGAATATACAAACAAAACATACATCTGGCACTCTTACGAATATTGGAAAGGATTTCCCGTGTTCAATATGTAACAAATATTTTCTCAATTCCAGAGGGTTAACCATACATAACAGCAAATGCCACAATGATACTAATAAAGATAAGAAAGTGACCGATACTTGTGCGAGTCGTTATACAGCTAACCAATTTCCTAGTACACAAGACTTGAACACAAATGACAATAATAGGGATGGAAACGCGCTAATTTCTAAATATAATAATACTTTAGTAAGATTAAAATCGTCAATAGCCATGCTTCGAAGAGTCCCGCGAGGAGCAAGACATGCAATGGCAGATGCGCTATATGAAGTTCTTCAACAGATAGTGATATCTAATAATCTTGAATCATGGATGAATCTTTTATTTTTCCCCTACATAACACTTTGTATGCCTCCATCTTCTGTCAAAGTCACTAACCTTACTACATGGGTGAAACAGAGGATCCAACTATGGTCAAATAGTTGTTGTGACGATATAACAAACCTAACAAGTTTGAAGAAGAACACATACAAACGCAACAAAACTGCTAACAAATCACCTAATGACATCTTAATCAAGCACATAGAGAATAAACTGGCAGATGGAGACGTACATGGAGCTGTTCGACTTCTTACTTCTGAAGATACTTTAGCCTCAACAGATGCCACCACATTGAAAGTCCTAAAAGAGAAACATCCTGCACATCCTTCTGGATTTACGCCATCCGACACAGCAGATTTTAATATTAATATTAATAGAGTCACATCCAACGAATTCTTAAAAGCGCTTAAATCCTTCCCTTCAGGTTCTGCAGGAGGTATAGATAACATGCGCCCTTCAATTCTTAAAGATTTAATACTTTATAATGCACATGATTCCAAAGATCGCCTAATTAAGATAGCATGTGAATTCCTATCTAAGGTTATATCAGGGAATATGCCTAAAGAATTAAGACCAATATTCTTTGGGGCATCGCTAATAGCTCTGACAAAGAAAAGTGGAGGTATTAGACCTATTGCAATAGGGAACATGTGGAGAAGACTTTCGTCTAAAATAATTTGTGGAAGAATTAAACAACCTCTAGTTCAATTTCTCTCTCCACACCAACTTGGAGTAGGCATTCGATATGGAGCCGAGGCAGCAGCACATGCGGCTCGTATATATTATTCTTACCCTCACCAGAAACCTAAAGCTTTCTTAAAAATTGATTTCAGGAATGCTTTTAATGAGATAGACAGGGACGTAATGTTATCAGTCGTAAAAGAAAAATTTCCTTCGATCTATCCCTATGTACACCAAAGTTATGCTCAGTCCAGCAATTTATATTATGGTAAACACATCATTTTGTCACAAAGAGGAGTACAGCAAGGAGATCCTTTAGGTCCAGCATTATTCGCAATAACTTTACAGTCCATAGTCGATAACATACACACAGATTTGAATGTTTGGTACTTAGATGATGGAACCATAGCTGGAGATCCGGATACCGTATTAAATACATTAAAAGTGATCTATACACAGGGAATTAGAGTTGGTCTACATCTCAATTTTTCGAAATGTGAAGTTAGCTTTCTTGGAACAACGAAAGAGCATATGCACATACTCCTCACATCATACAATGAGGTAGCTCCGGGCATTCAATTAATGTCTCCTTCAAACGCTTATCTCCTAGGAACTGGCCTCACAACAGAATCAAGAAAAACCTTGTTAACTGAGAGCATAACCAAACTGGAGATGTATTTCGCACGTCTGTCATTAATCTCAGCACATTCTGCCTTTTATTTATTAAGGACATCATTTACTACTCCAAGATTACTATATTTTCTGAGAAGTTCACCTTCATGGAAGGAAGAAGATTTATTAGAACGCTTTGATAACACCGTAAAATCTGGTTTAGAATCTATCCTAAATTGCTTCCTTGAGGATAACACATGGCTTCAGGCTTCTCTGCCAGTTGGTTTTGGTGGATTAGGCATCCGACGAGCCATAGATTTGGCTATTCCCGCCTTCTTGGCATCATTCTATGGTTCCCGATGTCTAATAGAATCACTTCTCCAACAGGATATAAGCTTCCACATGGATTCTGAAGTTAAAGATTGCTCTTCCACTTGGTCACTTCTAGTTGGATCTGAATTACCCGAATTTAGTACCAGAGCAAAGCAATCCACGTGGGAAGAACCTATTTTTAAATCACACTTCTCCTTTTTACTACGGTCTTCAGACAGCCTAGAAGACAAGGCTAGAATAATTGCTGCATCATCCATAGAAGGAGGAGCTTGGCTTAAAGCTTTACCTTCGTTCTCTCTAGGTCTTCATCTCAGTAATGAGAGTTTTCGAATAGCAGTTGCGTTACGGTTGGGAGCAAATATATGTGAACCTCATAAATGTCAGGCATGTAGGAATCCAGTAGATAAAAAAGGACTGCATGGACTGTCTTGCATAAAAAGTACAGGTAGATGTCCCCGACACTCAACTGTCAATGACATTATAATGAGAGCACTCATTTCAGCAGGTATACCGGCAATAAGGGAGCCAAATGGATGTAGTAGAACGGATGGTAAAAGACCAGATGGGATGACCTTAATACCTTGGAAGAGAGGCAAATCATTGATTTGGGATTTTACATGCACAGATACTTTCGCTCCTTCCAACCTTCCTTTCTCCTCACTCCAAGCGGGCAATGTAGCCAGTCGAAAGGAAACAGAAAAAAGAAGAAAATACAGCAACCTAACAGAGAAGTACCAATTTGTACCCATTGCCATTGAATCCAGTGGATCCTGGGGCAAAGAAGGTCTCAGTTTTATAAAGGAAGTAGGTAAACGCATCACTCAATTGTCTGGTGATGATAGAGCAAGCACCTTCCTAATTCAGAGAATAAGTATGGCAGTACAAAGAGGTAATGCAACCTCTATATTAGGAACCATACCACCAGGTAAAGAGCTAGAGGAGATTTTTCTTCTTTAAAATACGTTTCTTTAAGTCATCTGATTGTTTTATGCTAGAAGAAGAAGAAATTTGATTTGTATA
The DNA here is from genome assembly GCF_964235325.1 of Thermobia domestica. Lineage (NCBI taxonomy): Eukaryota > Metazoa > Arthropoda > Insecta > Zygentoma > Lepismatidae > Thermobia > Thermobia domestica. The sequence continues at coordinate 179,914,993 of NC_137466.1, forward strand.
TAAAGTTATCTCTAGTATGTGATTTGCATTAGGATTGTTCTGTTTATGTACATGTTATTTAAACTTATTAGTTTTTTAGTTACATTTCACTCAGTTACTTTCAATATTCTTACCAAATTCCTTCTCGTGGTGTATACATGACATTATAATAATAAATGGTATGTATTTTAAGAAGAGTGTCAAAATCTATTAATCTAATCTGAGCCCTTTACTTTAATCAGCAAGTAATTAAACATAAATTCTAAATATTGACGGATGGACATTATGTGCAATAGTTTCGAAAATGTCTCCATTTCGAAGCTATAAAATATTTTGTAATAATATGACAAGGAATGATTGTTTAAACCCATAATACTCTTATTTCTCTATTGTTTCAACACGTTATTTATATTATAGGCACTTAATTATTATTATATGCATGTTTATATTTCAACAATGACAAAGTGCTGTATTTTTGCCATTAAGTTGTTCGTGGGACAAAAATATTACTTTTTTTTTTTCTTTTAATACACATTTACCCAAGAATTTTAGGTTAGGCGAAGTTATTCTGTTGTTATGTGGCCCATCGCTAAACATCAGGACAAAATAATAATAATAATAAAATAAATATGCCAAATCTAAACGAAAGTACTTTGAATCAGGTTCTCTCACTTGCAAATACAGTGCTTCTAATTTGAAACTGGTCCCGGTATCTTTCGTACATTTACCCCTGGGCCGGTTTAAAATTTAACGCAATATATTTAATGCATTATAATACTGCAACACATGTGACGGGCGAACCTTCACTCCAGTTATCCTTAGGCAGACAAGAGAAATTACACTACTAATTTTAGCAAAATAGTCCAAACTTCCCTAATCCTAAGCTAACCCGACCCTACTCTATTAGGTGCAGATTAAGTCTATTATAACTTTTTAAAGCGGTCCTACTTAACGATGTGCAGCTGGAGTGGGTATTGCAAAGTTTAACCCCGAAAAGAGTTCTGTAATCTTCTTGTATCTAAATAACTTGTATGTTTAACTATTGCAAAATTATTGATGAAAAGCTTCTTACTAGATTTACAATTTCGACTTACCTTTTCTGTTTTTCAGCAACAAAATTGGTCGCCCCTCCAGGTCTTTCTCCAATTGGCTATTTTTAGTTGGCTTCTCAGGGATAACGCTGGTAACAATTGGTGCCATTCTGATTTGTAGTTTTAACAATCAATTATAGCAAAAATGTACTTTAACAACGTATTCAGCTGACCCAAAGCCAATGACGACGTGTATAACAAGATCGTTCGATTGTCGAAAACCACGAATTTCTAAATACTGTACCAGTACAATGCAGTACGCTGTTGGTCTATGGAATAACTCTTTAGCAACTTTCTCGCAAAATAATACACACCTATGTTCAATTTTAAAAGTTAAACTAAGTACTACATATACAGTTCCGAAAAATGATCAGATGATGTATGCCGAATAAATGATTGAAGGTCCGCCCTCATTCCAGTGCGATATTTAACTTTCGGAGCCAGTGTACAGGCTTTGGCTAGGTTTAAAGGTGTAATTATTTTATAAACTAAGGCCAATTATCAACATTATTAGCCTCAGTTCGTATAAACCGTCTCTTCAGCTTCGCGAGTTCTCTGAGCTTAAACAACACAAAACACTTCCTTCAGAAAATAAGTATTCTTTCAAATTCGATTCTCCGGACTCAGTTACCGTTTTGAAACTTGGAATTTCTTGTTGCAAGCACTATGTCGTCCATGGATTTGATAATTCTGAACGAAGTCCGAGAGCATCGGTTGACGATGTTTTCGTTCTCTCTCCTGAAACGCAGCCAAGATTGTTCTGGATTATTTTTGTACACACATGCACTCTGCCAAATGATTAAAGTCTGCGAAACAACGATACGTTTCCACAAAACTCTCGTCCAGTCAGAAATCTCAAGACGAATTCTCTTGTATGCACTGAAAATTCAAGCAACTTATGAACTATCAGCTGGTAATAGCACAACAAACAGCGAATGATCTTAGATCTTCACCAAGTGCACTGCAACATCGATTTTCTTCTTTAATTCGCGCAGCGAGCGGCTTTGTGTAGAAAAGTATTTCCTCCGCGCATGCGCATTCCGTTACTTTTGTGGTGGGATGAGAAAAAGACTAGGGGAGGGGGGATAAAGGAAATAGGTCGGGCTAGATCGATTATTCTGGAGGTAAAATTTGTTAACCATTTTTCATAATAATATTGCTCCGTTAATTGTAAAAGGAAAAATGAAGTAGATTTGTCGCATACATTGAAACAGAAAACAAAATAGGCTATCTAATAGATAAATAATTTAATAAATGTGATTTATAGATACTTGTACTCAGTGCACAGAGGCAAATTTAAGTGCATGTAGCTATTGATTTTCGATTAATATCAATTCTCGTGGATGTATGTTATATTCACAATATTCCATTTAAGTAAATAAATAATTGAAGTTTTCTTTGAAGTCAATAGAAACATTCAGCAGACTCAAGGGCGCCCATCTTCCAAAATCGGAGAATTGTTTGAAATTTAACGTCACTTTTGAGCACCGAGGTCATGTATGGTTATATGCAATAGTATAACCATAACTATACTGTTAAAGTTTATTGTTCGAACACTATATTTCTCGAATATTAGTTATTCGAATAATATACGTTATTCAAACAATGAATAAGTTTTTTAAAAAGTTAATTGATTAACCGGACACTCGTCAGTAACTTTATTTCCCAAACTGAAATACCCGTACTTCGCACGGGGAGGATGAAGTTAAAGTAAAGAACTGAGTGAAATATATAAATAGGGAAGAGCTATCCCTTCGGCATTATCCTTGTCGAGCCGGATATCCTTGTCCATTATCCTTGTTTCGGACCAGCTGACATGTCCCATTTCCCTAGGCTGGCACCAATCAGTTTGGCGATTCCGAACATTAAAAATTTTGGAGATTTTATTTCCCCCACCCTCCATGACGATGGGGGCTCAAGTTGGACGTGAACGGCGTCGGAAGTGTCACTATTCATCTCAGCGACTCTGAAAACTGTGAAAATGAAATATTTAACTTTTACGTCCCACGATTATGCCGGTTAGGTTAAAGGAGACGGTGATTATGAGAAATGAATGAAATGGTGGAATGAAGAAAGTGGGAGGAAACGGGAGAACCCCGAGAAAACCCACGAGCAGGGAGTTTGTCCACCAGAAAGTCCTCACTGCGCGAGCTGGGATCGAACCAGGGACCCCAAGCACCGGAGGTGAACTCTCTACCACTGAGCCACCGCGCCCCCTGAAAACTATGAATTTGACACTAATATTCGTTGAGAGCTCCCTCGTGGCTATATGGTTAACTTACGCGCCTTTCACATGGGTGTCTAGGTTTGATTCCAGGTGGCAGTTCATATAGTTTGATTCCCCTTTTAAGTTGTAGGTTCATGTCTCATATAGCCTTTCTGCTGAAAGGAACTCTAAACTCCAATCCATCACTCCATGCTCGGACTTCAAGATATTCGAAAGCTTTATCTCATCTTTAAGATGTGAAGCATTAGATTTGATGTTCGATCGAGAGCCAAAACTGTTGATCGTAATAAATCTTATTCAAGCTTGTAACAAGGCTTTTGTTTCTGTTCTGTATTCTACGTGCCACGTGCCAACACTTTAACGTGCGTAATACTTTGAAGGATTATCGAGTCATGAATGATAGTTAACTGTATCCTGTGTCGATAACCAAAAAATTGGATATACATCATCGGTATAGATGTTTGTGTATTTATGTGGCCGTGACAGAGCATTAAGTGTTCAATGGCACCAGCTGCACCTTATTAACAGTTAATCGGGGTTAAATAAAATAGTTTAACAATGGAGTAAACATTTTAATGCAAATTAACGTTGAATTGAAGCGAGAGAGAACTATAAATTGGTGCAAAGCAATAGTTCAATATTCTTCCTCAATTCATGTATATTAGCTGTGCAGATATTACATTGCACTGATTAATTGTGTCCAAATACAGTGAACGTAACTATTATGGAAAGGGTTATAATGTGTAATCACACGCACTTTGGAGGAATAGTAACCAAAAAGTTAATTCCTAGTAATTGTTCAAACTGCTAATGAATTCTGACGAAATTTTATGTGGTGGGCTTGTAACGACTGATAGAAATAAATTGTTTTGAATTAGTCCCAGAAGCGACAGTCCTATTAGCGACAGGAACTGTTATCTGTCCTATGAGCGACCGATTCATTTACATTGAGATGATGGAAGATGATATGATTCCCTCTCGTAAAATATGTTTGCCTCTGGCGTTATTAGCGCTCGAACAACCTTGCTACGAAAAATGTACGTGCCAGTAATACAGTTCATCAAATATATTTTCCCTCTCAAATAACTTAGCGAGACCACAGGGACATTTCCATGAAAAGTATATTCTTATGCAATTATTGAAAATCCAGTTGTAATATCTCCTTTCTTCAAAAGCTCTGTTTTCTGTACTTAATTTGATTCAAATCTAATTACTCACTAAGCACAGTAATATATTTTATTTTGAAGAACTTAAATGTGTAACAGTTTTGCCAACTATGTACTTTTTTAGACTTCCAAAGACACTGAATAAAATAAAAAAAAAGTCAATGATAAAAGACAGCTTTTGAGATCCTTTACATCTGATTGGCTATTCTCAACCAATCTCACCAATTACAATGCAGTTCACTCTAAACAATCCAAAAGGTAAACAAACTCTTTAAACTACGTTCCTCCCTATTGTAAGCTACTAAAACGTAAACTAATTGCTTAATTTGCCTTCCTTCCTTGTTTTGACTTATACATAAAAGCTTGTCGTATAGCAATCTGAAATACGAGTAATCCCTTATAACTAGACGAGCTGTTAAGTCCTGCGAGAGATTTGTAACTTGTGTAATAATTTCTTCGAATACTTTTTTTTTTTTTTAAGATTTCTTTGATATCCTCAAGTGGTAAACACCCTCTTTCCATGAGCGCTCGATGGGAAGGCAGGGATCACCCCCCTGGCTCACCAAAATGTATACGTAATATAGCAAACCACGTATATTAAATACCAGATATACCAGACATTGTACAGCAACCATGAAGATGCCCCTCCCTAGAAAATTTTCTTCGGGCGCCCCTACCTCTTTCTGATTTCTTTCTTATGCCATAAACATATTCAATTTAAACTTATGCTCCGCATCATTTTAACATGATTTTTTTAATTATATTAGAATCATAGACAAAGGCGGAGCTACTCTAAATATTTAGTTAGTTTTCCCCTTGATATAGTCAGTGTATTCATAGAAAATAATTCAAAAATATTTAGGAAAAACCATACAAAATATTGTTAGTGTAATGAGAGTAGTCTCACGTATTAAATTCAGGTAGAGCGAAATTTTTCATAGTACATTTTTTAGGTTCTAAATCGCATTAGCATGAAACAAGTTAAAGAAGAGAGAACCTTGTCTTCTTCCATTATCTTAGTATGAACGAATCGGTGACTCATTGAGCAGTTAACAGATCGAATCGGTCGCTTATAGGACAGTTAACAGTTCCTGTCGCTAATAGGAATGTCGCAAGTGTGACGACACCATTGTTTTGGTGGTCAGATAGTAATTGCAAACGTCTCGGAGAAATAATCACTCCAAAAACACTTTTTCCAATAGAGTCCAATGAAAAGTTAGAAAGGCACCAGACTATATGAAAATGATATCAACAATTGAATAGAATTTTCGAAATAAAGAAAAGGAGAAATCTTGTGTTATTTCTTCTATAGATTTTTTTGAAATATATTGGGCCTTATGCAGAGTCATTTTGACGTATGATTAGCGTCATTCTAAAGGTCAGACTACTGCAGGAATCATATGTTAGTCGAATTCTTTAGTATGGCACTAATCACGCGACAGAACGACTCTGCATAAGGCCCAATATATTTCACTTTAGTCACCGTAATACGGTAGGTGTAGTGTTTTATTCAGTCTTCTTGATTTCCAAATGGAGAAGGAATCTAAAGCCTAGGATGGAGGCCATATTCATTACCTACATGCTACAAAGCTTCGTTGTGATCATGTGGATAGCATATGTGCAGGGCTGGATTAACCTATCTGGAGGCCCGGTGCTAGAAAAAAATATGTGACCCCTGCTGACTTCATCTAATACATTTCTGTAAAAGTACAGTAGGAAAAAAAGGGAATATGTTTAATATTTTTGGTCATATTTTATTTTATGATGATGATTGTATCTTCATGATTCTTTTTAGGTAGCCAGTTGAGATTTTGATCAGAGTGGAGGGCCCTGTCCAACTGGAGGCCCAGGGTTATAGGCCCCCTAATCCCCCCCTCTTGATCCGGCCCTGCATATGTGCCTTTTGTGTGGGAGGTTCGGCAGGAGCTAATGTGTAGTTCAGATCGCATGCTAAGCTGTAAGTTCACGTCTCATATATTCTCATATATAAACTCAAATTCAATCCAAATCTAACCTACCTGTTACGCCTATATTTCAAAAGTTGGATGGGGAATTTCTCTTAACCTAACTGGATAGAATACTGATAGAAGTTATCTTAGATATTTTTTTATCTTTTATTTATTTATTTATTATTGTTTTAATCAATTGAGCAAGCATTTTTATTTATTTTGTGCAGGTTGAATATCTAGTATTTTCATGAACATTTAAAACCAATCTGATCATCTAGAGAATTCTCAAGTGTTTCCAAGTCATAGATAGCTTGCAGCTTCTATGATAATTGAAAATTACTTAAGAAGTAGAGCTCTGACATTATCATCTGATATTCAACATCTTCGAACCTGAAATCAGATTTGCGCTAAAAATGCATATGCTAACTATATTTGTGTATGAATGTATTATTATTAGGAAGTATTTTTTTTTTCTTTTTCATTCAGATAATAAGTTTGAACGCAAAATGTGAGAAAAAATAATAAAATAAAGTTTCTCAAATCTTTTTTTCAATCTATTATATTAAACAATGTTTTTCATTATTATACTTAGTATCTACTATATTATTTAGTGGATCTATATATATTATCTAGGAGTTTTCATAAAAATAGTAGATATCAGTAATATCTGTACGTGCATGTGAATCATTACTTTCCTTTTGTATTTACAAGTTGTATGTATCGTCAGCTGATTCCTTTTAGACGAACTCATGTTGCTTCTCTCGGAAATTCCAGAAGATACGCATCATCAAAGATAATTTCTAGACTAAACCAGTATAAATTGGTTTTATCTGTCCATTTTTCTTTTTTCTTTTTTAACTCAAGGAGAGGGTGAGTGAAAGCGAGGGTTGGACGAGGCCTTCTCAAATGACCTTGACTAGAACACCCTTATTGGTAGTGTTGCCAGTTTGGGGTAAAAGTTGCTAAATCTTTGGCATTTGACTTCCAAGATAGCTACAACTTTTTTCCCCGATTGGCGATATTTTTTATTTGTGACACAATCAGCTCCAGGAATATAAATGAATAAAGTTTACCTCGGGACCAAAACACAGTACACCCTGGGCAGTTTAATATGTAACAATAAAGGCGCGGAAAGTGATGTCACAGGACTGCTACCTGTTGAAATTTTCATGACCCAAGTCAACATTTCCTTTTCCAGGGACTAAAGCTTCCAATTGAACCATTGAGTCAAATGAAAGCTGTGAGTCTAGACAACCAATATGGGTGAGGAAAATAGATACACGTGGTGTGAATCAAATGGATACATATGGGATAGAACGTATCAAATGACAATTTGGCGATTTTTGTGCTGCGAACAACCTATTCTTCTGTAATCAAGCACTACTAGTTCGAAACAGTTTTTGGTGTTTCTTCTTTATGTTTCTCATGTTTCTTTTCGTTTCTTTCAACTAACGTAAGGGATAAGTTGAGTAAGTATACGAAAGCTTGACCATCCTTCCACAATCTCGCTTTGTTTCCTGTTACGACAGCCCTCTAACGGAAGACATTTGCAACCTTCTTGTAATTTGCACGCATCCATTGAGAGCTATAAGCAATATTAATAGCAAGCATATTAGCGTAGAAGCGTATTGAAGTGGGTATTAGATTCTATTTTTGGACTTCTTCCTCTTCTTTTTGTAAATTTTTACATATCTTTACTAAAAATTCACTCTGACCTATGCACTTATATTATTACTAATCTGTGTTACAGTTTTGACAAGGTCATTTTCTTCATTAGAAACATTATTTGATATGCAGCTTCGGAAATAGGCAAGGGCGCTGATCTTGGGGGGGGGCGCCCCCAAAGCTTATGTGGGGCCCTCTATTGTATTTATGAATATACAATATTTGGCACAATTTGAATGCAATTCGTCTTAAAATCCTGCGTCTGAATGCCCCCCCCCTAAATTTACAGTGAAATCGGCGCCCTTGGAAATAGGCCTATATATCAATATAATAGACAACGAAAACTAAAATGAGCAGTTTTTTTTTTTTTTTTTTTTTTTTTTTTTTTTTTTTTTTTTTTTAATGTCGGAAATATGATTCCCACCTTTAAGTGACTTTTCAACCCAAATTGGAGTCATTTGATCTCTCGTTTAGTGATTTCTTGTGGCAACATTTTGGCAACAATGCTGGAGTCAAGTGAAGTTTTATTGTGGACACGAAACACTACTTTCAAAAACAATGTGTTATTTTTCTTTTTTTTCATCGTTTCATTAGGCAGATTTTAGTCTAACTACCTCAATAAGGGATCTGGTTCGATTGCGTTGCCTTATGTCGGAGGAATGTTATGTTCTTGTTGATTTAAGAGTAGCGTTCCTTTTCAGCACCGAGGCGGTATGAGACGTGGGTCTAAACCACGTAATACATTCAAATTTTAATGCTCTTCCACCAGGAATCGAACTCCGGGCCACTTGATCGCAAGCTCTTGTAATATATTATCCAGGCGCCGGAACCTGGGGGCCCAGACCATCCCTTAAGACCCCAAAATATTTTCGATGTTTCACTATCATTTTTCTGTTTTTACTTCTATCTTGGATCGTGCTTCGACCAAGAAGAAGGATTACAAACAGAAATTCAACGCAGAATAAAATGTGTCTATGTAAATCAGAGAAAGATGAGCGGACTGTCGTGATAAGAAAGTGGCCGTGTATGAATAAAACTGGCGGTAATAAGACCGGCCATATGATATACAGTGGTGAAACCTGGCAATCACAAGGACCTGCCAAAAGAGGATGAAAGTGGCGGGAATGCGAATGTTAAGATGGATGTGTAGTGTGAGAAGGAAGGGTAGAATAAATAACGATTACATGAGAGCCAGTGTTAAGGCGGGACCCTTGAGTAAAATGTTTGAAGAATGAAGGCTGAGATGTACAATAGAACGAAGAAACGATGGCTATGTGGGAAAGAGAACTGTAAAGTTCGAAGTATCCGGAAAAGGAAAAGGGGAAGACCCAGGATGTAATGGAAGGACAAGGTACAAGATGATCTGAGGGGGAGGGGGTGGCGAATAGAGGATGTCCAGGAAAGAGTCGGCCCTTGGCAATTTGCCGCCCCATGCAATGGCATCATTTGCTGTCCTCCACTTTCTCCAGAAAGAACAAATTTTAGAAGTCACTGTTTTAAGTATGCTACCTCATCATGAACAACGAAGGGAAAGGAAAAATCACTCGCACTCAGAAAGGCCTAAACATTACAAATACAATCTCGTTGTAAATCTATTATGTTACTGAAAGATAAAGCAAACACACCTGTAGAGGAAAGATGGTAACCCTATTTATAAAATTCAATATCGAGCTTCAATCTCAATATATCAGTTTGCAATGCCAGTGCAACTAGCTCTATTATCTTTATTTCTTGATTTTCCTAAAACATATGTTAAGATTTTAAAAAAAAACTTGTTACCACCTTCAGTGATAAGGAACTTATTTATGACAAAGACAAGACTAGTTTTCATATCACAACTATGAACTAACTAAATGGAACAGGTGTTCGAGAATTGAGTTCTTATATTTGGCAACAATGAAAACGATTAATGCTGGGATTGTTTGACCATTTGCTTTAGCACTGTCCATTTGACCTTAAACTAATGCGACCTAAACAATTTATAAATGTATTATTTCAACACAAGGTCAGCTTAGTATATTTAACAACCATCATCATGAAGTCTGTTTCCAATAAGAAATATTTATTTTAAATAAAATACTTATGACAGATATTGCCGCCCCGTGCAAATGCATCTGTTACGCATATGGTAGAGCAGGCCCTAGTCCAGGATACCGGAGAGTGGAGGAAATAATTAAAGACCGAAACGACGCCCTTCCCCCATAAACGTGGGAAAGGACAGAAACAAAGATTTATTATTATTACAGGGATGCAAATAAGCAACAAAGTTTTACTAGCCCAAGAAAAAAAGCTACTAGCCACATCCAACAATAATAGAAATCATGTACTTACCTTCGTATGATAAATACTCGCCCTCACGGATGAACCACTCGCCCTGGGCGAGTGGTTATTTGCATCCCTGTATTATTATTATTATTATTATTATTATTATTATTATTATTATTATTATTATTATTATTATTATTATTATTATTATTATTATTATTATTATATTTATATTTATTGAAGTTTGGCGTGCCTTTCCAGCACCGATATCTATAGTAGGTGCGGGCCTCTTGTTTAAGAGATTCTAACTAGTAATCCATTCAAATTTTAAGGTATTCCAATCTCATTGGGCCAGGATCCCGTGAACCTAAGGCGTACGCACTAGCCACTAGAGCAGTGAAGAGGGCTGTTACTCTATTACTATAACTTTAATCTATTATTATTGCGAAATGTAGGCGTACTGCTCTTATTTTTAAAAATCTAAAGGAAACAAGAAAGTATCAAGAACAAGCAAAACACATTGAAGATTGCATGATTTTCCACGAAAGGTATTTTTCTGTTTCTTTTTTCTACCTTTTTTTTTTTTTTTTTTTTTTTTTTTTTAACAAATATTCATGCATGTTTCACGTGCTGACCACGAGATCAAGTTTTGGAGTGAGCGGGTATCGACTTCAGAAGAGAAAGAGAAAGAGAGATGGACATCCTGGTATGTTGCACGAAACCAGATAAAATTTGAATGAGTAGTGTCGACTGTCGCAACATGCGGTCAGAGTTGCGAAGAATCTTTTCATGCTAACAAAAGACTAGAGCCAAACGCTTCAACTATACGTGTTCTCTAACTTTGTTTTGGCAATGTCCCAGAGTAACAGAGCCATCGGATTGAAAATCTCACTCACTCACAGTTCCATTAGCAACGAATTCACTTTGGTTGTCCTTTCAGCGACCTTCATGTTCGGTTGGACGGTGTGAACGAATCTATGGCCTTGGTAATAATTGTTTTCACTCTTTCTTTTTCTTTATAATTACAAAAAGAAATAACGTGCATAAAAGTTTGCAAGTGATAAGAAGAAATTACAACTGACCAGAGAACATAGTGCAGTAACACTATACATTATCTGATCATATTAGTTTCCGCATAGATTTAAGATATTTATTTCCCTTAGCAAAAACAAATATTTATCTGAAAGATTAGAATTACTTCGACCTTTAAAACAACGTTTTATCACAACTTGTTATGAAGAAATAAACATTTAGAATTTACTACAGAACTCATTACTTTACAATACATGAACTTGGCTTAATAAATAAGCAAATAAGTATGATATGAAGCATCGTAATCAGTTTACGATTCATAGTGCTAGTGAAATAATTTGGCTTCCTTTGCTTGATGATTATTTTATTTATTATTATTATTATTATTATTATTATTATTATTATTATTATTATTATTATTATTATTATTATTATTATTATTATTATTATTATTATTATTATTATTATTATTATTAATGAAGGTTTGAGAATTCAATACTGCATCTGAAATCGTAGAAGGGATCAGACAAAAAGCATTCAATCCCATTTCGCCTAACCTTATCTCGCCTAAGGACTTCAGCCACTGATTTCTGCAAGTAAGAATTTCCGACATTTTAGTCGAGATGAGAATTGCTATCTTGTTTAATCCCATCTCGCCCAAAATGGTAACGAAGGAATTTCTGTGCTAATGAGGAAATTTATGTACAGCACTACATTATTAACCACCAGACTACGAAAATGTTAAAACAAATATATTTTGTTTTTTTTTTTAAAAAAGTCTACACTAGTATTAATCTTTATCACAGATCGTACATGCCTTGTATAAAAATCAATATCCTGATTTCAGTATTGATATTTTCTGTCAGCTATATATCAATATGAAAGATAATTTTCTAAAAAAAAAAAAAAAAAAAAAAAAAAAAAAAAAAGAAGTTGTTTACGAGTAAATTGGATTTTGATTTTCATTTTATATTATACGAATAGGGGGAGTCTATTATTTTTATTCTTGGAGAAAGAGCTGAGAAGTGTGAAAGCACATTTTAGAATCTCCTGAAAAACTTAAAATTTGGCATCCAGCATGTACACATACCAATAGACCAGCGTTTCCCAACCTTTTTCAACTTGCGGCACACTACAGGTGTAACTTGAATTCTCCCGGCACACCCATATATATATATATATATATATATATATATATATATATATATATATATATAATTACTACTATTATTTGTAAATATAAAATGCCGTGGTATTTTAATGTGATTACTGATCTTCTTACAGAGAAGAAAGCTCGATCACTGATTTCCCCCCGTGGTAAATCATTATGCTTATTTTTCATTCTAATTTTAAAATAGAAAACAATTGCAATGAAATATAGGACTCGGGTTTTAAAAAATCCACTTTCTCTTTCGAAAACTGTATCTAACCTTTAACTAAAAGGGAAGATCACTAAATAACGAACAAATAAACAAATCTCCTATGCTTTTAAAACACAAATGTAGGTAATTTGTATGCATGTTTGCTTTGTTGAATTTATGTTAAAATTTCAAGTTACGAAATAGTCTGCAACAATAAAGAAGCAATAATTGTCATGACAATGATAAATATGTTTTTCAACATTAAAAATGTACAGAAAACTAACACAGTATGAAACTTAAAATTGTAGATTTATAGTAGAGGTTCATAGTAATGTTAAATACAAATATACATTTTCCCCTATTTCTTGCAATTTGGTTCCTATAGAATTAATAATTTGTTTCATTTCCTCGCGGCACACCAGTGTGCCGCGGCACACCGGTTGGGAAACGCTGCAATAGACAAACAAAAGCATGAGAAACAAACGTGCTTCCTGTTGCTGAAATTACTGCTGCCACACAGCGGAAAGTGTGTTCTAAGTGTTTAAGCGTGTTCACCTCTGTGAAGTAAAGTAACGAAGTAATTTCTAGGATTTACTTAAAAAAAAAAAAAAAACTGTGACAAACATCTTGGCATTTCAGTTAAACGAATAAAACACAAGCTTTGACGCGATGTTGCCGAGTGCTAAGGGGAGTGGCTATGGCTAAGCAGACATACTATAGGGCGATCAGGTGATAGGGGATAGACGTAGATGTGTACAAAATAAACGTGACAATACCATTGGCCTCTCATTTGCTAGCAGCATTTAAAGGGAACTTGGAGCGCCGCCTTCAAATGCCAAAATGTTTGTCACGCCGTTTTTTAGGACCTTTTGTGTAATTTAAATCTATCCAAGGACAGCAGACTTCATTTCTGACCATTTTTTGATTTTCTATTCCAGTAGTCGGTCACGCTGAGATCTATGTACTATCAAAAGTTGATAATGGCGTAATTAAAAATTCCCTAATTAACAGTAGGCTATATACTGTACATCGTTTTCACAAGTGAACTAATAGCATTTTAAATTTAATTTAAAAGCTTGTAGCATAATTTGCTATCACGTAAAAATGTACTTTTCATGTTTTGCCACCCTCGTGTAGAAATATTCTGGCAATAAATGTATCTCTGAACGTGATTGGATTTACTATTGCATTGACTTTTGGCTCATCCTAGATAGATATAAGAAATACTTATGAAGTTAATAAAACTAACACACCTAAGTCAACATTGCAGGTTTTTTCTAACGGAAACACAAAATAGTTGGCAATCAATTTACACTTGTGTCAGTTTTTCCATGAAAATGCAATGAAAGAAAAGTGTCTTGTTAAACAAATAAATAAACAAAACTCACACGAATACGAGATAAACAGTTAATATAAACAAGCGACTAGAAGATACGGTACTTTTCTGTTTGCATTGCCGTCATCTGTCGTCGCTAAGTGAAGATCGTATCATACTTAGACAATGCATCACTTGTATGGTGAAAGGGCTTAAACGCCATTAGAAACAGGATAGGAAGAAAAGAAATTCCATTCATGTACTCTTCAAATGTTGATTCATTACTTCAAAAAGCGACAAATCTCTTAACGGCTTTTCTGAAACTACCGAAAAGCAATGAATCATATCCTATCTTTGGCATCGATTCAAAATCAGTTACGTACAGGAAATAGTGTTGCAAGAGAACAATTTTAACTTTTCATGAATCGAATATTCGTTTAATCATGTATCATTTTATCACAAATCAATCATGTAACTCAAGGATAGAGGATCTGCCTGTACAACAAAATTGTGAGGCCACACGCCACAGTTACGCCACACCCACTCTACCCGCTCCGCCCAATAGCATTGCAATATTCTGCGCCAACATTCACGGAGGAAACGAGAATAGCCAATCAGATGTGCAGATACTCGGTTGTTGATTTTTTTTTTTGGGGGGGGGCTTCATTAAGTTATTAGGATGAAAATACGTATGGGCAGATCCTCTATTTTATAACATCCTTGGTGTAATTTATAATTTTGACTTGTTTACTATTCCTAATCTTTGTCTAAATCACTTTTACTTACATGAAAGAAAGCTTAAAGTAGGAGGAAAGAGGAATAATACCCAGTGGTTAAGAATTCCAGCATATTTCTTAATGGCTGCGTGGACAATCATGCAATCATGACGACAAACATTAACGATGTTTATATTTTTTTAAACCGAATATATTTTATTTGACAAGCATAAGATAATCGTATTTAGTCGTACAATAAATTCCCATTTAATCTGAATCATGTTGCGTTACATTGACTTTCATAATATATGAAGTTTAAAAGAAATGAAACTTCTACTTTTACAACACACAATTATGCTCCATATGCTGAAGGAGACGGATGACTAATGAAAGTGAATGGTTGTGAAAGAATTAGTGGAAGGAAACTTATAAAATCCATGTGCATTATGTTGTCCACTACAAACTTACATAGCCTGAGATTAGAGATGTAAAAAAAAAAAAAAAAAAAAAAAAAAAAAAAAAAAAAACTTTCATATAAAACCGGGTTTTGGGAGGGACGGATTTTTTTTGGGGGGGGCTTGGGCTTTTCATGACTTTCATGACTATTTTCAAATAGCATTGTTGTTTTCCTGAAATGGATTCTGAAAGTAGAAAAATGCCTTAACAATATCCAGTACTTGTGAGTTCTATGTTCCATCTGAGGTTGGCTGTCTTAATGGCCTTAAGCTGGTGTAGCAATTGTTTCCAACAAGTGTGCGTTATGCAACCACCATATCCAAAATGTAATTTTGGTTGCTTAATCATTTTATCAATTTTATTTTTTTGTTTTTTACGTATTCTGTGTTTTAATTACTTTCGCTTTAGTGTGAAGAAATAGCCACGTTTTTTTTTTTTTTTTAGATTTAGTCTTGAGTTGTATGAGAATATTTTTTTTTCTGGAACGTGTGGCAGCTTAGTCCAAGGAAATTTCGGTGCATAAAAAAATCGGTGTAGGGAAAACTCGGTGTGGGGAAAGTTAGGTGTAAGGTGAATTCAGTGTAATCCATATTGCATATTACCACTTACGATAACTTACGAAATTCATATTATGAAAACGAAAACACCGTAAAATGCACCGAGTAAAATTTTATTACCTATTCCAAGAAAAGCAAATTTATTTGTTTGCTTTGAGACATATCTCTTGCATGTCTTTTGTGGAGTATTACTATAATAAGTTTTCATCACACAATGAATTTGACACTTTTTGTCAGAAATAAAACAATTGCAACTATAACTTTAAAGATAGAAACTACTAAAAACACCTTCCATATAATACATCATAGAACATATAGCCCTATATACATATGTAAGATGCAAAAATATATTGACCGAAAAGGTCTTACGAGGAAACCGATTCAAGTGTGACACGAAATTCTGGACGAGTTTATGCGAAAACGAGGTGTTTTTGTATACAATTAAACCCATTAGAGGGAAAAACCCTCGATCTCAACCGTTCTGGAGATATAGAGGAATAAGGGGAAACCTAATGATATGATATTTTGCGAATTTTTAAATATGTAGCGATAGTACAAGTAAAAAAGAGACTTTTAGAAATGAAGAATTTCTTTATCCACGAAACTATAGTAATACGTCGCCTTAGACATGAGGGTTACAAAACCTAAGAGTCTATAAAAATTGTAGGGTAGGAATGTTTTGGACGGGGAAGGTGAAAATATCGGAGTTCCATTGTTGCCTAAAATGGGCGTGTAAGGTGTCTATGTACAGATTTCTTGGCACGCTGAATCGAGTAAAAGCATCATCAATCAAATAGAACCAGAAAAGTTAAAAAAAAAAAAAAAAAAAAGTGGCCATCCGAATTTTCCGATCATTTATAATTTCTACAATTTTTAACCGATCGGAACTGTATGTGATATACAGTATATAAAGCCTACAGGTTTTGTTTTTCTAAGTGGAAAATACTATTTTTGTTTATTGATTTATATTTTGCATTTTAATATACTTATGTAACACAACTACACACTGTAGTACTTACGTTTGTAACAATATGTGTTTATGTTTCATATTATTTGATTTGTTTTTCTATAACGCTTTTGCACAGAACATGAAATTGTATTTTTGTTCACATAATAGCGTCTCTGTTCCTTTGGTAATATAATTAATACATTTTCATACCATCTTTTCTCATTTTCTACGAACTAAAGACATGATATATTAGCAAGTAATATCATACAGTTTTGTTCTTCGTGTCAGTGGCATTTATTATTCCTAATAGCCCTTCTTTTTCCGGCCCCGGGTAAAAGCTACGCCACTCACCTCAACATTCAACAACACTTTTATTCGCTCTGGTGCATCCTTCTTGACATTTAAATGCAATTTTCAAACATATTCACTCGCAACACAGCCGAAAATCCACAAAATATCAGGGCGTCAGATTTCCCCTTACCCCTCTATATCTCCGGAACGATTGAGATCGAGGTTTTCTCTCTCTCTCTCTCTCTCTCTCTCTCTCTCTCTCTCTCTCTCTCTAATGGGTTTAATTGTACGCAAAAACACTTCGCTTGCTCATAAACTCGTCCACAATTTCGTGTCACACGAATCGGTTTCCTCGTTAGTGGGATGGGCAATATAAAGCAGGATGGTTTTATCAGATAATACTGTAGTTGTACAAATAGTTGACTTCTCTTCCAATCAGATATTTCAGTTTAGGTGCCTTAAGTTAAGGTAAACAAGTACTGTAACCCTATTGGCTCCTTATTGACTTTTCCAATCAGGCGTAGATATTTTAGTAAATGCATTTATTCTTACACCTTTGAGTAACATGATGAATAAAGAAACTATGTCGTTTTTGAAAAATTTAGATTTAAATATTTATTTATAAAATAGACATAAATTGTTAGAACATTTCTGAAAAATGTGTTATTTTATTTATTTTTGGAAGTAGAAAAATCTAGGAGAAACCCTCTAAAACAGAAAAGAAAAAACAAGTTTTAAATTAGAATGTCGATTGGTAGCGATGGTGTCTTCGCTAAATCACACGAACGGACATCGAAAAACAAATTACTCGTCATGTAAGGGTCATAAAATGGTAAAATCTCCCGAAATCTCAAATTCAGATTATTTCACGATCACAATTATTTTAATTCCTTATAGTAGACATAATACGCTCCTTTATCCTCAAACTTAAGTTTCTAATGGATCCTACGATCTACTACAACGAATCTTTCTTTACATGTAGCATTCTCCACACCGAATTTTGGTACACCAAACTTTCCGTGCACCGAGTTTTCCTACACCGAGATTTCCTGCTCCCATATATATCTAAATGTGGGAAAGAACTAAATGTGGTGGCGTCTTTCCTGTTAGATTATATTGCCGATTATGTGCCTCTTAGTGTAAAAGAATTGCATCTTTTCTCTGATAATTATCCTGGACAAAATAAAAACCACACATTGTGTCGCGTTCTATTAGCATTAACAGACACTGGACGATTTTAGAAGATTGTGCATCATTTCCCACGCAGAGGTCACTCATATCTTCCGTGCGACCTGAATTTTAGTGTTATTCGACGTCTCATTAGAAATTGCAGCCGTATTTATACATTGTACGAACTGTGCACGCTAATCTGTAATGCAACTCGTGGTGGTCAAAATACTGTCAAACTTATCGACACCAGTAACATTACCGATTTTGCAACGTAGTGGCCTCGTCTAAAAAAAAAAAAAAAAAAAAAAAAAAAAAAAAAAAAAAAAACTGTGAAAACTACCATGTGTTCCTACAAAAATAGCAGTATTTTCAGATTTCTAAGTATCAATACTTTGAATATTGTGTGGATAAGGGCACTGTCAAAGTATCAGAATTTCAGAATTTATTAAAGGTTTGATATCTGACACCTTTTGCCAAGAATTGTACTTCCTTCGCCATGTACGTTCCCAGCTGCTCGTATGCCAATCAAGCTTGCTAAATTGAAGGATATACGAACTGCCTTCTCGTATGAACTGCCTGACGATGTCAAAGGATTTCATGAAGAGGTTCTTCAGTGGTTCACTACAGACGACAATGAAGCAGACTCAGATGTTGAATAATACATGCATGTACGAACTCATACATTATTGCACTTTAAACACCAACAATAAAATCCAGAAAATGTATTACACTGTCATTCATCAACGAATCTATAATTTTCTATGGAAAATACAACCTAACATAACTCACGTGGGCAGTAGTGATGAGTAAATTCCCGGGAAGATTCCCAAAAAAGGGAATTTTCGGAAATTTATGTACAATCACAAAGAAAATTGCATTCTATTACTATACTATGATTTCAAAGTTAAATTCGTTTTTATATCACACTATATTATTACTGTTGTCCCCAGAGGAGTCTTTAAAATGTATATTCTGAACGGTATTATGTTATTTTATTAATATTTTATTATATTTAGAGAGTATGCATAAATGTATATTTATTTACAATATGTTCTATCAAGTAAATATGTGTGAAAAAATGGTATAGTAAGTCCTAATACTTTTAAACCGCTAAACAGTTTAAATTTACATGTAAGTGGGTTTTCTACACTTGACTCTACTTCTGATATTATAAACATATTAAATTTTTAAATGTTATAAACAAATTAGGTTGGGTAACTGCTAGAAGATACATGTCCCACCATTTTATCAATATTTGCCCATAAATATTTATGTTCACAATACATTTGCAAGGTACTGACTTATCTTTATAATTTTGCACGTAACATTGCCACACAGGACCTTTCTTCCTACCCATTTCTCGAAATTACATACGTTAATTCACATGTAAGGAAGTCCGAGTACCTCTTCAGAAATTCGAGTCAGAGAGAGCAGACAGACCGACGTCTATTACTAAGGGTGGTTCGGGGTGCATTAATAATACTTCATCTCTATTTTTACATAATTTTTAAATTATTTTATAAAATGGTTCCTTTTCATTATTTATAAATTAGTACTTTGCTACTTTTTAGTGCAAATGAAAATGAGACTTAAAATCATATTATTAGTTATATAAGGTACAGTCAACGAATTTTAAATTTTTTAACCTTTAAATTATTTAAAATCTAGAAGTAAATAATAATAAATGAAAATAAAATAATTAGTCATATGTAGGGCAACCATAAAGCATAAAAAGCAGTAAAAGCATAATGGAATGTTTCACCTATGGTTGGTATGGTACCATATCTGTCATTTTGACCACTTTACATATCCAAATTTGCTAATCTTGTAAGCATAATAAAGCATAATTTACAGAAATAAAGCATAAAGCATAATGCTTAATGCTTTTTTATTCCAGAACCCTGTCTATGTGTACTAAAAAGAAAAATATGTTAATATATTGTGTGCAAAAGAAAAAAATCAATAAAGGCTGTTATCAATGCAGCAAACAATGGAAATCAACCGGCAATTGCCTTTACCTGTAACAATGCAAAGTTCGAATTCCTCCTCTCTCCACACCTTCCGCTCAGAATTACCCCCCTCAGTTTGTGTTAAAATGCAAGCAAGAGAGGTTGTGCTTATTCCAAGATGCCAAAATCAAGAGTATATGCAATCTCAGGGAGAGGCACGTAGCCAGGATTTCGTGAAGGGGGGGGTCCGTGGCATGAAATACTATGGTCATCACACCAGGGGATCGATCATTCTAAACAATTTTACTGGAACATATATTGGTTCGTTTAGCCAGGATTTCGTAACGGGGGGGGGGGGGACATGAAATTCTGAAGGCCCAGGAGCTCGATCAATCTAAACTACTTCACTATCAACTTATATTGGTTTGTAAGGATATGTTGGTAAATATTTTAATAAACTATGAAGAAATCTCGAGTAAAATAATAATAAAAATAACGTATTGAAAAAGATTATACAATATTTACATCCTTCCTCTGTTTATTCAAATATAACAATTTTCCTTTCATTATGACCTCAACTATTATAAAAAGTACATACTCAATAATGTCTTGTAAAATATTCTGCAATATCTGCGTTCCTTTTTCTGTTGAATCAAATGTTAACAGAACTTTCTTTCCACGTATATTTTTGTTTATATTATTCCGCCAACTATTGTCTGTTTCAAATGACAGGTTAAAGGAGCAGTAGAAAATTGTTTTTGAAATAACATGTTTGATATTGCAAGGATGCGATGACGAAAAATTATGATAAAAAATGTCCACCCTGTTACACAACGGCACTATGCTTTCGGAAGCTTGAAATCTCCCTGACTAGTAGCAGAAATTCTGAGAATTCCGAAACTTTTCTAGAAATTTCAAATACCCTGACTCTTCCAGGATATATCGGTCACCTCACAACCATGTATTGCAAGTAATACAAATTTCCCCATAAGAAAGAGTAACCAAAAGCTTCCTGTAGTTTATTTTTAACGCTGATCCTTCTTTTTCTCATTTCATTTTGTTTCATCCTTCCCTAATTTTTTTCATTTCTGGTCTCGAAGGGGAGGGTCTGGACCCCCCCGGACCCCCCTTGGCTACGTGCCTGTCAGGGAGTAAGAAAATTCCCAACTGACCATTTCAAAGTAGAAGGCGGTAATCTATTTTGCACTATTTGTTCTGAATTCATTAAATATGAGAAGTCTACTGTGCAGCTACGTGTTTCCTCTTCGAAACACCGCTTAAGAAAAATTGCACAAAATTAGGTAGTATGTTGTATTGATGTAATTTTTAGAGGGGGAAATTGTTTCATATCCATTTCTATGGCCTGTGTGTTAGAAACGAGTAAAATAAAACAATTATGTAATAGAAATGGGTAAAAATGAAGTATAATTCAAGGAGGAGCATATTAAGGCATAATTTAGGAAAAAACATATTAAAGCATAATGTAAGGAAAAACAAAGCATAGTATACAGCTGTATAAAGCATAAAATTGTTTGCCCTAGTCTAGGGTGACCAAATCGTCAACTAGAAAAATCGGGACACCTTTTATTTCTGGATAGGTTGCTCTCCTAAATATATATTTAGCCTCTCATTCTCTCTCTCTCTCTCACACACACACACTCACTCACTCACTCACTCACTCTCTCTGTTTGTATCTCTCACAAAAAAGTGCAAATTTACACTGTTTCTTTTTAAACCTATTGAAAAGGTTGTGGAATTACTTAGATAACAAGTAACTATCAGCAGCTAACAATACATGAAATATTTGAAAACATTACTAAAAATATATGAGCGCTCAAATCTGTCACCCACAGGATTTATAATTACTGTCAGCATCTGATTCCAACTCCCTTTATTTGTTTTTTCTTACTTTTAAACATTATTTCACTTACAACTAGTTTTCTTTTTACTTTCACGTTTATAGTTCTGTACCTTTGTTCCCCTTTCGTAATGGGTTACACAGCGGCGCAAATCTGTCTTTAACATTTGGGGGGGAAGGGGGTAAGATCGTTCCCACATTTTTTTTTTTTTTTTTTTGAGCGATGTTCAACAATGCTGTGGAGAATCAGGAGAACAGTTGTCTTCAACATTGGGAGGCGGGCAAATTTGAGGCTTATTCTGGGGAACATCAATTTCATCTCACTTTCCTTTGTGGCAATCGGACACAAGTCGTCACATTAAAAAAAAAAAAAAAGAAAAGAAAAGAAAAGAAAAGAAAAAAAAGAAAACCTAAGGGTGACAGCCCCCTCCAGTTCCAAGATTGGAGGGGACATGTCCCCCTCATTCCCCCGGGTTTTGCGCCAGTGGTGTTACATCTTAGTCAAATCACGGAAACACTGTACTGTACTGTACTAATGACAGCGCCTCAACCTTCCACCGCCCGAAACAGAGAGTAAAAACAGTTTGTTTTTATGAGGCTTTCAGCCCCTTGCACTGTCGTCTGCGAAGTGGGAGTCTTAGAGGTGGAGGCCTAGGAGGGAAAACAGTGCAGCCCCCATATCCAGTATTTTCCCACAGTTTTTACTTTATTGCAGAAAGGTACCGGAGTCACTACTTTTTCATCCCCACTGTCTCCAGCAGGCAGCAGCGAAGGGCAAGGGGGCACATTGAGATTTGCAAAATTATATTTTCGCTATGCTTTATCTTCGAGCCAAAAATTGTACATTTATTTGTTACACTATCAAAGTTATACAGTTTTTCTGATTTTTCCTCAGAATTATGAAAAAGTGACTCAGGGCCCTTTCTGCAATAAGCCATTCAATATATATATATATATATATATATATATATATATATATATATATATATATATATATAATATATATATATATATATATATATATATATATATATATATATATATATATATATATATATATATATATATATATATATATATATATATATATATATATATAGAGAGAGAGAGAGAGAGAGAGAGAGAGAGAGAGAATAAATGGATAGGTACATAAATAGTGGGAAACATTTAAATTCGTAGAATTTAATACCAATATTCTTTCTTCTTGTTTGGAATAATAACAAAGAACTGGGAGAGAAAGTGCTTTTGCATTGTCAACGTCCGTTTGACCTTAATTCTGTCATTCTGGATGAGTGTTATTTGATTAACAGGAAGAACCAAAAGAACAAAGAAGATTATCTGGCGTTCTTTTTCCAACAAGAAAAGTTAGGATCATTCTTTAAAAGAAGAAGAATAAGAATAAGAAGAAGAAGAAAAATGCAACAATAGCACTCACACAAATGCAGACTTTTTCTTCCTTCCATTCTTTCTCTTCCCTTCTTTCTCTCTCTCTTTTTTAAAACAAAATTGCATTGCAAAAACTCGCTCTGTTCGTGCGCAGAATAACTTATGCTTTTTTTTTTTTTTTTTTTAATCGAAGCAGCACTTTGTCATTATTCAGCGTTTGAGACGTAGTTATCGAGTCTTGCGATAGAAAAGAAACAAGCCAAATAAATTATCCCGAATTGTTTACCTGTAACAACATTGTTTTCTCTTGATCTATAATTGTATTATTGATAAAAAGGAAGAGGAAATCGAGTTAAACGACCTTCGCAAATGTTGTTTTCACTATTTCAAACACCTGAATAATTTTCACCTACTCAATTCGAGGTCGACCACACGCCAGAGGTGAAATACTTAACATAGGTTAACCTAAGGGAAAACTCAGAAACATAATACGTAATGCCATAATGATTCCTGATACAGAAAAAAAAAATATATTAGCAAATACGCAATGCCCTTCCAACCACAACAGTCCTTGCGAATATTCAGATGCATTAATAATAATTATAGATTATTATGAATGTCGTTGAATTGGACAGAATGTAACTTCATCAATGTCACAAACTGAAGTCAGTTTCTTTCTTTCTTTTTTCTTTTCTTTATTTTTACTTATAACATTATGTTATAGTATTGTATTTTTCACTTTTATTTATTTGGTATTTCAAGGTAAAATTGACTTTACTTTCGGTAACCACGTATTCTGAAAAAGGACAGAAATGATATTACATAACAATTTCTTGGTGTGATTTCAGACAGATAAGCTGACTAAACCACGAGTTCAACCAAGTTGGTATCTGGAATTCTGCCGATACACCCAATGAACTAGGAATACGTCTGTTAGTTATTATTAGCAACTTGAGTCGGATTTAGACTTTGTCTGTAGGGTTTCAAATAGAAGAATAAAAATTCCGAAAACTTCATTATTAAAACTTAACTACTTCTAAAACCTTGTAATGGAAGTAAATGGATGTCCCGAGGTTTCGAGAGTTTTTACCTTAAATTTAGTTTCCAATATTTTGAAGATAGTTCTAAAGTAAAGTTGTATTAACCGAAAACCAAATTCAGTTGCCGAAGTATGGCCTAAGAACAAACAGAGATGGCGTGGGTTAATGAAAACTTGATCCATGACCCACCACCCACCTTGACCCATGACCCTCTCTGACCCTACCCCCACCGTCAACCACTCTCACCAATGATTCACACCCTCCTCTCGACACTTATTAAAAAGTTAAAATTCAAATATGTTAATTATCACCCCAACAAATTCTGCATCGTGAAAGAAGAAAGACAAGGGCATCTAAAGTTTGTTTATCGGATTGTAAATCTCTATCGACAATTGTTCAAACATCCGTCCATTGTAAAACTACTAATGGATTTAATGAGAGGTAAGAAGAAACCACAAGAATAGACGGTTTTGTTGATAGTCAACCCAGGGGCGGATCCAGGGGGGGGGGGCGATCGGGGAGATCTCCCCCCCCCAAAAGGGGAAACTTTCTGATTTGATATATATAAATATAAATCTATCCCAGAGTTTAAAGCTCTTAAAAGTAGCTCTAAGTAGCAGTATTACAACCCACCGTCCCCCCCAGAAGTCCGTCCTGAATTCGCCCCTGAGTCGACCTCAGTCGCCGTAAGTGCTTATTTTTCATATCAAACATTTTATAATTACATATAACATTATATCATAAACATTTATTAGATGTATCATCATTAATATTTAGAAATTGGGGAGAGGAGTATTTCTGCTTCATAATATTGTACGCTTGTGAAAAAAAAAAAAAAAAACATATTACAAGACCAGTATCTTTGAGAAACAGGCCCATGGAATTCAGAACAATTCATGGGGAAAGCAGCTCAGGTTATGTAATCCAGGAATGTTCTGGCTAAACATGGATGTCTGGAAAACCTGCTCTAGTACCTCTACAGAGAATTCGTTAGATCTAGAAAACCCACAACATTCACTCATGTACCCTCGGAATATATATACAAGGTGTTTCAAAACAACACCGACAACGTTTGGGAGGTGATTCCTAACACCAAGATAAGATGAAAAGTATAGACCAATCTGGGTGCACAAATGATTCCTTTCAGAGTTATATTCTGCCGAAAACATGAAAAAATGAACTTTAAAGGTTCATAGCTTTTAAACTATGGGACCGACCGTAGTCGGGTTAATATTTCACTTAGGAATTGAAATGTGCGATGTGCCCTATCCCAAAATCCATGTTTCAGAATCCTTAGGTCCTCATGCAACAATTTTTATAGAGGGAGCTACGGGTACGGGCATATAATTTAAAGTACTCACCAACTACCTGTATAAAAATTGTTGCGAAAGTACCGCAGGATTTTGAAAGGTGGTTTTTGGATAGGGCACATAGTTGTTCCTAAGTGAAGTCTTGACACGACTACGGTAGGTCCCATAGTTTTGGAGCTATGGATCTTTAAATTTCATTTTTTCATGTTTTCGGCAGCTTATAACTCCAAAAGGAAGCATTTGTCCACCCAGATTCATCTATACTTTTTGTCTTATCTTGATGTCAGAAATCACCTCCCAAACGTTGTCAGTGCTGTTTTGAAACACCATATATATATTAGGAAAAGAAAGATAATAAAATATTGGTATATTTTAAAAAGTGCAAAATTTCCAAATAAAACCCATGGAAAGAAAATATATATTTTTCTTAAAAAAAAAAAAAAAAAACGGATTTTCTGAGCCCTTGCATCTTTACAGAACAAATGTAAATAATAATTTACGATGTTTTCAACTGTAGTAAGCCACGAAAACTCCAATTTGATAATTTAAAGGATTAGAGGTTGAAGGTGTCACGTTACATTATTTCGAGAAGTTGAGTTCTAGTCGATGTTTCCTCGTTTGGATGAAGGGATTCAGAAACGCTGAAGAGTATAAGAGGACAGACAACGTTGTGACCTCAATTTCTTCGACCACTTTCACCTTCTCATCCCTTTAGTTTGTTTTCTTGAATTTAGGCTGCCCCTGTTTATAAGCCTATTCAATATAAAATGATAACAATAATATGATCAAGATACCTTATTGTGTAGAGTGGTATTTCTCTGTTTACTTGAATGGAAAATGTTGTAATGATTCTGTATATGTAGTTTGTGAAATTCTAATTTAAGAGGGCGGGGGCGGGGATAGAAAATCAATGGTAACCAGAAACCTCCGAACCTATAATACTTTTAAAAAAAAATCTAGAAGGGTTTGTAGAGGTTGTTAAGGAAGAGCACAATTCTTAATACTTCTATTCGAAACTCAAAAATCCAAACCTGAACATAACACACGTTTGTTGTTAAGCAGACGTTTTGTGTATATACAACACGTACTAATTTCTAAATTCTGATTTGTACTTATGCTCCACAAAAAATACAACGGTGACAGTAGCCTATATTAGAAAGTTGGGTGTAAGCGAATTACAGACATCACGGAAGTTAATGTTTTTGCCACTTATAACTGGATGATGAAATATAGAGAACTATACAGATCATGCCTTTGTTTGATTTGTTAATGTTACATAGAAATGAAATTTAATTACAATATTCAGAATGCAATTATCTAAACATAAAAGTAGTTTACGTTAAAACAAATCTGGTTCTTGTACGAGCAATTAAACTTGTTGTGTATGCTTGGTTTAGTGACAACCAAAGTTGATGTTAATACTTCTAGTTTTGCATTTTTCTTTAAGAAATGGCACGTTAATGAATTATTTCCATTGGTTATTTTTAAATCTATGTAAAGTACTTCGTACTGTATAATAATTTAAATTTATTAATTAAGGTGAATATTAACAAATAAAACACAGTTCTGACCAGAGCAGAATGAAATATATTAAAAACTATACTTACAATGTGTTACAGTTTCAAGGACCTAACGTCCTCTTCATCAGACACAAACACTCTCTGTGTTTGTGTCTGATGAAGAGGACGTTAGGTCCTTGAAACTGTAACACATTGTAAGTATAGTTTTTAATATATTTCATTCTGCTCTGGTCAGAACTGTGTTTTATTTGTTAAGCTACTTATCCAGAGCCATGGAGTTTGTTCAAGGTGAATATTATAAAAGGATAAGTATGGGAATCATAAATGTTGCTTGACACTTTTTCATTCTACGAAACGTCACATAAATTATAAAAGAACAGAACATAATATTCTTTGTTATAGATAAAAGGGTAGGGGGCTTAATGGAAACGTCAGTGAGGAAACTATTTGTGTCCGTCACGATGAAATCAGTTGCCAGAACACTATATTTGCACGAAGTTTTCCTCCCTAGTCTAGTGACGTATCGTAACCAACTGGCTGACGTCTGCGTTTTGTATGTGCGTAGTCCCAGGCTCAATTTCCCGTGGGGTTACTTACCTCGGATACAAACCTGGTTAGTAGTTTGGGTTCAACTTTAAGCAATAGGTTCATCGTAGGGGCCGAGTACATAAATGCTTCGGGGCTATAGTATTCATTCGATTTTCCTCTCTTTCTTTTGACCAATATTGTTAAATACATTTCAAATAGGGAAACAAAATACTGTATCAATGTTTTGTTTGAGTTTTGGTCAAAACAAAGTTTAGGTAATCGTTGGCAGTACCCATTCGTAGGCAGTGGGAAAGATTCTTCCAACTAAAGAAGATTAAGTAGGTCCTTATTTGTTCCCAGTGGAAGCTTTATTCTCTGTACAGTCATGAGTCCTTTTTTACCAGAGGAATGGTAATTGCACAATGATTTACTTTCACTATGAGCTTGCTCTGCATCTACTAGATCTATGTAAGTATGTGGACGTTTTTCCAACGTTTTTTTGTTTTCTAATCTGAACGTTTTCTTCTTCTTCTTCTCTAAATGCTAGACTCAGATACTTTATATTGGCGATCAACATGAAATAATGTAGAATATAGAAGCAATAATTAGCATCACAACATTAGCTTTTATTGATTGTATTTTATGCTTCTAACTCCAACCTTTATTTTATGTTCTGAAACGACATTTTAGGTGAATTGGCAACGATGGTATATCACTGCAACTTGTGCTGCTAAGTATGTAGATGGGCAACAAACGTATACATGTCTCATCCCCTTGTACATAACTCTCGAGATCTTTATGTAAAATGGGTCTAGATGCACCACTATTGTTTGTCCCAATAGTTAAGGCATTACTGTGTTGAATGTAATTATGTTACTGTAAACCATCTGCGCTGATTTCAGAATAACCTTGAGGGGGCTGAGGTTCGGGTATGTTTGTTTCGTTGTCAGATACCCAAGCAAAAATATCCAGATTCTAGGGGTGCGGGCCCCCTTGGCCCGCCAGTGTCGACTGTCATGCTGTAAACTAATTTCAAACCCATTAACCTAGACGATTCATACACATAAATTGGAAGAGGCATCATCCTACCACTTCTACCTATGTAGAACAAAGTGGCCTATGGAAGGGTTAAAAGAAAACTGACGCCTATGCAGTTTAGAAACAAATCATTATTTATTTTATTTCAGAAGGCCTGTGCCTCCTTGATGTTTTTTCACGTCCGTCAGAGATAGCCTCCCAGTTTGGAAACCGCTAATCTGTTACATCTGTTAAAAAATGAGAATACGACACATGAGACGTTGCGATTTATAAGTATCAAAGAGAGATTACCCATTGAAGAAATTAAAGTCGGCGTCTATGAACCCTATCTCAAATAGCCTCGGCGCTGAAATGAGACGATAAACTTAAATCAATCCAATCAAGCCAGTCCAGTAGGTAGAGTGCGTGATTTTCTGCATGAGGTCCGAAGTTCGATTCCCGGTTTGGGAGCATCGAATACATTACAATGGTACAGATCTCATTTTGAACTGTAGGTCTTGTCCTCGCTGCTGACAGAGGAACGTAAATACAAATTAATCAATGGGTCACTCACAAAATGAGTTCCAATTTTAAGAACGAAAATTAAATAATTTCTAGCAAGACAACACGAGCTGGGTAAAAGATGACAGCTTAATTATAGTGATAGATTGTGATAAAGTAATAATTAGCAGAATATGTTATTAGGGGCGGACTTCTGGGGGGGGGGGTTGTAATACTGCTACTTAGAGCTACTTTTAAGAGCTCCAAACTCTGGGATGGATTTTATTTATATATATACAAAATAAAGTTTCCTCCTCTTGGAGGGAGGGGATTGGGGCGATCGCCCCTTTGGATCCGCCTCTGGATGTTAGTGTTATTATTGACCGATGCATGAAAACTACAATCAAATGACAGCTACTAGATACAAGAAACAGAAACCTTCAAGAACATTGACATCACCAATAAGTCTAAGAGCACGGTTGACAACAGCAGTCACCCCAAGACACAAATAAATGCGTAGGCAGATTTTAATGCTTCTAAGCTTTAATGTTTAAGCTATTCCATGAGAATGTGAAGGATATGCAGCGATATTTTTTTATCTGTATGCATTTTTGTATAATTATTTAATGTAAAATGGACAACGGATTGTTTCTGGAACTATATATAGTATAAATAAATAAATAGCTGAAACTTAAAACTACAATAAATTATGTGTTTTGTTTTATAGATACTTGGCCAATTAAATTAAAATTTATTAGTGTGACTATTATACGAGTATAAGATCATAGTAAAATGTTTCTTTTCGAATATGTCACATTACTCTGTTATTTGTAATAATTCATGGTGCTTTCTGTATAATTTTCGAAAAACAATGCAACAAAGATAAACTTGGTAAATTATAATGACTTCAAAAACAATAGGTGAAATATACAGTAACATCTGTACATGTTGGAACATGTTCTAGCCGTATACTTTGTTCTAATGAAAGAACAAATGCGGTTTAGCGAATTATCATGTACAATTCTGTCTGACAAAACCTAAAGGACCGCTACTTGCAGAGCAACCTAAGTATATAGTGCAGTGATTCTCAAACTTTCCGATAATCCGGACCCCCTGTTCATTCGGCAGGTGATCTGCGGACCCCCTGTTTATTCGGGAAGCGATCTGCGGACCCCCTTGCAATACTATCTGAAATTTCACCTGGTATTAAAAAATATACTAATTAGAATTATCACTGACAAGAAAAAGATCAGAAAAATAATGCAATAAATAGTTTATTCTAAAGATACATTATTGTTTCCCAGTGAATGTAATTTTAATCGAAAATGCCGTAACCTTCAAGACCAAAGATCATTAAAAAAAAGAAAAAAGAAAAGAAAAGAAAAGAAAAGAAAATTCACTTGATAAACAACGTTCTCAATGTGGAGTTACTAATGTGAGGACTGAAATTTTTTGTGTTTTCCCATAATTGCATTGAAATCTGGAATAATTTTTGTCACCATCAATCTTAGGTGCGATTTTACATTAAGACTATTTCGCTTTAAGGTTTTAATACTGCTAAGAGCAGAAAAGGTTTGCTCACATAAGTAAGTGGTAGGGAAAGGCCAGTGGTGCTATTCTAATTTTTTAACAACCGGTTCTCTCTTTCTCTTTCTCTCTCTCTCTAATATATATTAAGAGAGAGAGAGAGAAAGAAGGAAAGAGAGTAGATGGAGAGGTAGGTAGATGGATATCTTTCTCTTAGGGAAAAAAAAAAACAAAGAAAGTAGAGAAAAGCAAATCTTTTTACTGAATACCAGAAGTGACTAGAGACCTACACAGCATCCGAATACAAGGTGGTGTGACGAAATTAGGTAGCACTGCGAATATATTGGAAAGAATTTATCCAAGATAGATGCTTGTCAAAAAGTATTGAAAAGATCCTTATTCAGGGATGGGTCAACAATTGTTGATAAAGGTATGTATGCGTTTCAAATATAAATAACCGTTACGACTAAACTCATGTGATCCTAGTTCTCATTCTTGATATCTGAACATTTGATATTAAACAATAATTGTTCTGAGAGGTCAATGTTTAACTTTGTAGCTGCAAGGATTCCTAAAAACAATGACACTTAAACTAAAATTTACTGATCTTGGGTATAACAGGATAAATTTTACTGTCATGTCGATGTAACAAACGGTTCTGCGAACTGGAAATATTTTAACAACCGGCTGCATAGCACCACTGGGAAAGGCATCAAATGTTGCAATGTCTTTAAGCAACTCTTCGTACTCACAGCGCACACGCAAACCAATTTGAGTCGAGTTACTCGCAATGGCGGATCCAGGGACATATTTTGGGAGGAGTTTCTCATGATTTTTTTTTAGAAATCCCAGAATTGGTGGGAGGGAGGCTTGGTGTTCATAAGCACAGGAATGACTAACATTTACTTTTTTTTTTTTTTTTTTTTTAAGTGTGGAATTTGTGGAAGCTTTCCGCCACTTGAAGATGAAATCCATGAAATTCCGAGATGTCTTACGGTTAATGTACATCTGTTTTTGAAAAAGTGCTCTAACAAAGAAGCAGTTTCTCTCACTTGAAGTAGTCCTGTACAACGGTTGACCAACTTCAGGGCAGAAATTTAGTAAAGTAGGAAAACATTTAAATTTACAAACGTAAGTATAATTTCTAATTGCTTTCTTTTTAGTAACTCCAAAAATACTTCTTGCGTAACAGCTGTGAGTTCCATTTTATTACAACACTTTTCAATTTTTAGGCGTCGCGGACCCCTTGGCTAGATCCCACGAACCTCCAGGGGTCCGCGGACCCCACTTTGAGAACTACTGCTATAGTGTAATGCATCATATGAGTGTTGTTCTCTCAGGATCTAACTCTAATATTGAATTCAAGAAAATTCGAAGAAGCTGACTTCTTTTTCCTCCAAGGTTCGGGAAATTCTTTATGGATAATTATTATTTTATTATCCTCAAAAATCTGTGTACTTAGCGAGCATTGCTCTTCTGAAACGTTCTGCTAGTGATATATATTAGAATTAGATAATTCTAAATTTAGAAGATGATAGACTTCCATTGAGCGAAATTAACAGACCAACTAATAATCAACTACAAAAAACTATTGAAGTTGCATAAATTGTATGCATCCATATATTTTTACATTAATTTTTTGCTTGATAGTTAATGCAATGTTATTCTAAAGCAATGTAAACCAATATTCAAGAAAGAAAAAGAAGAAGAAAACATGTCATGAACTGAGAAAATGTTACGGTAGCGTGAGATTCCGTTAATCATAGATATAGCTACATTAAAAAAGAAATATTTGATCAAAACATAAGTGTTTTCCATTGTTATTACTTGTGGTGGAGTAATTTGAACTCCAATGAATTATGACATCATTTATTATAGGAGATATAAATTGCTTAGCAATAAACAACATTGAGTTTTTCGTTGCATTTTGTAAATATTAATTAACTTTGCAATTAGAACGAACTTCATAATGTGTGAATACAAATCAAACTTTCTCTGATTTTTTTTTCTCGTAGCCATTGGTAGGCTGCCGAAAACATAAAAAAAAGAACTTTAAAGGTCCATAGCTCCATAACTATGGCACCTACCGTAGTCGGGTCAAGACTTCACCTATAAAGTGAGTTGGGCTACGGGCATATAATTTGAAGTAGCGGTACTCACCAACTACCTCTACAAAAATTGTTGCGCGAGTACCTTAGGATTTTGAAACTTGTATTTTTGGATAGATACATAGTTCCTAAGTTAAGTTTTGACCCGACTACGGTAGGTCCCATATTATTTGAGCTATGGACCTTGAAAGTTCTTTTTTTTTTTTTTTTTCATGTTATCGGCAGCCTATAACTCTGAAAGGAAGCATTTGTGCACCCAGGTTGGTCTTTACTTTTTGTCTTATCTTGTTGTCAGGAATCACCTCCCAAAGGTTGTCGGCGTTGTTTTGAAATACCCTGTATAGGCAACAGTATAATATATAGATTACATAATATGAGTCAAATAAAAAAATAATTACAATACTGCCTCGCTTCATAAAATATATACATCTGGCATCAATAATTATGTACAGCTCTATTATTATAAAACTGGTGTCCTGTTCAGTTGTCTCCTTGTTCCATTCTGAAAGAGATTTTGTTGTTATGAACTCACAATATATGATTTCCAATTTATTTGGTTTGAGTTCGCAATTACCCCATTTTCTGTGACATTTATGTAGTGGTGTCTCGGTATTTCTTTTGAAAGGTCATAGTAGTTTGTTTCGCCAAATAATAACTACTTTCCAAGATATGTTTTTCTTTTCTATAAGAGGGAAGAAGAGAAAGGGAATACAAAAAACAAAACAAAAGTGTAAAAGGAAGTAAAGAAGAAAGTAAAAGGAAGTAAATACTAATCATATAAATTATGTAGGAGTTACTACATGGGTGGCACCACGTCCTTGTCCTGAAGGTGAGTTGATGATTACTCTAAAGTTGCCATTTTACAATATCTTCTCAGTAGATTCATATGAGTGTAAGCTAAAGTAAAGGTTGGAACTTAAGTTATTGTTAAAATTACTGGTAAAAATGAAAGTTCCCGAGAAAATTCGCTGAGGGAATTTTTGCCTATCATAAATTCCATTGCGATTAAACCTGCTATCTTTTGATCCAGAATTCTGTATCACTAAAGTTAAAATATATTACGGCATGTGTTGAAGTAGGAAATAACACTAAATATTAATTTCACCATAACCTTATGGCTAGAATGCTCCCTTTTCTGTATGTGTTGTTCAGTGACGACCTTTGATTTTTTTTTTTTTTTTTTTTTTTTTTTTTGAGGGAGCAGAACAGATATATTTTGGGGAGCAGCTATTTTTTGTGTATCAAAAACGATAGTTTTATATTAATTAACTTACATTAAGATACGTAATGGCAACCTGTCTATCTTGGAACTTGGCAGCAGTGAAGCAACGTTTGCTTGTTTATCTTGGCCACACAAAATATCATATTGTTGTTATTTTTCCTAAGTCTTTCATATTTCCTATGTGTGATACAAATGATCTATATTTCTGAATGGAAACTCGGAAGCATACATTTCCACGATTTCTTCTGTGAGGTCAATTTCTAAAACACTACCTAGCTTGATGATAGACTGAACAGAAGTTTAAAAAGTAGTTATATATGTTTATGTTGTCTGTTTTGGGAAAGTCAATGGACATTTCGGCCCTCCCTTCAAGGAGAGTTTCAGTAATTCCGGAAAAGTCTCAAGCATAAAACTAATCATGTCAACTAATGATACTTGACGGATTATCAATAGCTTGTCAATAGGTAGTGGTACTTTTGGTACCCTTAAGATTTTCTCAAAGGATGTTACTCCGGGGTGAATACTTGTAGCTAATTAACAACAGCTGGTTAATCTGTCGTGCTATTGTTTATTAAAACTTTACTATCAAGCAATATTAAAAGTTCCGGCCTACTGTAAAACATGTTGATAACACTTATTCTCTGTATGTTGACACCTATTTAACTTTACCACTTTTCATTGGAAATGGTGACCAAATATGCTTACTGTAATACGATAATAAGTAAGTAGTGACAAAGATGAATACTCATTCTTGATTAGGCCTACTTATTGGAGCATAAGATGCTCAATTCAAATAGACTTAAGAATACATATGTTTAGGCCTATTCATCGCCTGAATACGATTATTTGTTAGTTGCCTATATTTCTAATAAGATACAACTGATTTGCGAAACTAATACTTTCCAGCTGCAAAAAATGTAGGGCAACTTTGCCAACACTCTGTAACATTATATAGATTGGGAAACCTGTGAAGATTAAAGAAAAAATGGGCATAATATTGGGAAATAGTACTTTAGCAAACAGTTATCTGTATAGGAGATCTAACGTTGAGAAATTATTTGTTGGCTCAATATACAGTATTTCGCATATTATCATTAACAAGTTGATAGTAAGTTTTCGTTGATGCAACATCTTACGGAATGCCATTTCCTTCAATTAGTTAGTCATTTCCCAATGGACCCAACCATTTTTTTCTGCTCGGAAAATGTCTTCGAATACAAAACACATTCGGATCCCACTTCGATACAGATATCGATGCTAGGTCTTTCATAATCTTGTTATTGGATAAGGACATAAAAGAATCACAAATCATAATTTATACATCTGATTACCAATTGACGCAATACGCAAAGTTATTTCGTAACAAACATTCGTAAGCCGTGAGTTCAAATTCCATAACGACAACTGAAAACTAATTCTTGAAAATCTTAAAAAATAGATTGGAAACTATATTGCAAGTCATTCAGAATTTACATTCATATCAATATTATTTATCATGTTCCCCATTGTGCCACATCATTTTCCTATGTAGAGCGTCTAATTACCATAAGAATGTTAAGAAAGAAACGATAGTCTTTGCTTGCAATATTTATATTCACATATTCATTTTAATTTATTTATGGTCACACAGTGAGTAAGCAATGTAAAAATAAGCATTGTGTACTTATAGTGTTAATTATGCTTAATTATGAGCTAAGTGTTACCTGTAAATAAGGTATCAGGCCTACGCTGTTTCTATGTTAGAACCGCACTTGTTTTTGAGCTGCTTTGTCTCCATTGTCTAATTTCTCTATCATTGAATTTTGATGTCATTCATTCAGGATCACAAAAGTTAAAAGCAGTCTCTCCACAATTTAAGTTATATCCTCAATATATAATGTCTTCAAGAACAACACCGACAAACTTTGACAAATGATTGATCACACGAAAATAAGAATAAAATAGATAATAATGGGTTCATAAATGTAACATTTCGGAGCACCATCCGAAAATTTGTCGGAACGGTAAACATAAGGATCATAACTCAAGTACGAGGGTCGGGTAAAAAAATGGATTTACAGCCGCAGATCCAGGATATGATCAAGGGAGGGGTTAAACCATAGTTTGCTGCTTTATCAGTGTAAAGAAAGTGGGATTGAAGCCCATTTTATCCAGTGTATACCTGAGCGTCAAGGTTGGGGGTATAGGCCCTATAGCCCTCCCCTTGGATCCGCACCTGTTGGGTTATTTTAGACCATATATCCCGTTCATGTACCAAGGGCGTCTATAGAGTTAATTGCAAAAAAAAAAAAAAAAAAAAAAAAAGGAGAGATGGAACGAGTAAATGGAATGGAATAAACCAAGTGTTTACAGTGTTCAATTATCCATGAATTCGTGAGTACCATATCTGCAAAACATCGACTATGCCTTGCTTGTCTATCACCAATGTCTTATATCAACGCTAGATTTGCTGCCTTTTTTCCTTGCTCTGTGTAAAGGGATTTCTGACAAACCGAGCAGCAAACTGTGACGTCATGGATCATTCAAATGAAAGTGACTGGTATACGGTATCTGAAGGACAAGTAATGCGAGTCAATGTTTCAAGCACTAATTATTTCCCGCAGATGAGCACTAATGAATTACTTGTATGCAAATAATGCTCTTGTTGTTTAGGAATAAGACTTGGCGTTCATAATGATATTACGTAATGCACAACTCGTTGTTTACATCGATATTCCTAATGAATGAGTCGTTCTTTTGCCCAACATACTAATTTTAAAGCAAAACAAGTGCATGGACTGCGTAATTACCTTAATTATTATATATGACTTGACTATTTTGTACAAGACTATCCTAAGCTTATAAACTATTCATAAATTAATCTAGTTGGAGTTGCACATTCTACTAACAAATTCTATTCAATTTATGGAACAGACAGAAGATTCTATTCAACTTACGTGACATACATCTGTTTATCTTCTCCACGTTAACTATCGTAAAACTGATTCAATTTTAATGGACCTTGGCATGTGTCTTTCTCAAATCTTAGGAGAATCCGTAAGGAATATAGGGCTAATGGGAATAAACATCACTCCATGCGATTACAAAACAATTTTCCAGTATATGGTTGATAAAAAATATTCAGTTTTGATGCAATACGGTGTATATTTTATTTAGAAAAAATAAAATGAAATCTTTGAGCTCTACGTCCCACGGTTATGCCGGTTAGGCTAAAGGAGACGGTGATGATGAGAGATGAATGAAATGGTGGAATGAAGAAAGTGGGAGGAAACGGGAGAACCCCGAGAAAACCCACGCACACAGTGTTTGTCCACCACAAAGTTCACTTGGCGGGAGCAGGGTTTGAACCCGGGACCCCAAACACCAGAGGTGAACGCCTTACCACTGAGCCACCGCGGCCCCTATTTTATTTAGAGCCCACCAATCATTGCCACTGCTTTGGGTTGAAACTGTCAAGAATAAGGGATGAACCCAACGTGATTTAAAATATGTTCAATCATAAGTTTTATAGAAAAGTATTAGCGTTTGATATAATGTATTAATTATTTTATTTGAGGATCCTTAATCATCCCGTCTCCCTGAGGTTGAAAAATAAAGACGTCATATCACAATCTAGGCTGTAAAGTGAGAATAAGTAAGAGCCCTCTGAAACTGTGCAGAATATCCACGGTTATGTCGGAGAGTTTGGGCGTGCATTATGTGGAGCATAAGCACGTTTCTTGACTGGTCGTTTGTTTTTGACGACTCCTCGGAGTTTCAGTAAGTTGTCATAATAAAGTTGATTGTTTATTGGAGGAGTGGCCGATAAACACTCCAACAGCAGAGGCCCAATGACATCGAAAAACAACGCCAATACGATCTTTCCAACTAAAATAGATGAATTTGCCTTTTTCTGTCTTGGTGGTGTAGGATATATCCGTTCCTGGCTCATCTTCTTCGTTGCTGGCCTTGTTGCATGGAAATGGTGGTATGAAGTTGCATTACCATTCATAATTTACCCCAGGAAACATTGTCCATCCTTGTGGCCAATCATATTCCCATCTGTATGGGTTTCTGTTCGTTGGTGAGGTGTCAGGGTTCCCACTGGACACTTTCGGATATCCCAGATCCTGTGCCGGATGGTGGGATTCATCTGACACGAGGTTGATAAATTATAGACTATCACAATTGGGTAGTAACTTGCATCTTGCATATGTATGTATGTATGTAATAATAAATTACATACATACATACATACATACATACATACATATTATTATTATTATTATTATTATTATTATTATTATTATTATTATTATTATTATTAATTTTCTTGTGAAGAAAGCTTCACCATAGCTATAAGGTTAACGTTTGTGCCTTTAGTGCTGGAGATCTCATATGAGTCAGATTCAACGTTAAACTGTGGGTCAACGTTTCATATAGCCTTGGTGTTGAAAAAGGGACAATAAACTCCAATTCAACCAACTTATGGGGCGTTTACACTTGGTCGATTTAGTCGCACAACTAAATCGACTCGCTGCATTTGCCACTAAATCGAAGCAACTAGGCCGAATCAGATCGATGGATGTGTTCAATTATTTCAACCACAGAAAATAGAACGTCTTTTAATTCAGTTGCCAGTCGATTAGTCGCTTTCGATCAACAAGCGATTAAGTTGAATTCCCGTTTACACGGTCGATTAAGTTGAAAGTGACGTCAATTCAACTGAATCGAACGCAAATCGACTAAGTGTAAACGCCCCATTACTGCTGAAGGCGAAAGAGATTAGTTTAGGAGAAAAACATTCAGCTCTGAAATATTTTGACATCTCAGTACGGATTGAGAGTAAATGCAAATTTCCGTGGGGCATTTCAAGTTTGTTTATTTAGCCACTTCAGTGAATGTGGGAGTCATAACCATTCCTTCCTTTAAATTGTTTCCTTAGCAACGAATATAATTATTCATATGTATTTAGATATGGTATAGCAAATTTATCAGTAATATTTGACTATAATATCTATACAAGATATCATACAGGCTATTTATCAAATTTTCAACAGAAGTATTTTTTGCTTCAACTAGTAAAGATTTGATATAGGAAGAGAACATTTCATTCTAGAAGTGGAAAACAAATTGATACAAACTTATCAAACGAATAAGGGAAATATGTACTCAAGATCAATGTGTTTAATCAGAGCGCTTGAATTGTTTCTATTGTTCAATCAAAAGTATTTAATCTAATTAAAGATACTGTAATTCTGTGTATATTACACTTCAGAGAAAAAACATGATTCCACCACGAACTAGTTTGATGTACCTTGAAAAATAATAAAACTAACAGATCTTTATTAGAATCTCATGAATAGTTAATTATCATTTCATAGTTACAAAAGTGTACTTCTTATATCTTATCAAACTGTTCAGTATGTAACAATAATTTTTACTATGATAATATAGGCTTCATAAAGAGTTTACTTACTACGTTTCGAGAACAGATGCAGTATTTGTTCTTGGAATTAGTTTATACTGTACAAACAATTTTTTGACATTATATGTTTCTATGTTGAATAATAATCTTTTTCTGTGCCTCTTAAGATACTACCTAGATAGCTTAACTCCTAAAATCGTAACTAATGGCGTTATTAAACTACACTGTAAATATTACAACGATTTTTATTGTAATTATTGGAAATAACTAAAGATATTTTTGAACACTTTTTTGTTGACTAACTATCTCTATATACATATGCTCATTGTATTATAACAGCATAACAATCATTATCAATCCATTCTCTCGTTGAGTTGATGTTGAGTTTAACGTCCCATTCAGCGGCTAGGCTATATGAGACGTGGACTTACTAACACGGAATCAACCACATGAGCTCCGCCGGGAAACCCATTTTCTTGTATTATATTCAGATGGCGTGATGTTTTTAAACATCTGATAATAGTCCTAATGCAAAGTAGAGTTTTGATTATTAGTTACCTGTGTTCAGGGATGCAACGACTGAGGTGATCGGAGAGTCTGGATCCCCCAGAACTTTAATTTTTAAAATATTTAGCACAATTTTAGGGGGTAAATAAACAAAATTATTTATACTTTGTAGGCTACTCCGAAAAACCTTCGGACCCAAAAGAGAAATCTTGGGTGCGCCACTGTTTGTGTTTAAATTGTGTTATTCGTTGCCTGATGTCGAATGTCTATGTTAAAAAAAAGACTGATTTGTGTTTTGGGCCTAAGGGTCCCTGGAAAGAATTTTTTGCGGGGGACCTGCTTTTAGTGTTCCACCACTGGATCAAAGACAAGTTAAATATCGTTTAAGGCATACACTTTTGTCATTTGTTGTGTTGTGTGTTGTGATCAGCTAAAATTAATAAAGAACTATTTGAGATTCACTATATCTCAAGATGATTAAATGGACTATCTTTGATGGCCATTGAAAATGAAATATTCAATGATATGGATGCAATATTAAGACATTTTGCCAAATTGAAAGCCAGAAAAATGTATTTATAAGATGAACTTTTCAGTAACAACAACAACAACAAAAAAAAAAAAAAAAAAGAGAGAGAGAGAGAATTAAAGCTAATTACCATAATCATATTACTAGAAAATACTATGTAAATATGATTTTAATGAAGCATAAGAACATACCTTTTTGTCAAAACCAAACCTGTGTTAATGTTAGACTTGAAGCTCATGGGTTTTGTTCTGTTTTGACTTGTATGTTTCAATTGTACTTGGCCAAATACATCTAAGGTATATATCTTAATTGTGTTTTGTTCTTATTCAACAAAAAATTCTATTAATTATCAAAATTGGAACTTCGTTCAGTATTCATCCATAGTCAAATAGTTTTAATAATTTCGCCATTTTTCGTTAATATTCACGGGGAGACTACAAGTATTGAAAAAATTCCAGAAGAATTTTTGTCCATTACAACTTCCTACTATTTATTATAATTTAGGTGATGGGGTAATATTGTTTGCTTACACTTAAGAAATATCTAAAACCGGTCTTTCTGGTGAGTGTACAATGCCGTATGTCAACGTGAAAAGACATGGAAAAATATTGCAGTTACTTATTGACTTACTTTCGAATATCTTTTCCTTAAAACATAACATCTACGTTACTACTTTTTAAAAAAAAAAATCTTTAAAACACTCTTGAACTTACTTTTATCAAAGAGAAGTTATGATTGTAAGCAAAGTTTATGTTTTTATTTATAAATTTTAATCACTCAAGAACTTTTAACGTACTTAATTCCAAAAGCTCTTAATACTGTTTACTGTTAACAAAACAATGTCACGTGTTTTCACTTTTGGACTTCGTGTTTTCGAATAAATACCAGAATAATCATATTTGTGCATTAAATGCAGAAACATGTGAGTCTTTGCACTTTGAATGATTTTTTTATCATAACTATGTGAACACAAAATCTTAAATAAAAATCTAATAATATGTGAACTGTTATCCTTACTTTTTCAAGGGAACTTGTTAACCTTTGCTCTGAAAGGTTTTAAGATTACGTCATAATCAGTAGAGATATAATAATGCGTTTGAGTAATGAAGATATTTGAATGTGCAATTACGTTAGATTTTGCTACAAGTCATTACATAAGGCATTTTAATATGTTCTGCTATTATATATAGCATACGTATGGTTAAGTTATGGCATAAAAGGTCCCAAACATGAATGTTGAGTGAAAAGTGTTGAATTGAATAATTTATACGTCAGTTGATTCGTCTGGGACCATGCTTTCATATACCGTAACAATCGAGACTCATATGAGATCCCTTAGGGAAGCAGTGTAGCCAAAAGTAAGGGAAATTCGCGTATTTTTACGAAAAAATATTGTAAAAACAAATGGCTGGAAACACTGCTTTCATGCTGTAGAAAAATATTGGAAAATGTTTGCTGCACTATTGGCAATATATCCTGCAAGTATCGCAAAATTCTAGCCAGCACGTACTAAGGAAAAGAATAATACGTGAAACGCTGGTATTATAGGGTAAATAGGTTTATTTTCGCACATAAATTATGTTGCATTGAATACTTATGTGTAACTCGAGATATTGTAGCAGGGTAATAATTGATACCTTGCTGGATTCGTCAGGAACCATGCTTTCATATTCCGTAACATCGAGACTCATATGACGTCTCTCAGGAAAGCAGTGTTGCCAAAAGTAGCGAAAAATCACCTATCGTTACGAAAACATACAAAAAACAAATGGTTGGCAACACTATGCACAAAACAATTGCACAGAAAAAAAGCACAGAATAATTGTCCGAAAACCGAAAGGAACTATCGCTGTATCGTAAATGACTGCTATGAAATAGAAAAAGAAAGAAAAGAAAAAAAAGAAAAAGAAAGAAAAAGAAAAAAGAAAGAAAGAAGAAGAAGAAGAAAACTAGTAGAGGCAAGTCTGATTGGCCAATCTCGTTTCCGCCATGAATGTTGGCTCAAAACATTGCGATCTTATTGGGCGGAGCGGGCAGAATAGGGGTGGTGAAACTTTGACGTGTTGCTTCACGATTTTGTTGTATAGGCAGATCCCCTATTTTATAACATGTTTGAATTTTTACGGATTTCTTCTTTAAGTCTAAGTTAATTGTTCTTTGCTTTAACAAAATAAATTTGCATTAGATATAAGTTTAATATCACTTAAATAATTTTGTTGCACTTATATGCAACAAATTTAATTTTCACGAAGTAAGGAACATCTCAATAAGTTTAAAGAAGAAATCAGTAAAGTTAAACCAGTAAAATTCAAGGTCATTTCAAGGAAAACAGGAAAAATATTTTCTCAAAAAAAAAAAAAAAAGACTAAAAACAGAGATTCTGAGTTATATTCGTTTTCGTCCTCTTGCGAGGAATAAGGTTTAAAAGTCACAGCTTAATCAAGCCAGGTTCTACTATGTTGCTTTAAATTGTCATACAAAATAACCTATCCAATATGGACGACTAGCCGGTTAAAAGTGAACTTGTTTTTAATTATTTAAAATGTATTGAAGGGATAAAAGAGACGCCAAAAATATAGAAAATATTAGTAACACAGTGAAGATTGCAACCAACAAGAAATGTTTTAAAATAAAAATTGTTTAAAAGTAAAATTAAATTAAAAAAAGACAGCAAAGCTCCTATATACTTAATAGAATAGTTGCCATCTTAACTCCCCCGAATTAGAGTTGTTTAACAACATTAACTAGTATTAGAATGTTATTTTTGGTATAAATTCCACATTTCTCTCTTTTTCTTTCCTTTCTTCTTTCTTTTTTTGATAGAAAGAGTGTATAATATATAGGATCGCTTTCCAAAAATCTGATGTTATAAAGTAAGTAAATAATTTATAATTTTGTTCTAATGGAAATGAGCTGTTTGAAGACGGATTTATTAATGTAACTTATACATTTTAATAATCTTTTAGGTCAGTCTTTGTAGACCATTTTACACTTAAAACGTTATGAACGGAAGAAGGAAACAAACCTTTGAAAAAAAAAAAAAGTTGATCAGGATTTGTATATCAACGTTATTATCCTTACATTTTCTAATGGGCTGAGGAAAATCGTGGAAAAATCTCAGTGAGAATGGATAGCAGAGAAATTCAAAGGCAGATCTTCCTAATTACTGGATGGTAAGTGCTTACACACGACTGGCTTTTATAAATATTATTAAAAATTAACTTTTTCCCTTATGTGTAGAATATTCTTTCAAACTCAAACAAAGGCATCGAGTAATATTGAATTTTCTACATAACTAAACAGTCAGAAATTTTGAAAATCGTGATCTTCTAGATATAGAAATTTCTCTCTACAGAGAGTAATATCAATTTTGATTCAAGATCATCTGTTATTGACCTAATTATCTACGACAAATGATGAAACGGATGTTCAATTAAGAGAATTTAATGTTGATTATGAAAAAGTCAACTCTGATCTCCATGATTCAAGTCTGTCTGTTATGTCAAAATGACGCAATGAACTTTTGATACACGTATGGTATGAAATGTAAACAACACGTGGGAAATTAAAGAAGTATTCCAGTATAAACCAGTAAATTACATGGTCTGCAAATACCGGTACATATTGATAAAACAGTGTCACAGAAACTGTGTATCTAACGAGAATAAAGTTCATCAGTTTCGAACATGTGATTATCTTATTTATCTGAACGTGACCATGATCTACAGATTAAACAATACAGAATAGTCTTCAATTTACTTCTTTACTGACATTTTATTGTTTAAAGCAAGATACAGAATTTTTCTCTTTAATCAATAATAATGAAAACAAAAACATCTAGCCTTGAAGTTTTTTGTATCAATATTTCTAATATTTAGATAATAATAATAATAATAATAATAATAATAATAATAATAATAATAATAATAATAATAATAATAATAATAATAATAATAATAATAAAATGATAACAATAATAATAATGATGACCAACAATTTACAGGAT
Source organism: Thermobia domestica (assembly GCF_964235325.1). Classification (NCBI taxonomy): domain Eukaryota; kingdom Metazoa; phylum Arthropoda; class Insecta; order Zygentoma; family Lepismatidae; genus Thermobia; species Thermobia domestica. Next base: position 179,959,597 of record NC_137466.1, read on the forward strand.
TTGTAACTTGTACTGATTTATACGGGAATACTTGATTATAACTAAATTCATCACAATGAGATCGATTGTAAAATCTTATTACCTGAGAGTAATAAAGCTGGATTACGTGTAGTACGGTACCTGACTTCATTCAATCTGAAATTCCAATTCTAATCTCCAATCTGACCACTATGAGAGAAGTTTTATTTTATTCAGTTTATATTATTATGTTAACAGATTATGTGATAGTGTCTTCATAAAGTGATTTCCACAGAGGTACAAAATTCAGTGGCTATAGTTTCAAAAGTCAGAGAGCATGTGCAATCAATAAAATATTGCAGATCTTTATACAAAAATGTATGGACCTTTCAACATCTCAGAGGAACAGAGCACATTTAGGGAGATGTGCATAAATTCAGCAGTGCCTCAGAGTGTTATCCGCGAAATCATTCAGAGAAAATTGCTGTTTATTTAAAATTTTTATGATACACTTTTGTCGAAGTGTTCGAATTACTGAAGTTTTTATTATATATCTGTCAGTGGTATTTGCAGGATTTACAATATTCCCGATTTAATTTAATTTATGTTTGAAACCTATCAATCTTCTATCTTTCAGCTATCCCTTAGCAAATACATAGGGTTAAAAATGAAGTAAATTGGTTATTTTCCATTGGAAGCATCATATGAGAGCTTATTTTGAGGCCGAAAGAAATTAAAAAGCACTCCATTTTGATTATTGGTTTGTAATATGAATCGTTAAGTAAGATTGCATGCATATTAGTCATAATTACACGAAGTATTGACTTGCGAGATATCTTTTTCCTTTTTGTTTAATTAAGTTCATGATTTTCCTCCACAGAAGAAAAATGATAAATTAAATTTTGTCATATCAACTAATCTTACTGACCTGATGGCATCCATAGAATTTTAGAAATCATCAGAAATAATATAAGTTCAATATAGGCTCCACCCTGTTGGGTTCTTCAACACGTTTTTGATCTACTATAAAGTAATCATAGTTCCTACAGTACTCATTTATGTCACTTTTCAGTGAACAAGCAGTATAGCCATAACGCTTAGCGAATATGTTGACTTTACCTCTTTAACCCCTTGATGCAGTGAAACAGTATAATGCTCCGATGTTCGCTAATCACATTTCAGTAATATTTCCACTTATCCCTTGCATCGACCTTGAATTATGTTTTGTATTGATTGTGTACGTTTTGTATTAATGTTTAGTGCTATTTAATATGTTTATTTATCTGACAGCAGGGCTAAAAGTGGATCTGAAAAGGTGGGGGTCAGTTGGTAGCGGCATGACGTCATACCGCCCCCTGGCTATTTTTGCCCATTGTAATTTTTTAGGAAGAGGGGGGACGCTGTACATATTTTTGGAAGGTGAGGAGACGGCGTCTCTGCGCGTTCCCCCTCACTTTTACCCCTGTCTGACAGCATTAGATCTACTATTAATCTGCACAACAAAATTCTATATGAAAGTATGCGGATAGGCGACAATGACGTTCTGTGCCTTACTAATCAAAGTAAGAAAAAATAATCTTTTTCGAAACAAATATAAACAAGTCTGACTATGTTTCCATCGTTGTGAAAATTAGTATAATAATTGAAGTTTCATACATCTGATGTAAAAAGGAAGGAGATTGCGTTTTATATTAAACTGAGTGCTATTTTAAGTGCACTGAAGTTACCTTCCTAAGTCGAAGGAAACTTCATTGGAGAAACGACAATGCTCAACCAACCTCTTAATCATTTAAGATCACTTTGAAAATCTTATTTTGAAGACGGATAAATAATTCTAGAGATGGTGCACTAAGTACATGTTAATTTGGATAGTTTTCTCCTTCCTTATTAGATACTATCTGCTTTTCCATTATGGAAATTTAGTATTATCACTATCAATATTAATTATATATCTCTATACATTCGAGTATAATTATGCATTTAGTGTGTTGTAATTAGCTTATGAAAATATAACAAGTAAAAGCATCTACTCTGGAATAACGACGAAACTTACAGTTACTGATATAGGTTTATTGAACAACTCATAACATACCAAAAGTCAAATCAGTCATTTTCAAATTATGACATTGTGTCAATAATATCGTTTATAATTGAAATCCAATTATTTTGCTTACCTGAAAGATAAAATCAAGTTATCCAAAGTGATTTATGTACACGAAAAATACAAATATTAGATAATATTGCAAAGTATAAATATAGAATAATTAAAAATAATTGAAAGAAGTATAAATATAAATGACAGTACGATTATACGACTACGATTATAAATGATTATAAATGACGAAAAATATAGAATAAAAAAATAAAGTCTACGATACTAAAGAATTAATGTATATTAATGAATGCAAGATATACATTACTTACCAATCTTATGGCCAGTGCTACTCAATCGGTATATGGACTACAACTTATTTATGTTTGCTGCAGAAAAGAAAGAAGAAATAAGAGAAGTAAAATTATAAGAAATATTAAATCATTAATCTAAATATAGGTATTAATTTTATTATTGATTATGGTAACTCTTTACTTGGGCAAGGCGGTGATATCGTGTCACTCTTACTATTATTCACAGGTTGTTACTGGTTCTTTACTCTTCTTAATTCACATGGATTCAGTTTTTATATTTTCTCACTAGATGTCGTTGCAGGTCGGTTCCATAGTATTGCCGAGAGAGCGACAGCCGAGAATTGTCTTCCAGTTTCTACTCTCTTACTATACTTATGTTACACTTACCTGCGTCTATATTGCTGGTGCTTACAAAGTGGAAATTGCAGCTAATACTTACAATATTGAACTTTCTTGTATATAATATGTCATTTTCATGGGATTTTCTTAAATAAATTACTGCATGAATCAAATATTGTGTTTTGAGTTGAGTTTCCACATTCTACTTAAATCTTGACGTAATCTACAAGCGCTGAGGTGTCACCCGATATAATTACTCAGAACTGAGAATATTACGGATTGAAAATTCTCATGCGGAGTTATCGAATTCTTTGATTTCGACACAGAAACAATAGACCATGCTATATGTGGTCTATTTTTTTCTGTTTACTGGTAATGTCTTTCAATGAACCGTTTATTGCCTTTTTTTTTTTTTTTTTTTTTAGGAATTTTCCTGCGTCAAAGGATCATTTCTTCTAGTGGTGGCTAATGTTAGTGTTACAGCGTTGCGCAACGACCAAAGTATTTCAAGAAAAAAATATTATTAGGAATAGTAGTAAAGAACAGAAAAAAAATACTTTCTGATAATCCCATATATACTTTAAATAAAATATTTTTTATTTCTGTAACTGTCCATTCCTTAATCCGTTTTAAAAAGCGAAAAATAGTCCGTCACAGAGTCTCTAATTTATATTGCGTTGCAGCGAGCATACAACGACCAAATTCCTTCAGCGCGGCAATTGGAGCGAATGTTAAGTCTTCTCTCCCCTATCTCATACGTTAAAGATTCTGGTCGTTGCAGTGCTTCTGCAACACAGCACGGTTTCCAGTGAATGAGAAGGTTTTTCGCGCTAAATAAGATTTCTGAATTTTATTTCACTAGTAATTAACAAATGGAATTTGTTCTCATGCATTCATATTTTTAAATTACGGGACTATACTAAAGCAAATCAATATAATTATAATTAAAAAAAGTGATAGCAGAATTACAAAATAAGAAAGAAAATATGTAGTAGAGCAGAAAACAAATGAAAGTAGACCCAGATTTACAAGTTAATTCTTAGCTTATATAGATAATGAAGGCTTCTTCTACAGTAATTTGTGAACCAAATATTAATAAGTCAATATGTAGAATCCACTCCCACCCCCCGTGTGGATAGTATTTTAGTATATACATAAAATAAGTATATTTTATACTCTTGATAGTTTCCACATAAAACTGTATGATAGAGAACGCCTCATTGATTTTGGGACTAGTTAGCAATGAGGGGCGTAGCCACAAGGGGGGTCACCGGGTCCGGATCTCTCAAAAATTTCGAAACTTGACTAACATTTGTAGACTTTCTTAACGAACTATACTTGTTTAATAGAGCAATGATTGATGTAGGCTAAATATTTTATTTTACGCCTCATCATGTACTCTTTCTTTTCTTATAAAAATAATCGTTGTATCATTTTTTGTAAAAATATAGGTGACAGTAATTAAGAATTATTTATCGTCTTTTCGGGTGCAGTATAAGACAGGTTCGATATTACGTAGACATATTGGACCTCCCTCAAATACTTTGTACCCCTCCCAGCTAACATGCTGTTCCTATATCAGGCGGGTTTCAAGGTTGCTTTCCAGAACGTATGACATTGATAGCATTGTTTCGCCTCATGTGGAAGTATATTGTGTTCATCGTGCATTGCGTAGCAACCAAGACGGATAATTTGGAATGTAGTTTTTTCTTTTACGCACATGTGTGTGTGTTGATGTATGAATAGGGTTGCCAACTTTGAAAAAAAAAAAACGGCATCTCCTCAAAATTCCCTGATATAGGTCTAAGCGTGAAGTATCTCTGTTCGGACCTATCCATGGAAAGGAAATGTACTATCGTGAACAAAAGTGTATTAGCACATATATTCTGTATATCCTTAGAACATTCACTAATAAGCTTAATAGATACATTGTTCTATAAATGAGAAACTGAAATTGATCAATCGGCATTGAACAATTTGTTGTATTTACCAGTAACTACCACTTCTTTAAAATTATCGAAACAGATGAACAAAAGTATAATAATCTTTACGTGACAATTTATATTTGGAAAATGAAATTCACTCTTTAAACATATAGTCTCTACTTCAACTACAGAAAATTGCTTTAAGAAGTCCTTTTCCACTCTTAATAAATGTATAAAATTCCTTGAAAGTAAATTTCAAATTTTCCCTGATACAGTCCCTGTCATCTGTCTAAAATTATCTAAACAGGCAAACAATATATATTAATCGTTGATAGTTGGTGAAAGGTAACAGTTTTGGGTTTACAGAAGGACAGCTACTTTTTCAATATCTATGGGTAACCAGGGCAAGAGTGAAAATGCTATTGACGAAGAAGTGGCAACGTCGGTAAATAAACGAATGTTGAACATTAGTTCGGCATGACACATGTAGGAACGGAAAAGGAGGGGAGCCGTGTGTGTGCAGTGTGAAGAGCAGCAGAGTAGAAAGTTTGTTGCAAAAGGAAAGAAGTAAAAGATTCGTAGGTAAGTGTCACAGCTTATAACGTAGTTTCAGCTGAAGCTGCAGGATTGGAAATATTTCCTGGAAAAGCTGTATAAGTTCGTATTTCTTATCAGTGGTACGCAAAAGAAAAAAGTGCTCTGGCGGGAGATGGCAAGAAATTATTGGAAGATACCTTAAGCGGGGCAAGTGTGAACGTTCACACTTGCCGCTTGTTTTAAAGTTGGGTAAAGAAGATGTAGGAGCCAACACGTAACATCGAGTAAGAAACATTTGCAGAGGTAAGACAGAAGTTGGCGGCTATAGACTACTAACAAAACGTTTGCATTATTGTTTAGAATTTCACAGCCCGAGTTGTTGAGCATATGTCATGTCGCATGGGAACACAAAAGAAGCTAGAAATTTGCATCAAAGTCATCCACACTTATGGGTACGCCCAGCCAATTCAGTGGGAAATTGTTTTCAGATACGCCAAACAGTGAAATAAGGATTTCCTGTATCATATGCAAGTGGTCTCATGAATAATGTTCCAATCTTAATGAAAGGAAGTCTGTGTACGTATGTGACCACTGTGTTCACCGCAAGTGACATTTTTGTACTTCGTGATGAATGTTGAACTGATTTCTCCTATTTTTATATTTTGTAATTATAACATGTATGATATACAGTATTGTAACATTTGTTGGTAGTTCCATTTGACACTAATCTGTTTGGTATTTTATAACTTCCTTAGTTCCATGTAACCAGCAGTAGCGGTTCGTAGTCTGTAGAAGCACCGGTTGCAATATCAAGGGTATGTAGATACGCGCAAGTGTTTCCCTCCTCCAGCGTTCTTGAGTTTTATCCAAAAAATATTCAGAAAATATGAAGAGGAAAGTCTTTTAAAGCTATATTTGTATATTTATTGATTGAAGTGTATTCTCTAATATTGATTTAATATATAAGCTATTTTCTTTATTTGAAACAATCACTATAAATGTTCGTTCATAAACTATTTATATCCCCAGGTACAAAAGTTCTACACTTGTGTTGTTGAACAAGAGATAAATCGAATATATAGTATGTGCTGTAAGCCATGAATGATGGCGTTAACCCAAAAGAAGAAAAAAGCAAGGAAATTGCATATATTCAAGCAAGCAGTTAAACAAAAATTATTTAATTAAATAAATTATGCATTATTTTAAAATAAAAGGTCTTTCTTCGTTCTTTTCGAGCTTTAAATTTTTATATGACTTCATTGAAATCTGAAATGCTGCTCGCCAAGTTTTTCTGAATAAAAAGCATCGCTACCTCAAATATTTTCCGCTTTATTTTCTTTAGGGTACAGAAACACGTCTCCGACAATACGCATTTTGTTAGCATTTCTTTGTATGAATATAAGGGACAAAAAGTCCATTTTCAGTAACCACGTATTTTTGTCTGCTGTTCTACTATAAAGAAGCATGAAATCTAAGATGTTTTCCTTCGAAAATAATAATTAAAAAAATAGTTTAACATTCCAACAAATTAGGCTAAAGAAGACAGATGATTACACTGGCTTACAGTGGTTTTGGTGCCGGGTGTTTCTTAGCTGATTTGAAGTAGAATTGGGACGCTGAATCCAAATATGGCGTTAGTTTTCCCCTAACAGCTTTAGTTTTTGAGATATAGGAATTGCAAGACTGACCTGCTACAACGTTGAAAATTGCATAGGTGCTGTTTTACTGTAAGTGAAAAGAAAACTATGACATTTAAATCTGTTATTTGGAACACTTTGAAAATAATGAAAACCATATAAACACAAACATCAAGTACATAATAACTCTGTAACTACATTTTATAATAGTTTTTATGAATAAAAAATCAAATAATTTGTTCAAAACGATCTATTCAACACTTCGGAAGCTTCGTTTTCGTGACATCCTTGAATGTTTCTTTGCACAGTCTCTTTTTAGGTTCCAGCAGTAATCTGCCATCATATGGGCATCCCATCTTCCTTGGTAGCGGTCCTCCATTGTTTTAATATCTTGGTGAAATCTTTCACCTTGTTCTTCACTCAGACTGCCTACGTTGTCTGGGAAACGGTCCAAATGGCTGTGCAGGTAATGAATTTTGATACTCATATTACATCCAAGTTTTTGGAATGCATTAAGCATCTGGTTCACTAGCTCAACATAGTTATCAGCTTTATTATTGCCAAGGAAATTCTTGATGACTTCTACAAATGAGGTCCAAGCTCTACGTTCAGTCTCATTCATGGACTCCACGAAAGCCGGATCTTTCATGAGTTGTCTTATTTGGGGACCATCAAATATTCCAGCTTTTAATTTTTCTGTGCTGATCTGAGGTAGCTTGTTTCTCATGTAAGCAAAGCACGGCCCGTCCTTATTTAGCGCCTTTACAAACTGCTTCATCAAACCGAGCTTGAGATGTAGAGGTGGCAAAATGATTTTGTCACACTCAACAATAGGCATGTTAATAATATTTTTCTTACCAACAACCATGTCGTCTCTCTGCGGCCACTCTTTTTTTGACCAATGGTTTGCTTTGTCTCTGCTATCCCACAGACATAGAAAACAAGGATATTTTGTGTAGCCACTTTGCTGTCCAAGAAGAAAGTTCACCATCTTTAAATCCACACAAATCACCCACTGATGGTCCTGATATTTAATTTTTTCCATAGCCAAAGCAATTGCTTCATATTCTTCTTTCAGTCGTGTTGAATGAGCGATTGGAATTGAGCCATATTTATTGCCATTGTGTAGAAGGACGCATTTTAAACTTCGCTTGGAGCTATCAATAAACAGGCGCCAATCATCTGGATTGTATTCTGGAAGACCCATGTGTTCTAGGAGACCTCTAACATCGTGACAGAATACGAGATTTGTGTCTTCAGTGAAAAATGGTAAAAACTCCTTTTCCCTTGTTCGGTAGAATGTGATTTTAGTTCCTTGTTCTAGTACGTTTTTCTCCTTCAATCTGGAAGCAAGTAATTCAGACGATTCTTTTGAAAGATTAAGGTCCCTAACTAGATCATTTAGCTCATCTTGATTAAACTGTTGAGGAATTGTTGACATTCCCTCATAATCCCTGTCACTTCCATCATCCATGTCACAAGAATGTTCACTACGTTCGTTTTCAGTCTCACAAAGCTCTGGCAAGTGGTGAAACGTTGGGATTGGTATTTCATCGGAATGAACAACTGGACGTCTTGCTGAAGGCAGATCAGGATATGTCCACTTGTTCCGGTTATTTCTATTCATACCCGTAACATTTACCAGGCAGAAATAACAGTCATCAACATGGTTTGTGGGTTCCCTCCAAACCATTGGAACACCAAACTTAAGACTTTTTCTTTTTCCAGTTGTCCACTGTCGCAAGTGTTCAGTACACATTTTACACACAATATGTGGAGCCCACGTTTTATCTTGGTCCCCTAGGCGTACACCAAAATATGCATGATATGCTTTTTTTTACAAAGTCACTGATATGTTTTCTATTGTCTTTAAATGTGTACTCACCACATATGTAGCAAAACACATCAGGATGGTTAACACAACTTCTTCGACTTGAACTCATTTTATGTTCAGGCCACTAACACGGATGTTAAATATAAAGCCTTAGTATACGCGATACAAGTTATGATTTCAGAACAAAACTCACATGTTCCAACATGTCACTCCACCTGCAAGACAACAACTACGATCCACTAGCCAAGTAGAATACCAATGCAATCTAGTGGACGTTCCTGGAACTACTATATGACTAGTTTCCGTTTAGTACCGACAGATAGCAGCACTAATGAGAAAAGAGCGCCGTTCTTCCAAATAGAAATCTCTATAGAGCACAGTAGGATTTATTTGAGTTGCAGAGTTTATAAGATCATATTCAAACTTGTTATTACGAGAATATTTGTATTTCTTTTGCTTATTTTGTATACTATTGCAAGAAGCATGCAGAAATAGTGGTTACATCATTTATAATTTACATATTTATTTTGGATTGTAATATTTCTTCCACATACATTGTAACGTAAATAACACTACTGGTACAGTAGCCTGTATCTACCAAAGTAGAGCTGATAGAAAAAAAACTGCTTACATTATTGGATTCAGCGCCCCACACATAGTTAAAATCAGCTCTAAAATTTTAGGCACCAAGAAAAATTTTTTTTTCTGTAGGCCTGTGTTATTGAAAGTGAATGATTTGAGATTAATTTTTTATGCTCTCCGCCGGAAATCGAACACGGGATCATGTGCATGAAAGACACAGAGCTAGGAATTAGACCAATGATAGGACTTTTTCTCTTTCGAGACATGATTTACTAAATATTAATATTTGGAATGATTTGTTAGTTTTCAATCCATGGGAATTAACCGTGAATTCGAATTCACTGAATTTGATGCTGAAAATATCTTGAATATAGGAATTTCTCTTTTGGGAATGGTAGGTATATATCTCAAAGTAAAAAAAAAGAACGAACTGCGATTGCAAGGACTAGATATTTCTGCTATTGTTAATGTTCATTTGATTTGATTTGGTTTTCCATTCATTCTGTACATCATATTATATGTATGTTGGACTATTGTGTCTTCTTTATTTCAGTTCTTAACTGTAACGATGTTTTAAATTGGAGAAATTTTGTGAAAACAAAATCAAGCAACCTCTTAAACACAAAAATAATATGTATACTTCTGTGCATAGTAAGATTATTATTCTTTCAGTGTCACAAATTATTTCCTATATTCTAAATTACTTGCGGCACCTGGTTCGATCCCAGGTCGCGTCAAGTGGGCTTCGTGTTGGACGAACACCGTGTAAGTGTGTTTCCTCCCACTTTCTTCATTCCAACATTTCATTCATTCCCATCATCTTCTTTAGTATATGGCCATAAAAAGTGTTGATGAGAAATTAATTACAAATTACTTAACTGGATGGAGTGGGAAAAAATATCTATATATATAAAAGAGAACGTACAAATCCTTTGTTAGCTCATCACGCTAATACGGCTGAACCAATTTCTTTCATTTTTGGGGGGTTATTAAGATTTGGACCCTAGATGGTTTTTATCATATCACTTTAATTTTCAATTAACAGTGTCTTGAGATAATTGACCATTCAAGTGTCCATAACGTAGAAATCCTTTGTTAGCTCATCATAGCTAAATCTAACCGTATTTTTATGCAACCCACATGACCGTGTCACTCGGCGGGTTAACATAAATGACAGGCGATATAATGTTAACATTTACTGCAATCTTCTATGGTTTTTATCATATCACTTGAAAGCGAAAAAGTAAAAATTATCTAAGTAACAAAGTTTATTGCGTTCCGGTGTGACCCCAGCGAAGCGGGGTGAACGCTGCTAGTCATAAATACAGTATTAAGTCCCGTTGACTACATTTATACTTCAGTTTTTCATTAGACATACTTCCTGGTGTTCCATGTTGGAATCTCTTGATTTCATGGCTGGTAACATGACAATACCCCCCTTCCCCAGAAAAAAGGAAAACATCTTGCTTGAAAGAGAACCGATAGGGACAGTTCTTGAGGCAGTAAACATTCTTAAAAACTGCACCGATATGAGCACAAAATTAAAACACAGAATTATTTTATATTTTGATAATTCCTCTGTTTTAATCATAATGAATATTTAGGACCACAACCACCCAACTTTAGGAGGGCAAAACTCCCCCGATATTAAGAAAGAAGGAAACAATATTACCACCAGACGCGTATTTGTTCTTTGCGAGTTTGTTTTGTGAATAACTTCTTTCTTCCAAGCGTCTGTATGTTACCCTATCAATTGAGTCAAGCGCTGCCAAGCGGTGGAATTCGTAACTATTACAGAAGCTGAAGATACACCAGTTGCGAAACGAGCTGCAACTGCAAACAGGCACCCTATGTTAAGAGATAGGCGCTCGCCGCTATATGCTCAACGTTACTGCTTCCAGTGGCAACGCTCGCTGCAACTGGAAATGTAAATCTCTCTCTTTCTTTCAGTTTTTGAATTCAATTTTTTAGAAATACATCAATACTGTTTTGCGCTCAAGAGCAAAGGTTTATTTTTTTACTGATACACTACTTTAATACTTAAAAATAACTTTAGTATTAAAAAAATACCCGGTTGCACAACCATGCAACATATAGTACCAGCCGCTACTGGTAACCAGTACATATACATCTATGATTCGATGTATTTTTTGGTGTTTATGCCTACGTGTCTATGTTTTGATTCGAGTGTACATCGTTGCCCCAACCGTTGTTTACTCTTACCCCACCATATGGAGCAAGAGTACAAAATTTTTCCTTCGTCAAAACTATGTTATTCCTCTGTATCCTCTGCTTGATTTGCTACAATTAAATTGTATATGTTATTAGAGATAACAGGATTTCACATAGAGAATATATTGCGTTTTTCTCTGTCACGACTCCACCCCAATTCTTTGATTTACAAAAAGTGTTCACTCTTGCCCTGGTTGCCCATATACTTCGAACTACATGAAATTGCTTCGAACTAGATACAAATTTGAAAAAATTGGTCATAAAGGGGCAATGAGAAGTTTGTACCCGTCACCGGCTTTAATCAAAATAATAGCAATTTTTCCGGCCAGGCCGGTGAAAAGCCGGCCAGTTGGCAGCCCTATGTATGAATATGTGACATTCGCAATTCATATACCAGTACCTCTTTTGTATCAGCTGTTTTGGTTATTAGTTATTAGATTTAATTTTATTGTGTGTGCTTTAATTCTGTACATAACCTACAAATTCTGAATGAATTGTGTATCATGACTTCTGTAAATAACTCACAAAAAAAGTGCCCAGCTTTCAATTGAGGAAAAACTTGCAATTAAGGCTTAGACAAAACAAGCAAAGTGCAATTCAGGAGAGTGATAAAAAAAAACGGTTTAAATTTATAGGACATCTTATGGCAGTAATGTTGTATGCGCTAGATATATTTCCACAATTTATTTTAAACTTTCCTAGATAAATTGTGAATAAAGCGTGTTCAATGTACATTTTTTATAACACTAATCTCTGCTACGAACTCTCTTCAGTCGGATCACTGTCAGGGACTGAGTTTGCTATTGTTCGCAATAATCTAGAAAAATTATTTAGTGAAGCTACAAAGCTTCTGAAATTAATATTAACTGTACCTATGGCGTCAGCAAAAGAAGAATTTTTTTTTACATCAAAAAGAATTGACACTTTCAAGGAATTGAATGTCCCAAGAAAGGTTATCACCATTGGTTATGCTTTCCATCGAAAAAGACCTGACAATAAGAATACTAGAGTTCAACCACCAACGCTGATTTGCTTCTATCAAAGAGAGAAGAATGAACTTACTAATCAAATAAGGTGATTAATCGGATAAAATGTTCTGCTTTTTTATTTTTTTAAAAACAGAATTTTATTTAATTTAACATGTCACATACAGTCTGTTACAAAATAACTGCACCACCTAAGAAAAATCTATACATTTTGCGAATTTTTATAAATATTATAAAAGATATTAATAGCAATGGTTTCAAATTATTTCTCATACATCGTTTGGTGTTTTATCTACTGCATATATAGAGACAAAAGATTCAAATACAAGATATTACATAATACTATGCTACAAATAGCCATTATTACAAAAAGTACGAATATATTTGTTTTCATGTACTTTGTATGAACGCATGTTAACATCTCATTAATGAACAAGAAATGAATGCGAGTTTTTTTAACAGTACTGTTAAGTGTATAAAAGCAATAACTGTGTATATACTCCATTCAGTACTTTGTATGTTTCCCATGTGCAGCTTTCAGTGTTGCCAACCTACTTGGTATGCTATGTGCGAGAGATTGGCAGAAGGATTAGTCTAACTCATGGAACCAGACTTGTACCACAGCTTCAATAAGCTCCTTCCTGGTTCGAAAGCACTTTCCTGAAAGCTTGCAAGACATGGTATGCCATAAATTTTCAATAGGATTCATGTCTGGAGAGTTAGGTGGCCACCGCAACCTTTGGATATGCATGTCTGCAAGCCACTTCTTAACCACAGTAGCTCTGTCACACGGCGCATTATCATCTTGAAATATGAAGTAATCTAAGTTTTTGCCTGAGAAATGATCCCTTGCTGTTGATAGAAGTTTACGGTTTAAAATGCCCATGTAATACTGTGTGTTAACTGACCTGTTGCAAATTTCTAATCTTTTGACTCCTTTCGACGTGAAACAGCCCCACACCATTACACTCTCATCAAACTTCTCTGTCGATGATATACAGTCGCTATTAAGTTCTTCTCCACTTCTCATCCATAGTCGGACGCCACTGTCATTCCCAAGTACCCTAAACTTTTTCTCATCGGAGAAAATCACATGTTCACATTCTTCCACACCCCACGCTTCGTACATGGTAAGAAAATATTTCCTGGCTCTTACGTGATTTGTGTTAAGTGCCGGCTTCTTTCTAGATATTTTCTTCCGAACTCCTTGTTCCTTTAGCCGTTTAACAACTGTCACGTAGCTTACACTAACACCAGTGTCATCGGACATAGTTTGAGCAATTTGTCGTGAAGATGATGCTCTGTTTGTCAGAGCTTGGGCCTTTATTTTTCTGTCTATGCGAGGGCTTCTTTTTCGCCTTCGGCCACATTTGTCTCTCAAAGAGGACTTATTATACATTGTTTGCTTTTGAATAACTCTACTAACCGTTGTATGATGCAGTTGTTTTGCAATTTGACCTTTCGAAATGCCACTATAGTTTAACGCCAGTATCTTCCCTTGTATACGAGGGAATGTGTCGTTCAGTATTTTACTCAGTTTTAGTATGTAATCATACTAACTATTAAGGAACAATCACAAAACACTAAATATCATATACAGATTCTAAACTACAACCCACAAGCACAAAAGGTCACGCATGGAACAAATTTGTATTAACAACGATCAGCGGATCACCATTCACTTGCGCATACATATGGCAGCCATTCGCATATTGAATGCACTGCCACCTGTTGAGCAAAGATCACACAAAATCCATGAGTAGTAATAAACAAAAAAAAAAAAAACATAAAAATGCAATGGCTAACAAGTGTATGATACATTAAGTCCCGTTAGAGATAAAATTAATTAAAATTTCCTAAGGGAAATTAAAACCTTGTAATTTTAGCAGGTGGTGCAGTTATTTTGTAACAGAATGTAGCATTTGCATCTAAAATTATGCTGATTAGTCAATGAGACCATTTTATATCTTCTGTCTCCGATCGTTCGTACTGCAACACCCAAAATCACAATCCACCGGCCGCCACTGATTTCTTCATGGAGGTCATCTACATTACCTAACACAGAGCTGCACTAATATATTCTAAAACGTTGCACATATTTACTGTAACAGTCTGTTAATTCTGCCGCGAGATGTAATATATTGTATGAAGTCACATGACATCAGTCAGGCAGAGAAACCATTATAACAGATCACATTAAAACACACTCATATGCAATTGTAAGCCAGCAAGAAGAAAATTCGGTGGAAATCTCAAGATGAAGCTCACAAACAAACCTATTACTCCTTGTATTATAGGTAGATAGGCAACATTCTCAATCGCTAATATAAATTCCAAGTGCTAAAGATACGATACGGAAATGAAAAACAACAAATGGTTAACAAATAATAATTCAGGAGCATACCTCTGTAAGAGTTTTGATAGCTGTAGAAACCTCGAGATTTTTCACATCTAAGTGATGATTTCAAAGTAGGAAAATCTTTACTCACTCTGCAATTAATGACTACTTGTGGTTCGTGGACCACAGTTTGAGAAAAACTGGTATATAAAATGATTTAATAATAATTGGTGATACAAATTGTTAATTTCTAATCATAAAATATTATGTTGAAAATCTAGCAATATATTATTATTCATAATAATTATCAGTCTTTATACTTTATGGTAAGTTCTTTGATAAAAATTGGAGACATAGTGGCTGAGTGCTTATCTCTGGTTTAATCTCAGACCATATTAGTTTGCGAAGGAGAACATCGTGTCCATGGGTTTTCTCCCGTTTTGTTTCACATTATCACTCAGCCACTTGTGTTATAATTACAGCCCGGATTTGTATGCAAAATGCATGTTTATATTAACATGCAGAAACGTATGGAAAGTATTTTTTTTTCTTTCCGACAGATGTAAAGATTCGTTTGAGACGCATATGATAGCACATATAAGTGCATATTTTGAATGTGCATGCATATTTCGTAAACTTTGCAAGATATTACTTATTTCCGAATTTTATTGCTGCATACTAGCATATTTCAGAGTATATCACAAGAAAATAGGTCATATTTAAAGTAAAATGAACCACTTTGTATACACAGATGTACGATTTTTTTGTTTTTAAAAAAAGCATTGAGTTTGTTGCTCACAATCCAAGTTAAATTCACTTTCGATTGCAACAGAGGTCACTAAGGTAAAATATTTTTCTAAGAAATTGAACTTTTATTTTCTTCGTGTATATTTCAGTGCATATGTTAAATTTTTAATGCATATTTTAGAGCATATTTTTGATATTTTTGTGTATATTTGCATGCATATCTCGGGGTTTGTTTGCGCATGAAAATCCGGGCTCTAATTATAATTATTAATCATCCGTCTCGGGGTGTAAAACAAATTTCATTTCATTTGATAAAAAGTTCTGGAACAAATTATATATTTAATATTTAATAGGATTTGCTGTTGTTGGAAATTTGAAGTTTCGTTCATTTTTTAAAAAAAAGAAGTCAAGACACGGTCATTATTGTATTTCGTTGCACTAGGCGTACCTCTCAAAACTATTAGATACGTTGTTATAGTCCTCGTTGTCTGAAGGAAAAATAAAAAAGAAGCTGTTGACTACACAGGAAATATAAAATAAACATGAAGTATAAGTAGAAAAAAAAGCATGGACTTAGAGCATCCGGGTTCGGTTAAAAATAAAACAGCCTTGGATTTCGAATCGCATCCGTGCTATTAACTGCGGAGCAAACGAAAACACAACGCAAAATGCATTTTGATTTATATTTACTCTCATGAACGTAAACTCTGGTGACTTAAAAATTAGTAAAATAAAAAAAAATTAGTTTAGATTGTAAAATCCAAAAGTCGCTGATTTACAGTAAGGGATATTTAACCCTTTTGGGATCTTATGGTACAATTTGTACCATACAGGTGTTTCATGGTACATTGCGTTGTAACTCTCCTATTTGAGCTTTTTCGTCCGTTTTTTTTTTTTTTTTCTTTCTTCAAGTCCAGAGGCATTGTATAAGACGTTACGTATGGTTTCACATCTTCCTACGTCAAGAGTTAAAAACAATCAGAACACTCTTGAAGATTATATGAATTGCGAATATTATCACTTCAGAAAGTATCGGTTGAACATTTCTTCAAATCATGGGATAGCATATCATCACCACTTGCAACATTCTACTAAAACCGAAAGTGGTGAGAAGTTTACTAGTGCTTTTGGTTTCAGTACTTACTTTCAAAGAGGAAAAACGATAAGAGATACCAAAAAGCGGCTTTCGTGATACAGATTCAGCGCCTCAAGAATTTGTTGAACCCAGAAGTAGTGAAAAATCTATGTTTATTGGATTACAACACTGATCGCATAGTGGGTAAAACGGAAAGTTAGGGCCTAGCATATATATATATATATATATATATATATATATATATATATATATTTAAATATATGGATTCAGTACCAAGAATATGTTTCATCTCTGATTTTATTTATTTATTTTTGTTGTAACCAGAAGTGATAGACATCAATTATCACTTCTGGTTTTAATCCCTACAAAGCAAAAAATGTAAGAAATAGCGAGCAATGGCTTTTTGATATACGAGGTAGATTCAGCGTCCGAGAAACAGAATCTGTTCTTAATCTTGTTCCTCTATTGCAGCCAGTAGTTATAGATGTGCTACTTTGAGTATTGAATTCACATAGTTTGGAAGTCTACGTTCATTCACACTGTGAAATTAAACTCACTTGTCATTAAAAAAACTTAGGGAGTCATTTGCTCCCACTCCTGCAACCTCAAAAACGCTTTTTTTTCTAAAAGATATGTTTTAGGCCATACGTAGCTTACCATTTGTAGGGTATAAATGCATACATATTTTTCGATGTCTGTAAATCATAGAATTCGGAGCTCTACTTACAAGCATTGCATTACTTAATTTACAAAATAATTATGTTGTTAATCATAATTGTTATTGCGTTATTATAACTGAAATTTAACAAATCTGTTCAGAGCGTATGAAATCTTAAACATTGTAACCTTGCCATTACTCAATTAAATACAATTAGTCTCAGGGAAGAGAAACGAGAAAACAGTAATAATGTAATCATTTTTTAGAAACCACACGTCAGTTTCTCACCTCCAGATGCCCCATTTTAAAATGCAATTGGCAAAATGATTTTAAGTCAATTTTCCTTCTTTTTTCTTTTTCTTTTAATTTCTGAAGTGAATAAGCTTATTCATGGGGAAAACCGAAACAAAATACTAATTTACGTTTCATTTTCCTATTCAAGGAAATCTGTTTGTCATTATTTCTTTTGTCAGAAGGAGACATATTACTGATTTTGTATATGCTTTCAGCAAGACATAAAGTGTAGATAAAAAGGAAACTACGTTTGCACCGTTATTTTGTAATAATTTTAATATTTTGTAATAATTTCTTTTATTACTTTCTAGAATTTATATTGGAATAACTCATTACCTTCAGTTCTAGAGAAGCAGTCAATTTATACTCTAACTCAGTGTTTCCTAACTTTTGATCTGCAGACTCCCAGAGGATCATGAGTGATTAAAAGGGGTCACAAAGCATTTTATTAAACTTTATTTAATCATGTTGCTCACAAATGAGAATTTGTAATGTATGTAAATGACGTAGATTTCAACCAATTGAGAAGAATAAATACCAAGAGATAAAAGAAGAAATAACAAAATTACCAACCTAGACGGAAAGATGCATCACCTATCACATTACTCCGATATTTTATTGAAAGCCTATTATACATAACATTGAAAGTGCTGCCTGATTCAAATAAATGAAAGTTTGACATGAAGGACGCAGCATGGAGATGAGTTGTGATTGACTATATTTAGGTATAAAAGAAAAAAAAAGTATTTGAAAGAAAATCTGAAATTAGCTAAGCTCTCACCTTTCGGTGCCTACAGGATTGTAGCTGAGGTAAAATGAAACATTTGACATATTGAATTCAGATATAAACTAGTCGAAGAGTGTTGTATAGACACTGCGATGCATTATAGGTCAAAAGGATACGCCCCACATCTCACTCTTGTAAGATGTGTTCGTCTGTCACTATTCAACTTTCGGCATTTCTTGCAACGAGTAAGTGTCTATCACGAAATTTTGATTTCCTAATCAGTGAAACGTACACTTCATTTTTGTGGTTTGCATCACACCAACAGACGTACCGTGATGTTGAAACTTTTAAATGAAATCCCAACAAATCGGAGGAATTTACTATTCTGCTTTTCATTTCCACGTCTAGTGCCTTTCACACGTTTTCAGTGGCATTTTGGTAGATTTAAGTGTTTCCTCTTTTGAGGAAATATTATAAACTGTTGGCAACGCTGCTCATTTGAGACAACTGTTATTTCATTGGTACGGTCTCTGTTAAATAGAGAATGTTTTCGCTTTGAGTGGATAAACGTATTAATGTGGTATTCTATGAGAAGTATGATGTGCATAGAATAGTTAATTGTGTGAGTATAAGCATTTATCATAACAATTTGCTATTGAAAGGAAGTGGTATTATACAAGTGCTTAGCATTAAAAAAAATACTTTTCCAAGAAACTCATCGATTATGCAGTCAGCCAACGAGAGAAAGTTTGAGAAAAATCTATTTTCTTGAACATTTTTATCATTGTCATATCCATTTAGACTCATAAACATGTTTAAAGTTTTTGACCTTTCTTTATTTTGGTTTCTAGAAGAAAATGAAAATGGTATCTTATCTGTGTAAACAATTTACAGAGAATGATCTCGAAGTCCATCTGTTAACTACGTATCTTATTATTAGTTTTGTTTTGACAGCTTCAGTAAACAACGGAAGGTATTTAACCAGTGTGAAAACAAATACTGTAGTTAAACTCTCGATTTTTCTATTTACTTGACTTTTCAAGTACTTGTGAACAAAATTAAATATCGTATGTACGTATGTATAAAGTTAAGAGTAACTTTATACGTATGTATAAAGTTAAGAGTAACTTATACGTACGTACAATGAAATAATTAAAAGTTAACGAGTTTTTAATTTATTTTCTTTTAAGATAATTATGATCAAATTGAACAAAATCGCAGTTCTTTATGCACACAAATTAGACATATTAGGAATGTGTCCTAATCCCCCCCCCCCCCGAACCGTGTTTTAAAACGTAAATGTTCTTTCGATAATCTTTCATCATTGTTTAGATTTTCTTATCTACAATTTATGTGAGAGACGACGAACTGTAACATCTTAAACGAATGATCCGGTAATTTTTAAACACGGATTCCAGGATCCAATAACAAACACCCCCTATCATGTGTGTATCTCAAAATCTCAAAGGCCAAGTGCAAGGAGATAGACTGTCTAATAACTTCAACTATTTTTTTCTAATTCCCTATCCGATTCTCGCCAAAGAATGCTTTCATAAAATTTTGACATTAAATATCTTGAATAGATATGTAGAGTTTAGTTTAAAAAACACTCATCACCTATGTCTCCTTTTTTAAGAGGTCATATCTCGCAACCGTAGTTTATATCTATCTATCCATCTATCTATACAGTATATATATATATATATATATATATATATATATATATAGGGTATCCACATGAAACCTCCCTCATTACAATATTAGCAGGAATATTATGTACAGGTCTGGTGTAGACTCTATCTTTGCCATAGGAACAAATCCATAGGGGTTATGTTGCGAAATCGCGGTGGCCAAGGAGTGGGTCCATCGCGTTCCGCGTCCAATCCATTGCTGTGGAAACGTTTGGTCTAAAGCCCTACGAACCAACCCATCTAAACACCAGTGCGGTGGGGCATCATACTCTTGGAATATCACGTTTGGTTGCAAAGAAAGTAGCTGTGGAAAAGTGAAGTGTTCAAGCACGTCCAAATGGACAGGACCAGTTATTGTGTACTTCATGAAGAAAAATGATCCGATAATTCGGTCGCGTCCCAAAGCACACCACACATTCACTATCTCACTATCTCTGACATATTCAAGAACAACGTATGGGGGTTCGGAACCCCAAATGCCCACATTGTGACGATTCACCTTGCCTGATGTGTGGAAGATTACCTCATTACTGAAAATCACCCTCCCCAAGTAATCGGGGTCATCCTCGATTCGTTCCAGAATCTCCATTGCAAACGTGGTTCGTTTTGGTAGGATATCAGGTCGTAGCGCCTGAACAATTTGCCCCTTATATGCATACAAACGCAGTCTTTTATGTAGCACACTATGGACCGTTGAGCGTGGGATGATCAGCTCGCGTGGCGTTCTGCGAACTGACTTTGTTGTGCTTCTAGTGAAGGCCTCCCTGACCTTTGTAATGTACCATTATTACAGTTGAAAGTAATGGCAACTTTTTTTACTCACCCTGTACCTAGTGAAATTTTTAAAAATTCTATTTCGGTTTAATTACACAATTTATTTATTCTCTTTACTTCAAATTAAATGTAATGAATCGAAAGGTCTCATTAGTAATCATACTTTAACTGCATAATATATTTATTTATATTTTGATTAATTGTAAATCCCATTTTCGCATATACAAGTTGAATAGTTACAAGGTTTACCATTCTGACGTCATACCGAAATATAGTTCCGCCATTGGATATAAATTTTCTTAATTTCAGACCAATATAGATTTTGGCCAGGTATCCAAACTTTCCCTCACCCCTTTTCACTAGTCCATAGTCACTTTCAGATCCGGTTATATCTGGATTTCACCAAATTTCTATTCGCTTTGTAATTTCCGCGGCTGGAAGACTCCGCCCTGATTGGTGGAATTCTCCAATCCCTGTCGTTTTCGGCGCAATGTTTTCATTCCCATCACAGACGGGTTAACAAAAACAGCTCGTAATAGTTACTATGACATATTTGCCGGAAGAACCCTAACTTCCAGGAAAATAAGGTAAAATTTTAGTTTCTCTGTCACAGTAAACGCCATATGATCATTTAGGAGCTGACAAATCTACATTTTCGTTAAGTGAACTGTAAAACAAAGGAGAAATAGGAACCAGCTTTTCAGACGCCATATTGCTCGTTATGCAAGCAAAAGCATAGACAATTTAGTTTCAGTATGGAATCTTTGAGAAGGCCGGTTCTATAATTATAAATTTGTTTGGTGATAGTAACAGTAAAATCAGTTGGGGATTAGGGGAAATACGACCTGGTTTTGTGTATTTTGTTCGTGTATACAGTAAATGTGATTTTTTTATTATTTATTTAGTAATTGCATGTACACAGTAGGTTTCATAGTTGCAATGTTAACTCTCAGAATGACAGCTTAATCTAACTAAAGGGGCTCCTATTTCTTTTCGGAATTGAACGATTTCTAGCAGGGAATGGGTTAGTTATTGTTTGTTTTAGGGTCTTTTCCCCTCTCAGGGGAAGGGTCCCTCAATAAACCTCGTTAAGGTGCCCCCAGGGCATCAATCTTTAGTAAACATGTTGTAAACAATTGGTCAGGTCATTTTGTCCCCCTAAAGTTTAATAGAGCCAATTTCATATACCAACAAGTAGTAATGTGTTTGAAGGTACTTGTCTTCAACATGCATGTAATTAAATGGTGCTTGTTTGGTTTAGTAGTTTAGTATATATATTGTTATGTGTAGATAGTAGTTTTGTGTGAATGTGTGACGTTACTGTGCGAGGATAGTGTAGTTACGTATGTAAACTCATTACCATTTTTCTAACTAAAAGTAACTAAACCAGAATAAATATTATAGATTTGATTAGCAAGTGTAAGGCTATATTTTAGTACACAGCGAATTATTTCTCTACTACAGCGCCATCGTGTCCGTTTTCGGTAGTCAATTGTTTGTTGACATTACGACATCGCATTAGTTAGTGATCTAGATTGTTTGATTTTGGCCCCTTTTTCTTAAATTACATCCCGTGGATATGGTTTTCGGTTCTTATGAGTGTACATTCATAAAAAATAGCATGAGACCTTACTGTTCTGAAAATTACAGCTTGCTATGTCAATTAGCAATCGAAATATCCACTGAAATCAAGAACACCTATTTTTTAATATAAATACGCCCACATGATGTTACTGTTTGTTTCAAAATGTAATATTAAATTCTCTTTTCCCGTGGCTGTAGAAAAAATCCATTGTTGCTTTAGTTTTATCAGCAAATCAGAAATAAAATCATCGTTGACCATTTAACTTTCAGTGTGTGCACGTATGACTTTTTTTTAACAAAACTGCGAAGTAAATATAAGTCGGTGTTTCGTAATAAGAGTCTGTAGTTCGATGAATGTTGTCGTGTATCGGCCTAAGCGTGACATATCATGATAATTATAGATTTGTTAGTGTATAATATAATGAGTGTATGGCCTGGGCATAAATACACATAACAGGGTGTCTGTGTAGTATTGCTTCGTGTATGGAAATGAGTAAATAAATTAATAGATGTAAAAATATAGTGATTATATGAGTATAATATAAAATGAATAAGACGATAGGACACCTGTATACAAATGAATAGGCCCAGTGTACCTTATATATATATATATATATATATATATATATATATATATATATATATATATATATATATATATATATATATATATATATATATATATATATATATCGAAAATACGAATATGCTTGATGATACATCTCTTGTGCTTCGACCCCTACACCAATGCATTCATTCAACTGGGTTTGTTATCGGATAGCAAAGCGTAGTCTGGAATTATATTTTACTTCGTATTTAAGTACCTCATACTAACAGCCCAGGATCTTAAGCCTTTCATCAGATAGAGTAGCATCATGTGGGAATTACTTTTAAAGGTTGACAGAAATGATAATAAAGAAAAATAACTGCTATATCCTGGAATCATCGGA
The DNA here is from genome assembly GCF_964235325.1 of Thermobia domestica. Classification (NCBI taxonomy): domain Eukaryota; kingdom Metazoa; phylum Arthropoda; class Insecta; order Zygentoma; family Lepismatidae; genus Thermobia; species Thermobia domestica. The sequence goes on from NC_137466.1 coordinate 179,982,892, forward strand.
AAGTACAGGTTTGGTCATTTGTACCTTTGACATTCATTGACTTTCCGAGATTTTTTTCCTTCGTTGCTTACCTTATTTACTGTGCAGTGTTCATATAGCTAACAGCTTAGATCGGACTATCCGATTAAATCAACCGCTACTAAATTTATATTTATGCCCATTGCGTACCCGGATGTCGACCCCTGACCCTCTTAAGTATTTTTTGTTTCTTTTCTTAGTTTAATTAGATGATGGAAATTAACGACATCCCAGACCTTGGCATGTCTGCGCAGGGTAGCCATCGGTGATGTTTGGTCACTGAAATTTACCGATCCAAAATTTAGTTTATTTTAATGTTTTTTATTTTGGCAAATATCATTAGGGATATCTTAGTTATTACTCTAGTTTCATTACTATTCTGGACTTTCTTAGTTTCTAAGAGGTCGGATGATTTTTTTCCTTTTTGAAATTCTAAATTAGCACCTTCTCTAACCTTCCGGTGGATTTCCGGGGTCTTCAATGGCGTTGACCGGATACGGTGAGTGGTGGGATTTCCCTAAAGCCTTTGTCTTTCCGAAAATCCCATCGAGGGCACAGACTCGTCTCGTCGTTGCAGACATTTGTTTTTCTGCTATTTATTTGGTAAGCCGAACCCCTTTTGGCATAAAAGAGAATATTTGGTTATAGTATGTTGTATACATAAATTCGACCACTTATCTTTCGTAGTTGTAATGTTCTGTCTCCTCTCTTTTTACCTATCCTTCTTCTACTTCTTCTCTAAAGGTTTTTTTTTTAATTTCCAACCTTCCCCCCGGTTTTGAAACTCATGAAAGCATACAATGTTCATATCACTTATTTCGATCGTATGTACTAACTGAGACATCGAGGGATACAATTCGTGGAGGTATTTTCGGTATTTCAGCACAACTCAGGACCATTTTCACGATATTCAATCCACCATGGGAGGGACTGATGAAAGGTACACTACGATTTCAGATATCCAGAAGCTTGATTATTGTTCATCGATCGTACAAATTATATCCATTGATTACTGATTTCTGGTTTTCTTTCTATTGATTGGTTATATGGTGTGTATGTATTAGTAGTTTGGCCCACTAGTTTCAAATAGCCTTGATTTTTTCTTTCTCTGTATATACATCTATATATATATGCTTACATAGTTTGAAAAGTTACGTGCCTGTTCTATTTGTTGTATTTCCACCTCTTGTGTCAACTTATTAAATAACATCAACCATTTCTTTATACGCGGATTTTAGTAAATTGAATTATTATTGATTATCGGGTTTATATATACATTTCAATGTTGCAACCTTATGAAAAGAAAAGAATTTTGTTAGTCAGGGTTTTTGTTTTGCTTTGAGCCAAGAAAATGTGAATACTTGTTGAATATGAAAAGGTTATGTAGAATTTAAATGTCGACGAAATACCAAGATTGATATTAAAGTGAAATTTATTCTATTGAGTAATATGAATATATATATATGCGAGTATGTATATAAAGGGCTCGGTATTTACCCTGGTTGTTTTAGGTTGCCATAGATTTTGACACCCGATATTTGACCAACTATTTGTGTTTGTAAAGTATTACCGCGTAATTTGTGATAAATGACACCTTACTGATTTGTTAGTAATGTTCGTAACAATTAAAGTTTAATACTATGTTAAATGTTGCATGTAAATAGAACAAGTAGCAGGTCGTAAGAAAAGAAAAAAACCCTAATCCGTATCCAAAGTTATTTTGTGAACAATAGTGAAATCAGTAAACTACGAAACAGTGCGCCCCAAATCCTTCCCCTACGATCGGAAACCTAACTATTTGTCGTTCGTCAGTTCAGTGACTAAAATCTCTTGACTCCACGATCTATACTAGAAATAAAAATTCAGTGATCTTAATTTGAACTGATTTTGGTTAATAATTTAGTAATGTGAATACAGGACCTAGATAGGTCCAAAGACCTAACTCCATTGAGATATCATATAGTATTATGGAAATATGTTCCCAATGTCTGTGACTGGATCCGATAATATTTTTTTTTTAATCTTAATAAATTTTGAAATTTTATACCAAGTGCGTCAAGTGACGAAATGAAAACTATATTCAATATGAATAAACCATTTTTCTTTCGTCTGTAGTTAAGACAAACGATTAAATACTCTCATGGACACCAATCACAGTGCATAAAGAGAGTTGATAAAGGAGTTACTATCGACGTGAGAACAAGAACTCATAAAATTGTCGAAATTTCTCCTCTTGGGACAGAAACTCATTAAAAATGCTACCAAAGTGCTTTTTTAAATGATTAACCAATTATATATTTTTTATTTCCTCTTTCACATTGATATGTATTAGTTCGTACTGAATCTCAAATATGTGCAATGTTAATTTTTTCCTCTTCTTCTTTCGTTTTGTCGATTTTTTTTAACGTAATCCAACTTTCAATATATCTACAAAGAGAAATGTCTTATTAGATATTGAAAAGTAACAAATTTCTATGCATGTCTATAAACCATATTGTTTTACTAGTATTATTTTCTTTTCATGTATCGAAATTTCTCCTGTGCTGTGGAATTAAGTTTTTTTTTTTTTTTTTTTTTGAAATGTAATAAATGTCTATAGAAATGTTGATGTTGATTTTTGAGTTTAACGTTCTTTTTCAGCAGCGAGGCTATATGAGACGTGGATCTACTGATTAACGTGGAATCCGAACCACATGAGCTCCCGCCGGGAATCGAACCCGGGTCTCCCGCTCCAAAGGCGCGTACGCTAACCGCTTAGCCACAGAGGAGCTCGTATAGAAATGTAGTTAGGTTAGTTTAATTCAACTAAATGCAACCTGAAGTATACATTTTCCTGTATGAATGTGAGTGTGAGTGAAATGTAGGTTTAGTATTAAGTGCACCAATTCTTTTGACATATATGTGTGACTTACTATAATTAATGGTATTTGGCAATTAAGGTCGTTGAAAGTCAATACAGTACTAACTTAATTTAAGTTGGCTCTGTAAAGGAAGCAAAAAGGACGGAAATAGCCTGAACGAATGATCATCATGGGAGAACTGTGAAAGTCAAAATCTTCGACAAATATATGTTACTCTGATTTTTTTTTTTCTGTGGTCGATTCTAGCATGCCATCAACTTCGTCATTTATCTTTCAAATATTGGATGCTAGTCGAGAACTTTCGGAAATATTGAATAAACTGTTAAATTAAACTTTCTCATCTATCTCAGAGCTAGATTGGGATAATTCGGTAGTTGGGGTTAAATAGATCTAGGTCTGGGAGGTATGTGTCTACCTTTGATCACCTTAATACCAAATATTCAACCAATAGCTATTGGAAATGATCCCAATTCGATAATTATTCACTTTCCTTTACCATATTTCTCAAAAATATCCAGTAACAGTTTCCCTCTTTTCTCATCTTCTTACTTTCCCTCTGTTTCCTCTCTTCCTTTTTATCCCAACTTTTTCTTCTCTTCTTTACTTCTTCTTCTATTTTAATAAAACTAAAAAGGGGGTCGCGACTGGGAATTCCATATATAATAAACACGGTCATGTATTTATTTTACCTTATTTTATTTTTCTTCAAAAGTTCGATATAAAAGTTTTTTTTCCAGTTCGGTTGAACCTTGTAGGTTTCGAAACAAATGAATTATATATATATATATAATTAGATATAAGCTGATAGCTTCATGAATATTCCCCCACCAGGGGTGAAGGGTTCCCACTCACGACTTACTCCATGCATCTCATTTGTTACAGAGCGAGCTTAGTATTCTTTCTTTCTTTCTTTTCTTTCTTTCCTTTTCTTTTCTTTCCCTTTTCACCTTATGCACAGTTTCCTCAGATGTTCGTGCTTTGTCCGATCCAGGCTGTCGGTTGGCACTCCCCATGGCTAAAAACTTCTCAAACCATATTTTAATGCTCTTGATATCTAATGGGACCCTTGGTGCTTTCGTCTGAAGTTCCTTTTCACGGTAATTGGTGATTTAGTCTCAGCCACTGCGCTCTTTCTTTGCCCTTGTCATCTTTGTTCATGAACACCTGCAACAAATAATAATAATTAACAATCAATCAAAAAAAAAAAAAAAAAAAAAATTGAGTTGCTCTTCAAGATCCCGCAAATCGTTATTTTCTGGCACTAATAGTTTCCATGCAATTAATATTAGTAATCAGAGTGGTTTACTACAGGGTAGACCTATACAGACCAGCATCGATCAAGTATGGCATTTTAATTTACTGAGATAATGCATTTATTTCCTTCGGTTTGTTCGAAGCTTCAGGTATAAATGAAAAGAAATTAAGAACAAACAATGAAATTAAGAACACCCTACCTCTTCAAATCCACTTTTACCTCTGGGTGGTGCTACATTGTGTCAAATAGTTTTTAGTATAAATTGATTGACTTTTCATTGTAGAAGCAGAATCCACTAATCTTAAAACAAAACATTGCACGATCCCCTATAATCCCACATATATAGTCTCTCGCTGTAAATTGTAAATAAAGTAAATAATACACTTCAGAGATGAAAGTTTTGTTGTGTAAGGGAAGAAAATACAATCAAAAAAGACGAACATATTCGGCGAAGAGCGTTCCGGCGTTGCGTGCATTGTGCTCACTGGATACAAGTTTCACCAATTTCGCATTGAAATATATATATATATATATATATATATATATATATATATATATATATATATATATATATATATATATATATATATATATATGTTACATATGCACGGTTAATACACATGATAATTATATTGAGATCAAGCAGTGAGAGTAACTGTGCATGTTACTCAACAAACATTTAAACTTGTAGGAATAATGTACACACGCGAACTTAGATAGTTTCCCCTTGAGAAAACGTATTTTGCAGCCAGGTGCGCACCCTATATGATTATTTTTCCCTTCAATTGTCATATATTCTAAAATGTTATCTGTTTTTTTCAACTGAAATAACTTTTTCTTTCTTTTAAAATACTGAAAACTCGTAAAATGCGTAAAAATGTTAAAGGGGCAGGTATTACTTTCACACATACCAATATGAAAAGTTCTGGATATTCCTATTTATTATGCCTTTAATATATTTGAAATACAAAAATGAAATGAAATGAAATCTTTGAGTTTTACGTCCCACGGTTATGCCGGTTAGGCTAAAGGAGACGGTGATTATGAGAAATGAATGAAATGGTGGAATGAAGAGTGGGAGGAAACGGGAGAACCCCGAGAAAACCCACGCACACGGTGTTTGGTATTTGAAATACGTTACGAAAAGTAACTGTGATGCTACTTGATTTTTAAAAAATCGTTCTCGTGTGGTAACATATAGCAGTCTTTTATTTTGAGTAATGTATAAATATTTATTTTAATTCTGAAATACTGGTCAAGGTTTTTTAACAAAGATCAAAATGTGAAATATATACTTACTATAACAATCTTACGACTTTTATTGGGTTTTCAGCATTTTTTAAAATGTTATTTCCGTAAAATGAAGAATTTCAGATAACATTTTAGATACATAATAGTTGAAGAAAAAATAATCATTATTTTATTAATCTGCGCCTATGATTCTGTCGCTTGAATTTAGTCCATTTTGTCTGAATTTTCCGTTGGATTTGTTCTCTTGAATTTTGTCCTGCATTCGTAGTAATCACTTTGGTAATTCTAACAGAGGCTGTAAGAACAATAACTATTTTTTTAAGTTTCATCATAAATTTTAGATGTTATTTCTTCTTGTTCTTCTCGGAAAAATGACGAGGATACAGTTCTTTATCAGCAGTGTTATTCACATCTACTTTGGTAAAGATGAATGTAATTTTTTAAAAATACCTGCGGGCAAATGAAAAATTGATTGACTCAGTTGCAAGAAAGCCGTTTGACATTGTAACTAAAACAAACATAAAATAAATTTAATTCAGTATAATATCAAATTATTTCACATCAAGATATTATGCACTTTTTCAGTAGTTCATCTCTAACATGCTAAGAGTCGCAGTACGTAAAAGGTGCCACAATTCACATCCTCAAGACATTTTTGGCCATATATTAAGCAAATAATGCAAGAGGATGCATAAGGCGACTCTGAAGAAAGAATGTTAATGTTCTACATCACAACTCCTTTTTCGGCATCACCTTATCAGCTGATTTGTCTTATATGCATAATTCTATACTATATGCAATAGAATCATATATACTTCTATTTTCATATTTATATTGTCAATGTAAATAGCAGCAATACAAAATATCAATATCAATATCGAAATACTTGTATGTTTTTTGTAGTTTCAATCAAATCAAAAGGTCAGATAATTGGGGATAAGGGCCGTCTTACGCATCCCTTTGCATTGTTTGCTTAATATATGGCCAAACATGTCTTGAGGATATGAACTATTGCATCTTTCACGTACTGCGAGCAGCGGCGGTTTTAGCGGCTACCCAAAAAGTTTTGAAAAATATATAAACACGAAAAGATACAATAACGAGTAAATATATTTTCTCACTTTTTATATTAATGGTAAATAATTATTTAATAAACAGCATCAACCACTACTATAAAAGTAATTTCCTATTGTCGAAAATCAATCAAATGTGCATATATATCCATACGCGAGGGAACGGGTTACCCTCCCTGGACAGAATTCCTCGTCTCGAAAAATTAGGCAGAACGGGAATTCCCGTTCTGCCTAAATATAAAGTCATTTAAAATATTTTCTACAAAGTACTGGAGGGCGTTCAGGCAGAACGGGAAGACACATTAAAAATCTTGCCATTTTGGTTTTTAAAAGATTTCGAATTCTTGTTTTTAAGTGCCAATAGAATAAGACAACTTACTTTCGACAAGATAAATTTTCAAGCAAAACACCCAACGCAAGATAGAATGGAAATCCAACCTTTACACGGCTGTGATCGTCACAACAACGTTTGATAAATGGATTGCCAACGATTTAATCTCGACGTCACATCAAGCATGAGAAAGTCGACGCTAATTGTCTCTGGTTGTGGAAGGAAATCGAATGCAATCGTTCGTTGCGTCAACAAATTTTAAAATTTGAAAAAAAAATCTTAATGCAAGATTGCACCCTCCCAGATTTTTTGAACACCCCAACTATGTTCAAAATTCTGGATAAATCACTGCAAATGGATATCTTAGTTTAGCTAAGAAAGATATTCATTGTATTCCACGATTTCTTAATGTAATTGGATATCAATTATTATCAACAATTAAATTTCAAATAAGGGCATTAGTTGAATTATAATAAACATTTGTTATACTTCTTCATATTTGATTTTCATACAACAAAAACAACCTCTTATTATATCTATATTTATCAAAATTCAAAATGGAGAACGCAGCATCGGCTGTTATGCACTCGTGGTATAATTTATATATCATGGGCGTACACTTTCACTTTCTTGTGCGCTAGTGGATTGCACCCTTTGCTCTGTGACGTCACAGTTCGTTGATATCTTCTGAGTAAACCACAAGGAGAGGAGGAGAAAGTAGGAAACCCAGCATTGAGAAACAGCAGTGGTGATACGCAAACAAGAACATCGATCGTCATAGATCTATGACCATGCCTACACTGAAAACACCCACTTATTCCGTTCTCTTACGTCATCTCTTTGCCTCAGATTCTTTACATGCTTCCCTAAGTTGTTTTACTCATTGTAAAGCCTTCTCTTACGTCATGTATTGTTCAGGTGGAAATGACTGCCATAAAGCAACGAAAAGAATCTGATGAAACAAAAATGAATGCAACAGATGGAGCACCATACGTTCAACTAATCGCAGTATCTGACTTTTTTGTGCCGTTACTTTGGCTACCAGGAAGCATCACTTTAAATACTTCTTTTGAGGGAAACTGTTAAGGAAAAGTAAGTGCACATAGCTCACAACATTCATCAACCACATTGGTCAACCATTAATTTCTTTCATTCCCAGTCTTTGTGTCGCTTACACCAAAGCTGCCGGTGGCTGAGTCAAGTACTGTTAAGCAATGGTGCTATTCAGCCGGTTTACTAGAACCGGTTGTTAAAATATTTCGAGTTCGCAGAACCGTTTGTTAAACCCAGACATAAACACAAACATGCATACATACGATGACTTAACCAAGAGTGAAAGAAAGATGTCAAACAAATTTTTGAAAACACCACTGTACATTTCCCGCTCCCTTGTATTGGAAAAACAAGCAACTTTAAATTGTTTCAATTCAACGGACACCAGTGGCGGCTAATGTTAGTGTTGCAGCGTTGCGCAACGACCAAGGTATTTCAAGAAAAAAAAAAATATTATTATCAATAGTAGTAAAGAACAGAAAGAATACTTTTTAATACTCGCATATATACACTTTAAATAACATATTTTTTACTTCTGTAACTGTCCGTTCCGTTAATCCGTTTAAAAAGCGAAAAATAATCCGTCACAGAGTCTCTAATTTATATTGTGTTGCAGCGAGCATACAATGACCAGATTCCTTCAGCGCGGCAATTAGAGCAAATGTTAAGTCTCCTTTCCCCTATCTCGGAAGTTAAAGGGAATGGTCGTTGCAGTGCTTCTGCAACACAGCACGGTTTCCATTGAATGAGAAGGATTTTCGCGCTAAATAAGATTTCTGAATTTTCTTTCACTAGCAATTAACAAATGGAATTTGTTTTTATGCATTCATATTTTTAATTACGGGACCATACTGAAGCAAATCAATATAATGACAATTAAAGAAAGTGATTGCAGAATTACAAAATAAGAAAGAAAATATCTAGTAGAGGAGAAAACAAATGAAAGTAGACCCGCATTTACAAGTTAATTCTTAGCTTATATTGATAATGAAGGCTTCTTCTACAGTAATTTGTGAATCAAATATTAATAAGTCAATATGTAGAATCGCCCCCCTTACCCCTCTGGGGATAGTGTTTTAGTATAAACATATTTCTTTTATAAAATAAGTGTATTTTATAATCTTGATAACTTTCCACATAAAACTGTTTGATGGGAAACGCTAGATTGAATTTGGGACTAGTTAGCAATGCTCAGGGGCGTAGTCACGAGGGGGGTCCACCGGGTCCGGACCTCCCAAAAATTTCGAAACTCGACTAACATTTGTAGACTTTCTTAACGAGCTATACTTGTTTAACAGAGAAATGATTGATGTAGGCTAAATATTTTATTTTACACCTCATTATGTACTGTTTCTTTTCTTATAAAAATAATCATTCTATCATTTTTTTCTAAAAATATAGGTGACAGTAAGTAAGAATTACTTATCGTCTTTTCGGGTGCAGTATAAGACAGGTTTCATGTTATGTAGACGTATTGGACCTCCCTCAAATACTTTGGGTCCCTCCCAGTTAACATTTCTGGGTGTAGAATTTGCAGTGCTGTTTGTTTTGATGTTTTTTTGATTTTTGGCTTCTTTTACATGCTGATCCTTCATCTGGCGGGTTTCGAGGTTTCCTTTCCAGAACATATCACATTGGTAAGCATTGTTTCGCCTCATGTGGAAGTATATTGTGTTCATCGTGCATTACGTAACAACCAAGACGGATGATTTGGAATGTAGTTTTTTTCTTCTTTTACGCACATGTGTGTGTGTGTGTGTTGATGTATGAATATGTGACATTCGGAATTCATATCCAGTACCTCTTTTGTACCGGCTGTTTTGGTTTTTAATTATTAGGTTTAATTTTATTATATGTGCTTTAATTCTGTAAATAACCTACAAATTCTGAATGAGTTGTATACCGGGTACCATGACTTCTGTAAATAACTTACAAAAACATTGACCAGCTTTCAACTGAGGGAAAAATTGCAATTAAGGCTTAGACAAAACAAGCAAAGGGCAATTCAGGAGAGTGTTCGAAAAAAAAAATCCAGTTTAAATTTACAGGATATCTTATGGCAGTAGTGTTGTTTGCACCAGATACATTTCCTCAATTTATTTTAAATTTTCCTGGATAAACTGTGAATAAAGTGTGTTCAATGTACATTTTTTTTATAACACTAATCTCTGCTACGAACTCTCTTCAGTCGACGCTGAAGAGGAATTCGGATTACTGTCAGGGACTGAGTTTGCTAGAATGAATCGTTCGCAATAATCTAGAAAAAATATTTAGTGAATCTACAAAGCTTCTGAAATTAATATTAACTGTACCTATGGCGTCAGCAAAAGACGAAAAGTTTTTTTTTCCGCATGAGAAAGAATTGACACTTTCAAGGAATTGAATGTCCCAAGAAATGTTATCACCATTGGTTATGCTTTTCATGGAAAAAGACCTGACAATAAGAATACCAGAGTTCAACCAGCATGTATTAGACAGATTTGCTCCAATCAAGGAGAGGAGAATGAACTTACTAATTAATTAAGATGATTAATCGGATAAAATGTTCTGCATTTTTTATTTTTTAAAAACAGAATTTTATTTAATTTCACATGTCATATAGCATTTGCATCTAAAGTTATGTTGATTAGTCAATGAGTCCACTTTATATATTCTGTCTCTTATCGTTCGTACTGCAACACCCGAAACCACAATCCACCGGCCGCCACTGACGGGCACACAGAAATTTGAATAAATGGCCGCCATGAAATTTATCTGATGCGATCGATAAAGTTTCCCAGTCATATTTATTAAAAGTATATAGTTTATATATAAATAAAAATAGGAAGAGAAACTTTTTGAGACATTGGCTAAGAAGGAATTCTATTATGAGGGACATGCTAGATCAGCTTTACTTATAGATACTAAAATATCGCGAGCGAACACTGTCGCTGTAAAAATAATCAAAAGAAATCAGACATCATGATTGGCAGAAAGAATCAAAACTGATCTCCTTATAACTTCGCTATCCACCTCAATGCAATACTTTGATCAGGAGCTCCTTTTCGGCGATCGACACCGAAAATAAAGAATTAACATTCCCTGAAAACATCTAAGAAATATATGAATTGGCACTTTGTTATTGTTGATTTTGACTCTAACTAATTTGAAAAGTTACGTGTTACAGTGACTGCCAGGAAGTGCATAAGGACAAACCAGAGTTATTTTGAACGCTTGGCATCTCGTCCACAAGGTAATCACGTGGCATAACACACGAGCGTGACTAATTTCATTTAATATTTGAGTTTCTTATCTTGTTTTTCTATCTTCTAATCTCTCTTAACTTTACTAGAATTAGTGTTAGAACATCAAAGATGATCCAAAAATTAATAGTTTATCTGAGTAACCTAATCGTGTTGGTAATATAATAATTATTTTCGATTGTGGGCAAACGCAAAATAAAACCAAGAGATGTGATTTTAGTAGTTTATGAAACTCACTTTAACAAATAGAAAGAAAATATACTATTAAATACAATGAAATCTCCGGACAACAGACATCGATTTGTAAGTAAATGAAAAGATACAGAAGTTAAATATGAATTAGTCACAGCTCATGAGGTAATTGTATGAAGAATACGAGTACAATAAATACATTGGTCATACATGCGAAAAATAAGTTAATGTCGATGTACTGTACTCAGTATTCGTATTTCTAGAATCTGTCTCCCTAAAGAAACAACAGTATTGTTGGAGAACTTATGTTTTTATGGACTGCAAAATATACTGCAAATGCAAGAAGTTTTCGCCTCAAGTAGTCTCATCTCCTCTTAATAATAATAATAATAATAATAAAAACTAAAATAGCATACTGACTGAACTGAAAGTAACAATGACACATGCAACATAGTAATACTGAATGATTCATGGCTCACTCGGCTCTAATTGGCTGAGAGACGTCATGTGACTTGATAACGTGGTATGACGTCATAGGGGTCAATGTTCTTTTGATATTGGCATGAATACCTTGGCACACATCCTAAATTTTGGAATGGGTACATAGGATCACTCCCTTAAATTTCGGAAGTTGCCAAATTTTAAAACTTGGTATGATGGTATATGACCTTGGTATGTACTGTATCTCTGCAAGCTTGGGTGGTCCATCTCGTTCCCTTTCTTGGGTAAAAAATTGCCAACATTTCAAATTTGGAAGGTTTTTGGTCTAATTTGACCTAATTTTATTATGAAAGGGGTACATTGGTCCACTCTTAAAATTGGGAATTATCAAAAAAATGTAAATAATCTCTAGAGCTTCAATATACGTATATTACGATAAACTTGGTTGGTCCTGCTTATCCCTTTCTATGGATAAAAAAAAAAAGTATTGTCATGTGCTCACCACTTGGTCAGTTATTGACCTAATTTATCTCCTTTGATGAGCCTTTATCAAGTTATATGGTTATATAATTGAGTACAGTGGTCTATTTTCCTTTATGGGAAATGGGTACATTGATTTTTCCTTCTCAAAATTTTGAAAGGGGTGTATTGACCCACCCCTAAAATTGGAGAATCGTCAAAAAAATAAAATTTGATAAATGTTCTCTACGAGTGGAGTATATAACTTTGTACGTTTTGGTGGTCCTACTTATCCCCTTCTATGGGGCAAAAAATTGCCAAAATATTCTTATTACAATGTGCTAATCACGTTGTCGGTTATTGGCTTTATTTATCTTCTTCAATGAGCCTCCATCACTTTATATGGTTGAATTGACATTACTACTTTTCTATTGGTTAAGTAGTCTAACATAGCTATTCTGGATAAGTGGGCTACAATCTATCTCAACCAAGACGGTACACTATATTTTGTTGTATGAGTAAATTAGAAAACAAGGTCAAAGCATGAATGCTTATGCAAATTTATTGCAATCTTGTTTGATATATTTGATAAAGGAAAATTTTGTTCAAGTAGTTACTATATTTGTTTAAACGATAATGCTAAGCTATTGTTTGTTCTAGAATATCTTGTTAAATAAATGTATGTAGATTCATGTTTCTTTTATATGGGTTATTAATCATGATCTGGCAAGTCACAAAGATAAGAAGATAAGAGTATTTACAATATTCACAGAATATATAATCTGTATATTACTTCTTGGAATTTCCGAGGAAATTCTTGCTTCTATGTCAGTTCAAATATTGTCTCTGTTTTATTAGCCTCATGGAGCAGTAGTTACTTACAAAAATGACCTCATACCTATACACATTCAAAGTTAACATAATTCCTTTAATATTAATAATTTCATGGTATTAAAAAAAAATAATTTACATGATGCAAGTAACATTTTATTTCTTTCTCATCTTTGTTCGAAACTGTTTAAATATGACATTACTAATCTTTACTGAAAAAATTTCTGGTTTCTCCGGATTTCTCATAGTTATGTCAAATAAGTGACAAACTGGAGAAATACATTGATGAAATATTTTTGACTCATTATTCCTGCCTTCATATTTAGAATTTAAGATTAAAGTAAAATAATCATAATTAAATTTAGATAGTATTATTAACAATAATAATTGTATATAAATACGGCAGTATCATTTTAAATATTTCAAACTCATAGAAGCATTGGAGATTTGAACACACCATCAGCAGCAGCATTTTAAATGACTATTTAAAACACGCTCATCTTAGGGATAGGTCATATGTTACAGTATTTGCATATTTTGAATTTTACGCCAGATTTTAGCGTGCCATTTAAGTCTTGAATAGTCCGTGTTTTATCTGATCACGGAGGTTTTCAATCACTAGCTCTAAATTATTTTATTTGGAGAAAAGGGAATTCAATATTTTTGCTTATTAAAGAAATTACATTTTAACTCTGCGAATCATAGAAATGCACACGATAGGATTCTTTATTTGGTATATGCAGCGGATACCATACATATATTGAACTCCTCATTCGTAAAAAGCACACATCTGAACGACTCTTTTAAAATGCATAAATCCATAAATTATTATTTCCTGACATAAGTTGAAGAAAAAAGTTATATGCATAAATTGTAACTTTCAGACGTAAGTTTTAAAAAATGGAATACATTCATAAATCATAACTTTCTGACCTAAGTTGACCGCTATTGTCGAGCAAACGCACTTTTTTTTTTTTTTTTTTTTTTTTGTGAAAGATTCAATGTATGATTCTATTTTCTCAGTTGCAAAAATAGTCCTAAATTGTTCAGAAAGCTTCCAGAATCTCTAGAGCACATGCATAGTTCTCTTAGCAACGAAATAAACATGATGCAATAAGAAAATCCATGAGACAATCTTTTGAAATTACTGAAATCATTCAGAGAATTGTTTATTGTAAAGTTTTGATAAACTTTGAACATACTTGAACCGTTCTTTATCTTTAAATGCAAACACTGTTGAAGTAAAATATCAATAATAAAATCATATTGACACCTGAATGATTGTAGAAATAATAGAAAATGATATTAGTTGACGCAAAAATAGAGGTAGAATTGTTTCGGTGAAGAAGACTTACGTATCATATAATCATTTCATGTAATAAAAAAATCATCAAATCGTCTTTAAGTACAGTATGTAAAATAATAATCTGTGATCCTCAAATTATGTCAACTAGAAAAGGGTAGAGGAAACAATTTATCTAGGATGCTACATACCCTGAAAATATTTATCACGTGAAGGTCGTGTACTGTTGCTTATACTTCTCAATGAGAACACTGGTAATATTTCAGTGACTAGTAATTATACACGAATTGTAAGGTTTGAAGTTAAATTAGCTTCTCAGTAAGTTTCATCTGTTTCGTTTAGGGAAGGGTACGAGCGAGTTTTCTTTGAAACTCGACTCACTTTGAAACACACATCTTTAAGGTCGATTCGAGAACTCGACTCGACATGCTATGTGTAGTTTCAAGTAGTCTCTTCAAGTATCTTACATAGACAGTATAATTATAAATGATACTACTACTAAAACTTTATTATTATTTTATTATTACGTATTATTATTATTATTATAAAAGCACCATGTATAACCATGAAAGATACGCAGTTTGAATCTGAACACTAAAAACTAGTTGACTCTCGATCTCGGTCGTCTAGAAGTCTTCGGAAGGCAAGAACATCATTTACAAGGTTCTGGGTTTGAGTTCAGGAGGAGCAAGCATTTGGGCTCGAGCCAAAATTTGTTAAAATTATGGCCAAACATGTTCAAAACTGCTCGGCCGGGGTTTAGGCTTGTCAACGACTTTTATTTCACTATATACATTGATGGACTGTGTGAAATCTCCATAGTAAATAGATTTTAAAATCTACCTAAAAAAGCTAATTACAACCAAGTAAATACTTATGAGAGTTACTGCCAAGAGGGTGTAATAAAAAGGGGTCGTGATATGAAATAAGTTAAGAATTACTAATCTATACTGAAATATTCTGTACCCAACACAGTGTAGTCTTAAGCGAGATAAAATAAATGAAAAAGTCGGTTGCAAGCAGTGGTGCTATTCAGCCGGTTCCGGCCGTTTCGCTAGAACCTGTTGTTAAATATTTGGAGTTCGCAGAACCATTTTTTATAACCAGACATAACAGTAAATTTTACCCAGTTATACCCAGGAACAGTAAATTTTAGTTTAACTATCTTTATTTTTAAAAATTCTCACAATTAAAGGATTAAACAAATGATTCCGTAGAACAAAGTATAAGCGGTTTATTTCTTAATCTCAAATGCTCAGATATCAAGAATGAAAACTGGGATTACATGAGTGTAGCGATGAGGGTGATTTACGTGTATTTGAAACGCATACATATTATCAACACTTGCTGATCCATTGCTATATTAAGATCTTTCCAATACTTTTTGACAACCATCTATGTTGGGTAATTTGTTTCCTAGATATTGGCAATAGTACCTAATTTCGTCACACCACTTTGTATTAGAGTGCTGTGTAGGTCACTTCTTGTCACTTGTGGTATCCTGTAAAAAAAATTGCTTTTGTCTACTTTGTACGATTTATGTCCTACCTATCCATCTACTTTTTTTCTCTCTCTCTCCTCCTCCTCCCTCTTGAAGTAAACTTGCCCTCCTGAAGTAAACTTGTACCTAGAAATGCAACGTCGCTTACAAAATAACATTTTTGAGTATACTAAGAATCGCCGATTTTATCGAAAGTGCAGCAAGTACGTAATGATTTTGTACTGATATACCTATTGTAATCTGCACCAAGTGCCCATCATTCGGGGAAAATTCTGTACCTTATGGTCTATTTTCTAAACTTACCGAGAAGTATGCCATACCATCAATGTGAATTTGTATACGGGATAAACAAATAAATAAACAACTTTATACAGTTAAAAGTTTCAGGCAGTTTTCCCACAAAACATGCAGAAATTCAAATTAACGTATTTTTACTACGTGAATCAGAAATAAATTAGTTTCTATTTATATCCAAATGTTTTTACCGTGTTCTGACCACGTTTCTACGAATTGCTTCTAGCCGTCTGTGCTTATTTTAAAACAGTCAACCTGCTTCTTGTATTGTTCCTATTCCGCAATCCAAACAGAATTAGTTGAATTAGCTTTGTTCTCGTTTTGATGCTCGGAGTGTCTGCTACCTATAGATTTGGCAAACTGGTGAGATCACAAGGTACCCACGTTTGTTGCCAGACTTGTTGTCTTTAAAACATACGTAAATAGATATCAAAGCTCATTCATTGCTGGGGATTTTTATATTTAAAATAAGAAGTCAATAAAATTAAGCAATGTTACCAAAATTGTGCCAACACTGTCATAATTCCCACGTGTGTTCTACATTCAAATTGAGAAAGGATTTTTTTTTTTTTTTTTTTTTTGTCTAATGTTATATTTCCAGAAATTAGGATACTAGGTCAGGGCGACTGTTTGAGTCACACTTAAACACATGAAACTACTTAGACATAGTGTGGGGGGAAATTAAACAAACAGAAGGTAGAATTTAGACTGAAATATATTATCTGACGGATATATGCATGAATATGTCTAGTTCGATTGTGAAATTTAAATTGCTAAGATGAAACATACATTTCGTTGTTTTCACATGATCATAAAAATAATTTGAAGATAAATAGAAGTAAACAGTACAACACTGAGCATGATTGATCATATGATTAATTGATTAATAAGCAGTTTTATTAATACTTCTACAACCAGGGGCGGATCCAGGATATGATTAAGGGAGGGGCTAAACCATATTTTGCTGTTTTATCCAGTGTAAAGCAGGATTGAAGCCCATTTTATCCAGTGTATACCTGAGCGTCAACGGGGAGCTATAGCTCCTATAGCCCCCCCCTTGGATCCGCCACTGTCTACAACTGATTCAAGGTTTCGTTTAATTCGACTTCAAAGTAAAGAGGAGGTTCTCAATTTGCCTATATATATATATATATATATATATATATATATATATATATATATATATATATTAGGGATGGCCAAAATTTTCCGGAATCCGGATTCCGGAAATTTTGTTTTCCGGAATCGGAAAATTTACTTTCCGGAATTCGGAAAAAATCCGGAATTCGGAAAAATTCCGGAATTCGGAAAAATTCCGGAATTCAGAAAAATTCCGGAATTCGGAAAAATTCCGGAATTCGGAAAAATTCCGGATTTCGGAAAAATTCCGGAATTCGGAAAAATTCCGGATTTCGGAAAAATTCCGGAATTCGGAAAAATTCCGGATTTCGGAAAAATTCCGACATTCGGAAAAAATCCGGAATTTAGAAAAATTCCGGAATTCGGAAAAATTCCGGAATTCAGAAAAATTCCGGATTTCGGAAAAATTCCGGATTTCGGAAAAATTCCGACATTCGGAAAAATTCCGGATTTCGGAAAAATTCCGACATTCGGAAAAAATCCGGAATTTAGAAAAATTCCGGAATTCGGAAAAATTCCGGAATTCAGAAAAAATCCGGAATTTTTCCGAGATCCGGAATTTTTCCGATTTTACTTTCCGGATTCCGGAAAGTAAAAATTCTGGAATTGGCCATCCTTAGCTAGTAGTTGTTAAAAGAGAAACACAATAATGAATAGGCTATATATACTGTATTAATTTCTTGTAGTTGGATATGTCTTTATCATTTACGTAGACAATTGCTACTGCAGTTATTTACTACTTTATGAGAAAGATCTTATTTTCACACACAAAAAAGTCGCCGGTATGTCTCAAACATTATCGCGTTCCCACCTGCAGCTGCTCCAAAGCACTGCAAACTACTTTTTAATCAGGCGAAAGGCAGTGAAGGAAAATAAATCTCAACAAATATTCTAATAACATTCGCTTATTGTCAACATACCTACAGTGAGCGCAGAAAGTGTTCGTACACCGTGCATAGTTTATATTGAAAACAGCTAGCATGAGAACGGGAGGTGGAAAAATATATATATAACCAGAATTAAGACTACACATTCATACATTTTATTTCTATATACAAGAGAAAGGCCAAACAAACACAATCACTGTTTTGTTCAGAAGAAAAGAGAGAATTCCTTTTTTGTAAACGCAAAAAGTCACCGTACACTTATGCTTGAATTAATGCTTATAAAGTATATTACGTTATTTAATATTTTGTGGGATTACCCTGTGCGTTAATGATTGTCTGTAATCTTCGTGGCATTGATTTCACCTGTAGTAGTTCGTAGTTCTGTAGCTTCGGGACTGATTATGTCCCATTCTTCTTGAATAGCTTTTCTTAGGCCTTCTTTAGTAGACAAGCTGTGCCTTCTGATTCTTGTCTCCAGAACAGATCATAGATGTTCTATGGGGTTCATGTCTGGGGATTGGGGAGGTGTGCGAAGCTGTTTCAAAATATTATAGAGTCAGGGGCGGGTCCAGAGGGGGCAATCGCCCCCCCTTCACAAGAGGAAACTCTTATTTTATACATAAATAAACCCATCCATAACAAGTTTGGAGCTCTTAAAAGTAGCAGTATTACCGCCGACCGCCCCCCCCCCCAGAAGTCCGTCCTG
The DNA here is from genome assembly GCF_964235325.1 of Thermobia domestica. Lineage (NCBI taxonomy): Eukaryota > Metazoa > Arthropoda > Insecta > Zygentoma > Lepismatidae > Thermobia > Thermobia domestica. Next base: position 180,001,730 of record NC_137466.1, read on the forward strand.
GATCCGCCCCTGGCAAACCTTGCAGACAGGCCTTGTTCAACAGTACAAACAATAATTGCGATGTATAATGTTTCTATCACTGTGCGAAACCATAAAAAAAATAATAAAAAAAGAACTCGAAGACCAAGAGTGTTGAGTGAACAAGTTAAACGTTACATTATTAGGGAAAGAAAAAAGGTTCCAAAAAGTAGTGCTGTGCAATTGGCAACGGATCTGGAAACACGCGGTGTTAAAGTATCAGCCAGTACAGTGCGGAATATTTGCAGGGTATCATGGTCGGATAGCCAGGAAAATGTTCTGGGTGAACAAGACAAATCGTATAAAGAGACTAAAGTTTGAAAAAGAGTATAAAGATAAGGGATCAGGCTTCTTTCTGGAATAGGGTCATATTTTCGGACGAAAATAAATTTAATTTTATCGAGTCCAATGGGAGGCGTATGGTATGGCGCAAGGTGAATACAGAGATGAATCCTCAAAATCTCGACTCTAAAGTAAGACACGGAGGAGGGTCCGTGCTCGTCTGGGGTTGTATGAGTGCCTCAGGAGTGGGTCGTCTCCACCTTATCGATGGAGTGATGATCTACAAAGTGTATATTAACATATTAAAGGAATATCTCCATACTAGTGGGCAGAAGATGGTTCTTGAAAACAATTTATTGTTCAGCAAGACAACGACTCCAAACATACAGCGGAAAATACTCGATTGTGGCTACTCTATACAGGGGCGGATCCAGGACGGACTTCTGGGGAAGGGGCGGTCGGCAGTAATACTGCTACTTTTAAGAGCTCCAAACTTGTTATGGATGGGTTTATTTATATATAAAATAAGAAAGTTTCCTCATGTGGGGGGGGGGGCGATGGCCCCGATCGCCCCCCTCTGGATCTGCCCCTGAGGTTTGCTATCTTTCTCAAAGACTTACCCTTCTTATGCACTTTAATAATTACTTTTCTTGTCTCCTCATTTGTTTCTGTTCGGTTGCTTCCCATTTCGACAGCCCACCGTGCAGTTTTTTCACTCCTATTCACAACTAAACTCATTCTGTTACTCGTCATGCTATACAGAGGTGTATACTCAGGTGAATACTAGTGAACCCCAGTTGTGGTATCTTTGTTTCGTATTCGTACGTCAGGTGTACGATCACTTTTTGCGTCTACTCTATATATTTTCTACGGAATTTATTTACTTTCTGACCATTAAACTTGTCTTTGTGGTTCTTTATTGATATATTCATAAAGCTTAGTTTTCATTATTCATATTGTGTGTGTTATTACACTTCTTAAATTTTCTGTTTCTTTTTCGCAGGCATTTTCGTTTCAATAGCATAGGTGTACGAACACTTTCTGCGCTCACTGTATGTACAGTAAATACAAATTGACTTTACGAAGTATACAATGTAATTGTTCAATAATTAACATAAGCAGGCATTCATTAATTTATATTAATATAATAGTTAACAAAACTAATAAGCGGGTGATTGATGACTCAGTGGTAGAGTTTTCATCTATGGTATTCTAACCCAGGACATGTGGGTTTTCGATGGCTAATTTTGTGTTCGAAAATTTTCCCGGTGGTACTCTTGGTTCCCTTTCTTATATTTGTTCCATCATCACTCATTAACGAATTTAGTTTATCAAAACTCTATAGCCATATATTCATTCTGTCCGTCAGTGAAACAAACAGTCTCAAGAACTATCTGATGGATTACCAATCAATTTTGGCCATGATGTACAGAGTCAATAGTTAAGAATCGAGTTCCCTGATGAATGTAATATTCAAACCGGAAGCGGTACAAATCAACCATTTCCGGTTTTAACGTTAATCATTATATAGTAAATATGGTAATAGATAGCGAGAAGCGGTTTCCAGTAATCGACATATATAACATTCATGTAGATAGCATGTTACCCAGTTTGTGCATCTGCTGAAAATAATGAGCTTAGGTATTTAGAGAGCATTTTCCGCTTTAGAAAATGTGTGCTTGGTAAAGAATGTAGAGATTTAGCTGAGTCAGGCACGTAGCTAGAATATGGTAATAGGAAGGGGGGGGGGTCTGTCACGAAATACTATGGTTATTTACCAGGGGATCAATCATTCTAAACTATTTTATTGGCAACATATATTGATTCGTTTAGCCAAGATTTCTAATGGGGGCATGATACTGTGGTTACACACCAGAGGCTCGATCAATCTAAATATTTTACTGACAACATACCCATATTGATTGGTTAGGACAATAAAATGAGGATATATTAGTAAGTATTTTAATAAGAAGCTATGAAGAAATCTCGAGTAAAAAATTATAAAAAAGTATTGAAAAAGATATAGTCTTCCGAGGTCATTCGAACGGTGTCGAGAATTTTGCGTCTGGGAAATTTGCGCCCTACCTCAAGAACAGGGAAAATTGCGCCTGCGATGTACCTCCACCGGGAAGTTTGAGACCTGCGAAATAAAAGAACCTATTGGAGCTTACGCATTTCCTCGGAGGGGCTGACATTACAGCATAAACAATCCTCCCCCCACAACCATGCCATTTGTGATTTATTTTCATTGTGGCTATATAAGGGGAGAATAAACTTCAATATAAGCCAAAAGAACACAACGGATCAACGCAATCACTGCTTCTTCCAGAGATGATTTTGGGGGAACACTGGCCTCCCCAGAGCTCTCAGAGTGCCCCCTCGGAGGAGACCAAAATAATACGTCTATAATATAATAATAAATAGAATAGTACCAGCAGTGACCCCCCTCCGGAATACTAAATGTGCCCCCCGGAACATTTTTCCTGAAAGAACGACTGAACGCAATTGTGTGTTTGAAGTGTAATTCCAGCAAGTAAACACACTGTACATAGTTTTCTTGATAATATTACTGAACTGATTTTACATTCACTTTACATTTTCTTTTCTATATTTTGTGTCCTGAAAAGCCAAACAACTCTCAAGGATTGTGAACAGAGATATCTGGGTAGAGCCAAACAGCCTTTTGTAGACTAAATTATACTCTTTGATTATATTAATAAATAATTATATATCAGTCATTTATACGTTTATTGTAAATTTTGTAGTATAATGAAAAATTGTATTTGTATGGATTGCCCTTTAGTGAACTAAAATTGTATTTTTTTTTCATTTGTTCGGAATATTATAACGGATGGAGTAACTCACTGAGACGATGAGAGGCAAGCCTAGTTCAAGTGCGAGTGGAAGTTACTTTACACAATACAATAATAAGTTGAATTGTAGGGCGCTAACATCCCAGTGCAAATATATAGCCGGCGCATTTTCCCCTCTTTTTGGGGTAGGGCGCAAACATTCCAGTGCAAATATATTGCGAGTGCATTTTTTCCTATTTTTGTGGTAGGGCGCAAAATTCTCGCATTCAAGGAAAATATAATGTCCGTGAAGTTGACAAGCCACTTATGTCAGACTCCAATTTCGACTTTAAACGTCGCTAGTGCTACGTTAGTGTTCGATAGTGACGCAAATCGTTAGTACTCCAACTGCATGCCAACACGCCCACTTCTAAGAATCATCTCAAAAGTGAGGTTAACCATTAGAGCAAGTAAGTGCTCATTGGTGCCATTAACATTAACGTTAAAGCCTCCATCGTACGGCCCTTTGAGTAATAATAACACCACGTTTTTTGCTAGTCTCAATGCGTCCCTATATTCTCGCGAATATTCTGACGTGCCCAAGTTAGTTACTTTTTTTTTTGGGACTATTGTTTATGTTATTGTTTATTGTTTATTGCTAGTCTGCAGAGTAGTCCTTACATTAATATGCCATTGTCCTTGATAATCATTGCGTATTTACAAGCAATTTGTTATTACTGTTAGAAGATATCAAAAAACAAGATAAAATATACTACTTAACGGTTCATATTTTTCTTTTACAGTACATAAACGATTAATAATAATAATAATAATAATAATAATAATAATAATAATAATAATAATAATAATAAGAAGAAGAAGAAGAAGAAGAAGACTATTCCAGCATAAAAGTTATCAATTGCATTACACTGGCAACAAGCGACGCATATTTTAACTTCATAAAAAATCGTTTCTCACGATTTTCTGGAAAACTACGTATGATAACATCTTCATTATGTCAAGTTGTTTATCTCAGTGTAATATATGTCTTACCTCTGGACAATATCACAGTAAAACAAAAATTAAATATTAGGAGTACATCGTACTTTTGGACTACATCTCATTAACCATGGGAAGATTGAGTAGTGTATACTTTAAGATATAAGTTTCAGCTTAACTTGCATCATACATTCTTAGGATTACAAAAAGGAAATTTGTTCGTTTGCATTTGAACAAAATTCTTAGGATTACAAAAAGAAAAAATAATTTTTCCGAATTCCGGAATTTTTCCGAAATCCGGATTTTTTCCGAAATCCGGAATTTTTCCGAATTCCGGATTTTTTCCGAAATCCGGAATTTTTCCGAATTCCGGATTTTTTCCGAAATACGGATTTTTTCCGAATTCCGGAATTTTTCCGAAATCCGGATTTTTTCCGAATTCCGGATTTTTTCCGAATTCCGGAATTTTTCCGAATTCCGGATTTTTTCCGAATTCCGGAATTTTTCCGAATTCCGGAATTTTTCCGAAATACGGATTTTTTCCGAATTCCGGAATTTTTCCGAAATCCGGATTTTTTCCGAAATCCGGAATTTTTCCGAATTCCGGAATTTTTCCGAAATCCGGAATTTTCCGATTTTACTTTCCGGATTCCGGAAAGTAAAAATTCCGGAATTGGCCATCCCTAATATATATATATATATATATATAGGACAAGTCAAAATAAGTATTGCAATCCAATATCTCGCAAACTATGTATCAAATAAGAAAAATGTTAAGAGTCAATGTACAATAGAGAGGGGCCAAAAAAATGAGTCAAACACGAGGTTCCCCGCCCCTTTTTTGGGGGGAGGGGGTGTACGTGAAATTTTCAAATGGGAATATAGGTCGTGTGATATCTCGTTCGAAAGAGCTTGAAAAATAGAATAATAAAATTGAATATTTTTAGGAAACAATTTTCGATATGGTACACCGTTTTCAAGGTGGTCCCCAAAAATGGTCCTGTATCAGATAAAATTTCCAGTACTTATAAATCAGAAACGGCTGAGTAGAAAAGGATGAAACAAAAAATGAAAACGACATAGGCAACGTGGAATGGTGTTGTCGCGGTGTCCCATCATGGGGCCCCTGGACCAATTTGAAAATTTCAAATGGGAATATAGGTCGAGTGATACCTTGTTTGATAGATCGTGGAAAGCCAAAACAGCTTAGCAAAAAAAATGTTTTGATTTTGGGCAAGCCTGTTTCTAAATGGCCGCTGAAAATGGTTCCACATTCAGATACAAAGTGCAGTGTTCAAACTGAGTGTTACAAGCCAACATCCAGCGAACTATGCATCAAATAAGAAATATGGTCAATGGTACAATACAGACAGGCCTAAAAAATGGGTCAAACACGAGGTCCTAATTTTGTACTAAACTGTTTGGTATTTCACGATCTATCAAAAAAGTATCACTCATCCTATGTTGCCATTTGAAAATTCCACTTACACCTCCCTCCAAAATGGGGGGCAGGGGATCCTCGTGTTTAACCCGTTAGGCCGTCTGTATTGTACATTGACTCTTAACACTTTTCTTATTTGATGTATAGTTCGCGAGGTATTGGCTTATAACACTTATTTTGATTCACCCTGTAGGCCTATATACAGGCGGATCCGAGGGTGTTATAGGGGCTATAGCTACCCCCTTAACTTTCAGGTATATTCTGGATATGAGCTTCAATCTTGCTTTGCACTGGATAAAGCTGCAAACTATGGTTTAGCCCCTCCCTTGAACATATCCTGGATCCGCCACTATATATATATCGGGTGTTCTAAAAATAACACCCACGGCCTACGGAGCAGTATTCTAAAAGTCAAAATAAAGCAAAAGATATAGATAATTGTATACCTTTCGGGCCCTCGTCTGTAGACATTGCACTATATGACAACGTCGCAGATAATCTACCAATCCATGAAATAGTTACATCGATTCTTTCCAGATAACAGTTTAAGTCAATACACATTGACACTAACACCGTTTATTAGCGTAACAATCGATGTAACTGTTTGATGGATTCGTAAAACAGTGCTAATGGTTCCAAGTTAATATGCGATGTTGCCACATAGTGAAACTTTTGATTCCCTATAGCTCCGAAAGAGGTGCCGGAGGGTATACTAGTATCTAATATTTTCGCTTTATTTTGACTTGAAGAATAGCACTTTACTGTTCGTAGAGGCCATTTTTAGAACACCTTATACACAAATAGTATATTATTGTATACATTGTGTCTATGTTCACGCATATGTCCTTTTTTGTGTGAAAAAAAAAGCATGTTTTCCCTCTGGTCTCATATAAATTTCATTAGAATATGATGATAGTCTTTTGAGCTCGACCATGAAGCACCTCCACGGGTGTAGGGTGAAATTCATGATTAACTGACTTTAATGTGCGTATAATCACACATATAACTTCGATATAATTGCACTGATTTTTATGATTGTTTTCTTGTTTGAAATAGTATTCTTTCTTGATGGTTCCATATAAACTTCATAAGAACTTTTTTTTATTTAACTAAATAAACAAGAATTTGAACTTTATAAATAGTTGTTTACTACTGATGACAGTTTTCGTTCAGACAATTTCTTCAAAAACGATCGTCACAATTTTGTACATACTTTGAGGAAAACAAATAATATCCCAAATTGATATAGATATTTGTTTATCTACTTACGATATATGAACAAATTCGTCAAAGCTAATTTCTGGAAAGTTGCAGGTTTCGATTTCCACTGTTCTGCATATTACTCGAGGCTTCAAGTTTCGCCTATTCAAGATTCGCCTAATACTTCCTAACTATGAAAACGTCAATCAAAGCGATGACATAGAGTTAATTTTCTTATTAGGCGAAAGTTGATTTTTTTTTTTTTTTTGAAAACTTGGTTTAACTCGCATACATTGGTAGTCCTGTACCTTATTAATAGTTAGCATCCTGTTGTAACTATTATCGTGTTCTTATCAAATCCAATTATCTTATCGTGTTCCAGTATATAGGGGAAAATTTTGACAAACCCAGCAAAAAATTACTAGTTTAATGAAACTTGCAGGATAGTTTCCTTTCTTCAAAGTATAATAATATCTTAAAAGGAAGTCCCCGAACACCCCTCTAGAGCTTCATCCAATATGGCTGTCAGATCCAATTTGGCCGCCACCGTCTACAAAACAATCATGTTTTCCTTTATTTCTTACCTTAGGTTCAATTCTACGGCCTTGTAACTTATAACAAAATATTTTGTAGATAAAATTTCGTTTGTTTGATATATAATTAATCCCTGCAGGACAGCTAGATATAAAGTTACAAGTGATAGAGCAGGCTCTATCGCTTAATCCTGTACTTGTGTTTCTTTCGAGCGTATTTTTCTAATTTCTTTGGAGCATTGTACGGAAGTTTTTGTAAACTTATTTAGGAAAATAGCACGTAGAGAAAACGTTATTTAATCGAAATTCAGTTTTTTAAAATAAACAATGGAAATAATTTATAGTACATAGAAGATACGAAAATTAACCCATCCCTGGCACGGTGCACTGTTGGGATGGGACTTAAACGATACGGTTGGGTTGGATCCAGACTCACTACTGCTTCAGATCAAAAAAATCATTGAAATAACGGTTTTAAGGAGAGCGTTTATATTTAGTAATTTAGGTTTCATATAATAAACTCAGAACAGGAAAGGTACCTATTACACTGAGAAATTAAAAAGAAGAAACAAGGAACTTCGAACGATTCATAAAAGTAACGTATAATTCAAGGGTAGTTCAGCAATACGATAGCGCCAAAATGTCACTTTCATCCTGTTATTTTCTGATTCCCAAAATGTAATTTCCCTACAATTAATGCACATGTCTGAGTATAACAATCTTTAACATAAACAGTTGGTGTAAGTGCATGAAAGTTTTAAATTTTCAATACACCAACTTCATAAAACAGTTTGGTGCTGGTATGTCCAAACCAATTATTGGGTAGCATTCTTCGTTTTCTCCTCCCATCCCCAATCAATTTCTGGAATATCTTGCTCAAGTCAAGTTTGCTTCTAATGGTACCTCTTCAATACGTGTCGTCTGCTCACACTTGCTCTTATGGATAAAACTGTGGGATGAGTGACTGGTGTGAAATAAGTCTTCTGTATGTGAAATACAGACAGAAACCCGGTGCGTCACCATCATGCGATACATAAAAGTGTGATTGGAAATGTTGCCCCACTTTTACGAGTTCTTCAGGATTTGTAGTAGATTTGCTGAATATATTCACAATCTGTTGCAATTAACTGTCTATCTCTCGAGTAGTATCTAACAAGTTTTTCTTCCTTTCTGGAACAAAGTCCTGAAAAATTCACGTAAAAACAGTATCATATCATCCATATTTCCTCCTGTATTTTCATGTACGAATATTTAATCATTTTGGCTAGTTGATGAGATCTGTTTTCTTTATGAAAGAGTTTTAAAAATCAGAGAAACGGTTTGAAGAAATAGACACAAGGTTAAGCGACACAAGCCCACTTATCATTGGACGCAAGCCTACATTAATAATGAATACAGGGGACTAATTGAGCGGAAGCATGAAACTCCAAAATAAACAAAAAAAAAAAAGCAGGAAATCCACACTTGAATATATACAGATTTATAGATCTTTTGAAACAGGAGCAAGCAGAAAATGAAATGACAATGTATCATCTCTAGATGGACACGTCGCTAAATTAAGGAAACTAAAATGGTATCGTCTTAATCTACGTATTGTGGAAATAATAATAATAATAATAATAATAATAATAATAATAATAATAATAATAATAATAAATCTTAAATCACAAGGAATAAACATAATACAGACGTTGATACAGTGTCTCGCTGCATTTCATTTATACGTCTGATTAGTGATGCTTGGTGCTTTATTTTGATTTATTCAAACTCTCTTAAGATGTCTGTTACTTCATTTTATGTTTTCTGTAAAAAAAAAAAAAAAAAAAAAAAAAAAAAAAAAAAAATTGTAACTTCATGCATCATGTAAAATGTAACATCACAGCTGGATGTCAAACATATAATATCTAGTCATATATTGTAATTGTGCTTATACTGTTTCAATATGTACTTTTTAAATACATTTTTAAAATTTAGCAACTACAAATTTTTGTCATTTCTTGTCAGTGCTACCTGCTTTAGGTAAATCTTAAAGACAAATTTTGAAGGCGCCTACACTTTCTCTTGAGCTAACACCTGTAAATTCCATTGCCTGAGGTTATTAGTCGAAAGTTGAAGTTGCCATATTACTCATAGATTTCGATATCGGAAAGATTTTTTTTTTTTTTTTTTTTTAACTGGAAAAATCTCACAAAAGTTTAAGTTTAAAATTTGGTGTCAATACCTTAAACTCTGTGGCCTACAGGTATCTGCATACACGGATGGGCAGACATCGAAAAACTTTCAAATGTTCAGATATGAAACTTCTAAATCCCTTGTAATCAAGGATCTTGTAATCTCCAATTCATTTGTTTTTTTCTTTAATGATTAACAGGTCTTTTATGATAACAATTATTGCTCAAAAGTAGAAAAAGAATAGAAGAAAAAGTGTTGATATAAAATCATAGTATATTGGTACGATTTCACCGTACAATCCATGCGTTTCTTGTGTAACGCAACTTAGGTGTATTAATTATAAGTATACAAATAAAACAAATGGAGAGGATGGACATAACCAATGACCACGTACTTGGTTTAATTTTTTCTCATAAGAGGGAATATAATGTAACTTAGGTGTATTGACTTGTTATAGAAAATTAAAAATGCTTATGGAATTAGTAGGATGCAAAAATAAACAGTCTCACTTCCTGAAAGCCAGAATTAATAAAGTGAAATTGAAAGTGAAAAGCATTCGAAAATAAATTGAAAAACAGGAAAAACATATAGGTGAAACCATAAATATCAACTATGTAAACTGCCTGAATAATAAACATGTTAAGTTAGTCGGAGGTAGTCATAGACGCTAGAGACCACGTTCATTTAACTGGTCAAGACGTCGTCAATGTGGTATTAAAACTTCAAGATTGTTCAACCTTCATTCTGTAAGTTATACCATTTATTTGTTGTATAAAATATTAAGATAAAAGGTTCATAATAATGCGGAGGTCTTCCTTGAGATAGGCTATCCTCCAACTAATTTTATTCATACATATATTATGCTATTGTTTATAATCATCATGTAAACTTTACTTATGCGATTACAGATTAATCTTGAACTAGCTAATACAAGTTGAAAATCTTTTTCTTCTTTTGAAATGAATTATATGGTTTAATATTAAAAGATAATTTTAATGTCTTCCCTATCTTAGGACTTAATTTAGTGCACTATACTACCAGCTCTACTCACATTTGCTTTAAGTAACATAATCATTTTATTTAGTTACGAAACATAACTAAATTTTAATTATGAAACATTTGTAGCTGCGAGTGCCGAGTAACTGGAATCTACTGTTTATGTCTATCTGAGAATAGAGTAAAATGGCTGATATCTAAAAATGATGCAATGTGTGGGCCGTTTCATGATTCAGCATTTTTTCCCTACCAATAAAATGCACCAAAACATCATCATAGGTGTTGGGCCAAATTGCTACACCAACTGCGTCAATAGGCGAGATTTAACGTTGTTTATCTCATTTATTTCACATGTTTCAAATCTTTGTGATGATCCCAAAGCAGATGGTTCAAAAATAACTAGTCAATTGTCGTCACTAGAAAACCAGGATCAAAACACTACGTCACAACTTACGGAAGCCACACCTCCCATTGTTTGTATATGTCCTTGCGTGATGATGAATTATGACAGAGTTACAGATCAAATCAAATATAATCTGTATCTAAAATATGATTATAGATTAGAAACCAAATCTATATTTAACACAACGAATTTTCCGTTCAGAGAATTAGTTTTATTTTTGCAAGAACGGCAGTCAGTCTTAGATTTTGTCAACAAATGAGCAAGAGGGCAGATGTTTTCATCAGGAACTTCCCATCTGAAATAGACATTGGTGTTGAGTTTGTGCCAACTAAAGTTACGTGGCGAAGCATAAGACATTAGTCATGTAAATTTTTATTTTAAATTTGCAATTCGTCCTTTGTGCTTGCACCTGAAGTTGGCATTCACCAACCAGACAGAACTAGTTATACTGTAGTTCTGAAAATGCGTTACTTTTATTCAAAGGTTAAACTTACGGTTATTCATATTTGTTTAAGCCTACTCGTTTACTTTTTGCAGCAGTTAGAAGTGCCTCAGAAACTGTTGTTCGGAATGCTTTAACAGTTGCTTCAGGCGATACATCTTATTTTTCCTGTGTGGGAACAAAAAGAAGGCGTTAAGTGATAAGTCAGGTGAATATGGACAGTGCGTCATTAATTTGACAATTTTACTGAACAAAAAATCAACAGATTGGTGTATTGAGAGGGAACTAGAGTTGACCTGATGAAGAATGGTGCGACGATTTGGGTTCATTTTATGCAATTCATTGATGACCTCTGGCAAATAAACTTATATATTCCTTATCATTTACATTCCTTTGATCCTCTAGTGCTACGTTTGCCACATGTCCAGTATAACCGAAGAAACAAACAACTTGCACTCGTCGAATGAACACCTTCTGTTGGTTTCGGCTCATTTTGAAGAACCCAGACAGTTGATTGCTGTTTAGTTTCGGGTTCGTACTAATAGATCCAAGTTTCTTCCAATGTAACTATGTAGTACACCAAATTTGACGTAGCGCCAACATCGCTTGAATTTTTTCTGTATTTCTTTACACCAATTATCAGGAGCTTGGTTTTGAGCTTCAAACAAGTTATATGACAAATTCGGATCCAAAGTGTGAAAGTTTCCGTACTTTCATGTGTCCATACCAAATCGTATGTATTGCTTACATGTTAACGTTCAAGGATGCCTGAATCTCATGGTACATTACATGCCATTCCTTCACAAACATGTTACCCACAACGTCAACATTACGGATGTAGTTGGATGACCTTCATGATATTCATCACTGAGAAATGTGTGACCACTCTGGAATTCGAAAACCCAATTTTACAGTTCTGTTGGATAGTGCTTCATAGCCAAAAGCCAAATGAAGTCGCTCCATGCATTGTTTCGGAGCGTTCTGTATTAAACTGCATTAGAAAATTTAAAATAAAGAAACAAATAAAAAATCATTATCCGAAAGTGTTCGCGAGAAAATTTATTTATTTATTTATTTTACATAAAACTACTTTTTCAAACTACTTTGAAAAATAAAGGAACAGAATAATATAGGGAGGTCTAATCTTCCGAATTTTATAATAGTGGGACACTAGCGCCATTGTTAGTAGTAGTTTGCAGAAACTTTTCTAGCAACCCTCGCATATGGAAGCTTCTCGGCTAACATTATCAATTATAAACATCTCGCTTAAAATCATCTACACCATAAGCATTATACCGTACAATTTTACTTTCTTTCGCTCAGCCTTAGTTTAAATTGATCGTAGGTGAAAAATGAAATATCTTCAATCTGCTAATGCTAAATGTGAGGTACAGTTTTTCGACAATCATTCATAACAGCTGTATTACTCTAAAACCATCTTGGACTAGTATGATCAGAAAGTAATTGCTCCTAAAGTAACTAGCAAGATGATTTTAAGACCATCATTCCTCCCCAAGACCAAATGATTCCGTGCATTTTCACACGGTGCAATCTCGCACGGTGCTCATTATCGAGCAATTTCACACGGTCCTGGTTATCGCATTAATCAGTCAGCAGGTGTGGTGCATTTTCACACGGTCCATCTGCAATCACGTGATTCACCCTGAAACTCCTTTCACTACAAGGGGAGGGAGGACAGAACAAGTATGAACTAAGTAAGAACCGAGAAAGAGCAAATACAAGTTAAATATGAACAATTGCAATTAATACTAGAGAAGCTAGAAAAAAGAAAAAATTAACAAACACACGTTATAATAAAGAAGAGGAAAATAATTACAAAAATAAAATAAAACTAATAACGAAAATAATAGCAAATTAAAGTACATGAAAATAAAAATTCAGAAAAACAAATAATCTTGCGAAAACAGACTAAAATGTGTTACTGGTTTCCACTCCAAATTGATATCGTCTCTGCAGGTCGACTTTCAAGGCATTCTGCGGCTAAGTTGATCAAGATCTCTATTTTCGGAAATAATGTATGGACAATAAAGTAATTCTCCACAGCAAAAGCACTTTGTTAATGAAGTCGGAACCCATTGTTTAAAAATAGAAAGATGAGTTAAATAAACTTTTATTTTGTGATTATTCTTTTCCTGTTACTGCTTAGTTATCTCTGCAGGTGCGTATGGCCATGGTACACCTGTGAATCATGTCATTGGAGGGTGGGGGATAAATAGGGTATAAAAGAATCGCCCTTGATGTCTAATTCCTTAATTTTAGTGTTTTCGTTGTTGGGTGAACATAGTGATTCAACGTAGAAATGGAGTTTATAACAACTAGCAGAGGTAATCGTCTCTTAGTTCATGCAGGGTTCCAGTACTACATGCAGAGAGAAAACAGGGATCATACAGTATGGGTAAGTATCGTATTAATAGAATTAGGATTTTCTGTAAAAATTCATGTTTCCTTTTTTTATGTTCTTAATTTCTTTTCTTTTTTGGGGAGGGGGGGCCGCGAAGGTTTCATATAATATGACTAGACATCGGATTTTTATGCAAATGCATTGTTTGCTCGTATGCATCTCTGTTAAATTTGGTAGGGGTTTCTAGAAATAATAATATAGTCCGAATTTGAAGCTTTGTAGTGCATATAAATGCATATTTCAAAGGTTAGAGCATATATTAGTACTCAAGAGCATATTCAGCACATTTTATAAGTTTTTATTTCAGATGTATGTTTACAACATGGAATAAATCCAGTTTTAGTTTATATTTTCAATACATTTACATGCCTATGCAACGGAAGGGCTTTTTGCATGAGAAGATGGAAGAATTCCTAATTTATAGACGACCAATAATGTTAGAAACCGATCACCAGAGCAGAAATGCCCACAATTACCAAAACGTTAAGAGAAATCTGATAATAATAATGACATTGTAATATCGTGTCGACATCAATTCAGAAACAAGAGATACGAGTATTGCTACTCAGTGAATGCTTAGCTCTAGTTGGTGAAGTTCGACACGAGCTCCGGTCATTTTCTGGTAAATTCGGGCACTCCTTGAAAAAAAAATGACGGATCTGAGAGGACAGTATACTTGCTTCTCTAAAGCATAAATATTTTTTCACGTTGTTTTAGTACTTCTAATATAGTAAAGCCCCAATTATCCGCGGAATTTGGTAGCAAGGGCACCAGAGATGGCGAAAATCTCCGATAACCCAAAAATATTTCAGCATAAACACTGTTTTATTGTACGAACAAGACATAATAAAACTTTTAAAATATGTACAATACAGCAGAAAATTGGAAATATTGATTTTTACAATGCAATTTATTTTTATGTATTAGAACATACAGTACATATCTGCGTACGGATTGTCATCCCGCAGCGACTCGAGTACTTATGAAAAATAATAGTAGGCGGCTGCAGCAGGGCTTAAAAAAAAAAAGTACTCGCGGATAATCGGAGCTTTACTGTGTTTAAAAATTAACTTTCTTTCATGTGATATTTTGCCTAAACAAATATCTACACATATATAATTGCGTAAAAGGAAGTTATAACACAAATTCGCATGTTTTTATGTTTCGAAAGCGACTTTCAAATTGCAAGAAGAGAGCAAGAGACGAGATCCTTACACCGGGTGAATCAGGGTGAATCACGTGATTGCAGATGGACCGTGTGAAAATGCACCACACCTGCTGACTGATTAATGCGATAACCAGGACCGTGTGAAATTGCTCGATAATGAGCACCGTGCGAGATTGCACCGTGAGAAAATGCACGTCACCGACCAAATCATACTCGTCTTGCCTTAAAACTATACAACAGTCATTTCCAATAGAATGCTCTGTGACGTCACAGTTTGGTGATTTCCTTCTCGATAAACGACACGGAGAAAGAAAGGAGCTGGTAAGGTCATTTGACGTTAATAAAAGATAGTGGAAACAGAAAAACAAGAACATCAATAGGGAAGACACTGGTTCTGGAGGTATATAAGAACCTATCTGTTTCAAGTGTGCCCCTTCTGGCGCTGCTGTCGATGTGTTTTTCCCGTACCTCTCTCAAAAGAGGAGGTACAAGTTACTGTGGCCGAGATTCTTCAATGGTGCAATTCATTTTTCATATAAACGAAATCCACAGTGGGTAGTTTACTCTTGGGGGAGAGTCTATTTTAAACAATTTTCTCCAAGTTGTTCAGTTGATATTGTTCATCTATATAAATAAAAATGAAAGTGACCATGTTTGTGACTTACTAACTCTTGAACCACCTAATCCATTTCGATCAAATTTCGATTAATCGATTTCGATCAATACAGATGAGGTTTGGGCCTGGGAATGTTTTAATCATTTCACTTTGATGATGCAACTTAGAGAGGGGGGATATATATATAAAAATGATAGAAAATGATCGATATGAGTGTCGAATCCATAGTTTTTGGGGTCGCTGAGATGAACAGTGACTTTTCTGATGAAGTTTAAATCCCAATTCAACCGCGCAAATTGGAGAGAAGATGATAAAATATAAAAATGATCGAAAATGATCAAATGAAAACTAGTCTTGTCTTTGTAGTTAAACAAGTTCCTTATAATTGAAGGTGGAAACAATTTTTTAAAAAGATTTTTTTAACAGATATAGAAAGTAAATCAAGAAATCAAGATAAAAGGGCTAGGTGCTCTGAAATTGCAAATTGATAGGCCTATATTGAGATTGAAGCTCGATGTTGATTTCTATAAAAAAAGGATTACCATCTTTCCTCTGCAGGTATGTTTGCTTTATCTTTCAATGACAGAATAGATTATTATTTAAACAAAAAATAACCGACACAACTAGATTGTATTTGTAATGTTTAGGCCTTTCTGAGTGCGAGTGCCCTTTCCATTGCTTTCGTTATTCATAATGGAGTAGCTACTCAAAGTCGTGGCTTTTAAGATTTATTCTTTCTGGAGAAAGGGGCGGTGCCATTCCACAGTGCGATAAACTACCTAGAGTCGACCCTAACTGTGCGTAAACTTCGGACGTAAAACTATATCTTTCATTTCATCGAAATATTTGTAAAATAATATAGTTAGGCTTGTTTATTTTTACATCTTTTTGCAACAGAAGTTACGAACGAAAGGATCTACTATTTACGGTAGTTTATCTCCGAAGTCCGAACTACGCCACTATTTGAATCTTCAATTATCCAGGAAAACTGAATTATCCCAGGACAGGAGTACAGATTCCAGCTAATAACAGTTACAAAGGCACTTGAAGTTAACTATGGCATACAAACGTAAATAGGCTACAAATTTTTGTGTTGGGACCAGAGATCGATTGCGGACTGGTTAATACTAAAAAAAAAAAAAAAAAAAAAGTATGCTGTATAGGCACTGCCCTTAGATGTTACATCATGCCGTTGCAGGATGTCTGACATCTAACAGTTTTCCGTATATAACATGCATATACTTATGTTACCTTCGTCAGCTATATGTTATATACGTCCATTTGTATGTGAGATCCTGATCGCCTACATTGTTTCATACTGAAAGTACGTATAGATGGAACACTTATACAGAAAGTATTATTAAACATGCGTTTTCAGTTATACGTCTACTGTACGTTGTCCAAAAACTACAGGAATTACGCATGTAACCTGTCTTTTTAAGTACGCCACCTACAATTTGTTTTCTCAGTGTATAAAAGATGTCTTTTATGAATTTATTTAAATAATAATCTACAGAAAGGAATTGAATATATATATATATATATATATATATATATATATATATATATATATATATATATATATATATATATATATATATATATATATATATATTGAATTCTGATATCGTGATATAATCTGATGATCACTTCTATTTTTGTGTTTCGTGTGAATTCAGGATATTCTATTGAATATTTCAACAATGAAATACGTGATGAACCATCCTTTAAATAAAACAACCTCATGCTGTTCACGTGATCAGTTTCAGGTATTTGACATGAGCTCTTCACACGGCTGTTTGCTAATCAGGCGAGATACTCAAATGTGTAATTGGCAATTGTGGGCGAAATGCACTTGACTGACTGGAATATCACTTCACACACACTGCATGTATTTCCTTTGGCGAAATGTCTTGTTATTGTTTCTCAAGCGGACAAATGGAAAAGGAAAAACATGACGCAACTACCGGTATTGTTCAGATGTGTGTCACTGTACACTCACGTGTTCATTCAGACTCATTAGTTGAAGGCATGAAAATCAAGCGGGGTTTTACATTAAGCAAAACAGAGAGGGGAAATTCTTAGCAATACTTTCGTCGAGCCCCCCCCTTTTTTTTTTGAAGAGTGTTTCATTGCTATGTGAACTTGGAATTTCATGTTGCAGAGCTGATTGAAATGGGTCTAGGAAATTTCGGTGTAAGAAAACTCGGTGTACGGAAAACTCGGTGTGGGGAAATTTAGGTGTAAGGTAGATTCGGTGTAATACACATTGAATGTTACCACTTACGATAACTTACGACACTTCATATTATGTAAACAAAAACCATAAAATGTAACGAATAAAATGTTATTACCTATTTCAAGAAAAGCAAATTTATTTTTTTGCCTTGAGTCCAATACCTCTTGCATGTCTTTTGCGGGGTATTACTATAAATTACTTTTCATCACACAATGAAGCTGACACTTGATCTCTTCGCTAAATCACACGAACGGACGCCGAAAAACAAATTTCTCGTCATGTAAGGGCCATGAAATGTTAAAATCCATCGAAATCTAAAATTCAATTTATTTCAGTAACAATTTTTTATATTCCTTATAGTAGACAGTAAAAGTACGTTCTACACAAAGTTTGAAATTAAAAGAAATACGCTCCTTTATCTTCAAACTTAAGTTTCTAATGGATTCTATGGTCTACTACAACTAATCTTTCTTTACACCTAGCATTCCCCACACCGAATTTTCCGTACACCAAATTTTCCATGCACCGAATTTTCTTACACCAAGGTTTCCTACACCGAATTTTCCTGCTTTCGATTGAAATACGAAGCAAAAATGTTATACCTTCCCCAATTGTCTTGCAAGAAAGGGGGAGGTTCTATAGTTAGAAAGACATTTTCTGTCCCACCCTGTGTTCTCCCCTCTGCACCGACCTTTCAAGTGAACATCTAGAAATTTTGACCAGAAAAAAAGCAGGAATAGTGATCGGTTAGACTCCCTCTTGATTTTTTAAATAAAAGGTTGATATTTAGGAATTAATGAGAGTATCAGCAAAATAATGTGTAATTCCTATTCTCCTATTCTAATAATAATAATAATAATAATAATAATAATAATAATAATAATAATAATAATAATAATAATAATAATAATAATATACAGGGTGTTCGAAAAAGAATGTACGCTTTTCAAAAAATATTCTCGGGCTCCCTAATATGACTTTAGAATCCTTTATATACCAAAAGCAAGGTAATACATCAAAGTTTTTAACCTACTTTACAAAGATTCAACATGTTCGTTTTTCGTGACACAGCAGATATCTAGTCGATAATCCATTTCCTTCCATGCTTGAATCAACGTGTCTCTAGTTACTGAAACAAAGCTTTCTATGACCTGCTCTCGCAGCTTCGTCGGATCTCAAGGCGATGGTGGGATAAAGCTCCATAAAAAGAAGTCACATGGTATCATGTCACAAGATCTCGGGAGCCATTTCAACACCGCTTCATCATGAGGATCAGTGCGACCTACCCAACGCTGTGGGAGATGTTCATTCCGGTACCCTCTCACGTCATTATGGAAGTGGGATGAAGCTCCATTCTGTTGAAAAAAAAATCTAGGGAGTCTTCTTCAAGCTGTGGTATAAACCACATCTGTAGCATGTCAAAATAAGAGTATCCCGTTACAGTTCTTTCTGCAAAGAAAAATTATCCATAAAGCTTTGTTCTGTATATGGCAGCAATGATGTTCAACTGACATTTGAAGAATCTCTGGCATACTCAATGGTTCGCCGAGGGTGTTCTAAACCTAAAATTCGAATATTATGTCTGTTGACTTTATCGTTGATATGGTAGGTCGCCTCATCACTGAAGATTACCCTGTCTCTAAAATCATCATTTTCCAGGAATCCCAACATGTCTGCATTGAAGATAGTACAAAGTTTTTTTTGTTATCATCAGTGAGTGCCTGCAGAAGTTGTAGCTTGTAAGTCTTGAATTTCTAACGCTTACGAAGAACATTCCAGACTGTTGAGCGGGGCAATGCTAACTCACGTCTCGTTTTCCGAACTGACTTCGTGGAACTGCGCTGAAAGGATTACGAACTCTCCACTGTCTCCACTTGAACGCAAAGGGCGGCCAGTGTTTTTACCTTTACGTAGGTAACCTGACTCCATGAGTTTGTATACAACACTTAATGGAGTCCTTGTCGGCTGAATCAACCACAAACTGTCGCGTATTCGTTGTCTATTCCACAGCACAAAATGCCTTCGGTTGTCGTGTGGGCGCCATCTTGAAAAAAAATTGAGGTCTTGGAAATGGCAGGTACTTCAATCAAATTTGGAGTATCTAATAATAATCCTTGATACGTACCTCTCCACACACTGGACACCTATAAATAATAGTGAAAAGGATACAATATTTTTCGTACGCCCTTTATATATACATACGTACCACTGTTACAGGATATGTTTTGTTCAATATACTGTACAGAGTCTTCCAAAAGTCCTGCAAAAAGGTAATCAGCTGTAACTTTGAAAGTACTATTTACAATTTTGTATTTTGTTTGTAATGTTTAGTGGAAATGTTAAAATTTTTGTTGACAACAATGAGCGGATGTAAACGTTGACGTCATAACCGCAAGTCACATGACAAAGATAGCGTCTACTCAAGAGAAAGCGCAGTGTGTGGAGTGGTTTTGTGAGTTAAAATCTAGGGTTTTGGTGAGAAGAAAATTCCGACAAAAATATCAGAAACAACCACCTGCAGGTTCAAGTATCAAGAGATGGTACGATAAGTTCCTATTACCGGAAGTGTCTTTGACTTGCCTCGTAGCGGAAGGCCAACAACCAGTGTTGATGTGATTCAGTCCGTGCAGAAAAGCGTATTGCGAAGTCCAAAGAAATCGTTGAAACGCAGATCCTTGGAGCTGCGAGTGCCAATGACAACGCTACACAATACCGTTCGTTAAGAAAATGATACAGAAGTTTACAAGCAAAAACCGAAAGATGTTCAGGACCTCCGGAAGAAGATACCTGATGTGATTGGGAGTATTACGGATGAAATGCCATTCTTGGATTCCCGAAAAGACTTCAGCAATGTTTGGACGTAAATGATGCTCAGCTGGAGGTTTGGCGTTGAAAAAATGCTTGGAAACAAAATTTCAGACTTTCTTACAAGTCCACTAAAAGTTTTGTACAAATACAATAAATGGTTTCAAAGTTACAGCTTTTTTACTTTTTTGCAGGACTTTTGGAAGACTCTGTATGTACAGTATTGTCAGTATACGAATAATAAATTCAAGTAAAGTACTTGGTTGATTAATTGAACTGAAGTTCAGTGTTCCTTTCACCACCAAGGCTATATGAGACTTGGATTTACAGCATAATCTGGGATCCGAACTGCATGAGTTCCCACCGGGAATCGAGCCCGCCAAAGGGGCGCACGCTAACCCCATCCACACCTATAAAGAGCTCATACTAATACTCTACTTCACGTAAAGGTATAAGGGGTGGAAATTGAGAAAATGTCATTGTTTATTAGGGATGCGCACGAGACGAGTTGAAACAGGATTTTCTTGACAAAATTCGAGCCGAGACACGGCTGTTCCAATAGTGAAATATACATTTTTCGAGTCGAGACATCACTTTTACAGCACATTTTCGAGACGAGACAGCCACAAATCTTTTCTCGTGCGCATCCCTATTGGTTATGGTATCGCGAGCACAATGCCCATTAAATACACATAATTTTACATTTCGTTCTGAAGCAAAAAAAATACATAATATATATTTGCCAATTTTTAGCTTTAGGTCATCTTTTTTCGATGTTAGGTCATTACTTTGTCATTTTCCCTAAGTTTCGCTGATTTTTTCGTCATTTTTCGTAAGCTTCGGTAACTTCTTGTATTGGTCATTTTTTTAAAATTTTAGTAATATAATTCGAACTTTTTACCAAAGTAAACACATTTTCTCATAGAATGGCAGTTTATAAACAAAATATAAAGCATCTGAGCTACAAATATTAGTTTTTGTTCCTATGTTGTGTATACATGGTTATGTACAGTACGGTAAGTACAAAACTGGAATTTTCGTTTTTATTAAATATTTCAGTTTTTTTGTGTGTAATATTTTAAAATAATTTCTGACATTTAAATTTGTTACTTTTTTGACGATCTATATTTTGATAGAAATAAACAACATGCCTAGAAAATCCTCCCTCTGCAAATGTCCCTGATTTTCACTTTCATATTTTTAATATAGGGCTACAATTTATTCAATTCTAAACAATAATAATTACATGATATACGTGGCAGCATTATTTCTTTATCTTCGCCATGACGCGCAAGTTGTAAGTGTGCTTCAACATTAAATTCGTATAGTTTGAAAGTCTACCATACTTCTATAACTGTGAAATGAAATTAGCTTGTTGCCTTCTTCTTCTTCTTTGTCTCCGCCATTTCCCATGTTTATAAGGGACCGTATATTGTATAGACATATCCATATTGTATTGTATAGATCATATTGTATAGACGTATCCAATACTGTAATAAAAAAAAAGTAGCAATGTAATAAATATTGTGGTGTATTTTAATCCTCCCCTTTCAGTGTTCCGGTTAGTCAAAAAAAAAAAAAAAAAAAAGGCAAGCCTACTCATATTGTTTCAAAGGCAATGTTTTTTTGAAGCATACTTTGTGATGCTTATTTACAAATTATTATGAAGGAAAAAAAAGTAAAACTTCCTTAATGCATTCACAATTTCCGAATATAATAACATGTGATGTAAGCTTTGTTAATGTTTCTTTTTTCAATCATTTAGGGAACGAATGAATATCCCTGAACTATGTTTTAAGTTGATTTATGTCACTGTTAAAACAAACATTCCGAGCCACAGACAATGTGTGTAAGTGTTAGAGTTGACTCAAATAAATTATTACAAAATACCAGTAAGTAGAGAATAAACAATTGTCTAGTCATGTAAGGTAGGTTTAAGGCGAATGCTCAAAAGAGGTTCAGTAAACTCGATCTATATTTTGCGGAACTTCGTACATATATTGCAGCTTCCTTGTGGATATACGGTTAACAAATACGTCTTCTGCATGGGACACCAGGGTTCGATTCCTGATAACATGTCTGATTCAAATTCAGCGTAAAACGGCAAATCAACGTCTTAGTGCTGAAAATGAATGATCGAATTAACTACTCCATTGTTTAAGCAAACAACCAAAATCCAATGCATACCTGGATTTCAATGTATCATGAAAATATCCTGTTCCTAGTTTAAAAGTCAATATACAGTAGATATACGAAAAATTAGGCTAGTTAACTGTTTTTAATAATTTCCTAGCTTTTCTGTTTTTCTTATCTGTTTTAAATTACATGTTAATTATTAGTATATTAATGAGTATGTATCCAAATTCATTGTTATTTTTTCTTTAATATTTGTACCTCAGATCAGAATTTTAAGAATGCCACCAATGTGAAAAATCACTGGAAATTCCGAAGCCGGGGGTTGATTTTTTTTCGGCAGCTAACAAAGACAGTTTCACACATTGCCGATATGACTTCCCTTTTGTTGAACTCTGTAGCCGCCACTGATTGAGTGATTGATCTAATTAGTTGAAGTAAGATCATGATAATACGTCTTAATTTTATAACACTTGTGCTGTCCTTGTTTCAATTCAAACAACCTTGCACAGGGCACTGCTCTTCAACACAATAAACGTTATCTACAACGAAACGTGTTGAATGTCCTTGACTTCCAGGCGTTGTGCGTAGCACGTTTGTTTACATTTACATAAAACAGTAAAATAATCAGCTTTAAATTATGCTGTATTATCTACAAGTGTTTTCAATATTGAGTTTTCTTGAAATGTTTTGTTAGATTCTATTAATAGGCTTATTAATCATATCTAGTTGAATGTAATTTGTCATGGTACTCAATAGCGATGTGTACGAGACAAGATTTGGGGCTGTCTTGACTCGAAAATGTGCTGTAAAAGTGATGTCTCGACTCGAAAAGTGTATATTTATCTATTGGAAGAGCCGTGTCTCGACTCGAATTTTGTCAGGAAAATCCTGTCTCGACTCGTCTCGTGCGCATCCCTAGTACTCAATAAATTATAATAGTTTATCTTAATCAATAGAAACTTATCAACATAAACAACTTTGTAATATATTTTAACTGTGAAACAACTTTAATAGAACTATAGTTTTCTACATGTAAAAGTTTATTTTTCTATGTTGTATATCTATAAACTATCTTCTTTCTCACCTCAATCATAGGTTGGTGGGCAACATGGAAATTTTAACCCTTTAGCTCACAGCTTTGCATCCTGTATCAAAGTTCACTTTCAAATTGTATTGCAGCATCTAGTTTCTAGTTCGGACATAGAAAAGCAGCTTTGTGTATCAGCTAAGATGCCCTTTCACTAATGAACTTCTGAATTTCCCGCTAGATGTCATAGTAAGCCAGCGTTGGACTATGTCTTACTTGTTGCACGCGGAGTTAATGGCATATTGTTATCTTTGAGCTTTCTTTGCTCGTTTAGGTGGACAGGTTTTGAACTGTTGATTTTTTTTTTCTATGTTAGACAGAAGTATAATGACTGCAAAAGTGCAAGTGCGCTGACATTCGTCGCGTTTTATTGGTTCTATCTGGTTTTAGTGGACTTTGTAGATGTCAACTCGCAACTTTGCATAGACTCTATATGCAAACACCACAAAATATCCCATAGACTCCATATTATTTACATTAATTTTTAAAAGAATTCCCGTGTTTCCTACACCGAAACCACTCCAAATAAAAAAAATCAATTTGATCGGAAAAAATGGCGCGTTAAGGGATTAAACCTTTTCTCTCTCTTGGAAGAGCTGTTTTGTACTTTGATAAGGTCTCTTCTTCATAACTGCATCTAGATATTCTATCCTTGGTCTTCCTCTTCCTGGTTTTCCTTATGCCTTTCCCTACGGTGATCCAATTGGAGTGCCGAATAAGACGGTCAAGCATGCTGTTTCCTCTTTTTCCTATTATCTTCATGATCTGTCTTCCTTCATTAACTTCCTTTAGTATGTCTTCATTCCTTTTCCTTTCGGTCCATGATATGCGCAGCAGTGTTAGAAGTGGAAAAAAGCAGAGGTGGCATGTTTTATTACGATTTTGACTCGACATACCGGCTATCTAAATGTTGAAATGCAGTGAGGTTATGTTGCCTAAAAGATTGCATTTCTATTTACATAATGACTGAAAACACTGGAGAACTTCTCTGTAGTAACGTGGGGAGGGATATTGAGAGACGTTGATCCCCCGCCAACTGCTTTCTGAAGAAAAAAATACATCCCCTTATGTTGTATTACAGAAAATTATACATGAAAATACTAAAAAACCGAATGAGGATATTAACTATTTCCTGCGGGAAAACTCCCGGCCCCCCACTCGACTGTAGGGTATTCCAAAACCCAGGATGGTCCACTCCCACAACAGATAATCCCGTCCATGCTCAAAGCACGGCATTCATAAGCATTAAGGCAAGATGACACACACATACATAAGAAAGAAACAATTCAATATGGCACATCAAAATAAAAACTAGGTGATTTTCTTTGAAGACATTTCATTTTAAAAAGAAATGGTAGGAAAAAGATAACAAAAATGTCAGTATTGTCAACTTAGAAATTGTTTCTACATACGGAATAAAATCTCTAAAAATTGATTTATTAAAGGTTATTAGCATCAGCGGCGTAGCGAGCGTTACAAGATGGGGGGGGGGAAGAAACTTGAAAATGCCAAGTCTTGATAAAAAAAAAAATTGCCACACTTTTACCAACCCTATGGAAAACTTTACAGCAACCTTATTTTCATATTCGTCCCATTCCATGTCCCATCTGAGATACGAATATGAACAACCCCCCGGTTTCGAGTCCATTTCACACCTCAATTCAGGAATATTATCATCACCCATGATGCACAACTGTTAATTTGACAACTCATGGTTATCATAGTTAAGGTAATTTCCGCCAGCCAATCCTCACGAGAAGTGCGCAGAGCTTTTTTTTCTGTCCTCCAGTCTCCTCCCACTTCGATATCATGATTTCGCATTCTGATGAGAAGTATTTAATACCGGCAGGAAAAATACTAATATATAACCTCCCTTTTAGGTGCCCCTCCAATCACGCGCCCGGGGCACGTGAATTGCTTTCTTCCCCATAGTTGCGGCCCTTTAAGCTACGTAACATACAATGGTTACGTAATGCTTTGACTTTTAAATACGTACTATAAAGAAAGGAAGAACTGCAATTTTTGTTTAACTTTCCGAAAGAAGCAACTACGGTATTAAAAATAAGGTAGGAATGGCAACACATCTGTATGAAAATGAAGTGAAAGACACGCCGGTCTATGCTTGCACCCCAGCATACGTATTCTTTGGCCCTCCAGAATGTGAGTTTTGGAATCATGCATTTAGGTTTACAGCGGAAGCGACAAAATGACTTGACTCTTCTATTATAGCTTCCCCCCATCGAACCCCTCAGAAACCTCTGTGGCACCCCAGTGCCGTACAATGGAAATTAGCGCCTGGGGCGGGTGTATACGACGGCGCCCACGTATAATATGAGTGGCGTCGATAGACTAACCGCGAAGCGCCACCATGGTTGACGCGAAGCGTAAGAAAATTTTCGAAACTAAACCCTGCTTTTCCTTGATTTTAAGTACTTTTTATTACTTTTTTCCTTCCATTTAATATATGTGCGCATATGTTTTTTCTCGGGACGAGAGTACATGATGGCGCCCGCGTACGTATAACTGAGTTCGAAATAACAGCCGCGAAGCGCCACGATGTTTGGCGAGAAGCGTAAGAAAATTTTCAAAGATAAACCCTGCTTTTCCTTGATTTTGAGCACTTTTTATCACTTTTTCCTTCCATTTTATACATGTGCGCATGTATTTTCCTCGGGGCGAGAGTACACGATGGCGCCCCTGTACATATGAGTGAGATCGACATACCAGCCGCGAGGCGCTACCATGGTTGATGCGAAGCGTAAGAAAATTTTCAGAAATAAACCCTGATTTTGAGCAATTTTTATTACTTTTTCCCTTCCATTTTATATATGTGCACATATATTTTCCTAACATGAGTAACATTATAAGACCACCTCCTAAAGCAGAAAGAGGATTTAAGTGCATACTAGTAATATTCCTCTAATTTTTCCTTTCTTTCTTTTTTCTTTCATTCTCTTCTTTTTTCTTCCCCAATTTTTCGCATCCTTACTTCGGCGCCCGGGGCTGTCGCTCCGCTCTCCCTCTTATACAAGGCACTAGCTATACCATTCCCAAAACACACTTTTGTTCAGTTCTCCCTACTCGAAAAGCCCTGTAAATAGAAAGTCTTACTGCAAATCAGAACTGAAATAAAAAGTTTATACTAACCAGTCACTGCCTTGTTCTTGTTTTATTAATACCAATTCTTATTAGTCTCATTTATCTCCACAATATGCCTGTTGTCTTGTATACGCTCTTGTACCAAATACTTTTGTTTCCAATGTAACTGCCACCGAAAAGCCTCTTCTGTCTGTCTTTGTTTTAATTTTGTACGCCACCTCTATTCTGCTTTTGTCAGTGGTACAATTTCTCGATTTTTTTTTTTTTTTTTTATTGAAGATTCTTCAAAATGTTTAGAAATATCAAATGAGCAAAAGTGAAGTGTGATCACTTGCAACAAGTAAAGAAGCTTCAAACGAATATATCAATTTATTTCAAGATAGGAAACTACACAAAATGTATGCCAAGTCTATAAAAGAACTGATAATAAGTTACAGCAACTGGGTATCTAAGAAAATGTTAAACCAAATAAGTCAATTGAACAAAACGGCATTTTTCAAATTACTAACTAGGTATTTTAATTTGCCAACTTGTCAAGAAATTGGTAACTTTGGGGGGAGAGGCTCCCCCTCACCCCTCCTTAACGACGCCCCTGATTAGTATGTAGTTTCCAGTGACGGTATGTCTTTGATCACTGAAAAACCAGAAACGGTATCATCAATGAAAAGCCAGAGGCGGTATGGCATACCACCGCATACCATCTCACTTCGACCACTGATGCGCAGCATTCTGCGCCACCACGTTTCAAATGTTTCCAGCTTGGATATTTAAGCTTTTCTCAATGTCCACGTCCCTGATCCGTAAAGCGCCACTCTTCATACCAGGTCTTAGTAAATCGTTTTCGAACGTCCAACGACACATTTCATGATGTTAGTAGTCCTCTTTCCCTATTGAATGCTCGTTTAGCCTGCCCTACTCTGGAACTCACGTCTTTTTCACTTCTTCCGTCCGGTGATATTAGAGTTCCTAAAAAGAGGAACGTCTTAACCTATTTAAACCCCTCGGATCGAAAACGACCCACTTAACATATTTTGTATTGCTAAAGCTTATATATCTCCTCCGGGTCATTCTTGACCCAGTATCATAATTGGTCAATGGGAGATCAGCAAAATGAAATGACACTGATATCACCAAGAATAGGTCCAAAACTATTTTCCGAAATAAATCAAAATACAAAACAAACACAAATAAGGACATATATGTCTTCGATTTTCTCTCCATCTAGCCATATGTTAGCGCCTTCCTGTCCTGTTCTTGTGCACTTTATCACTTTAATTTCCTTCTTATTTATTTTCATTTTGAATGTTTTTTTTTCTAGTTGGTCGTTCAAGTTTGAAGCTATGAATTTTAACAAAGCTATTTTATGTTGATAGTAACTACGTGATAAACAAATGAATTTCACAATTCGATTTAATTTAATTTTTTGTTAGAAATATAGTTAACACTGCAATTTGAAAATTAGTTAATCATCAGCATCTGCATAACTTTTAAATTTAGTTTGTAAATTGAACAATTGCACCAACAGCTAATGATATCAGAATTTATAGAATCTTATTTTATCATTGTCGGAAATTAAACATGGACGTCCATTTGTTTACATTGTGTAGTTTATAACAGCGAATAACAAATGTGGTATTGTATGTTTTCCTTTAATATGTAAATTTTCAATATATAATAATTTGACGTACTACCACTTGAAAAAGTACAACTTTGTGTTGGATTGGTAACATTGTTAATCAAGTGGTATTGTCCAGTATGTCAGACAATTTCTCCTTGTTCATATGTGAATCGTTTAAAATTTCAGTGATTTTACGTAATAGTTTAAAAGTAATGAGGGTGTTGAAGATAAATGGTCCACCTGTAAATACATATACATACATACACTATATAAGGGTGTCCCAATAAAATGTATACACTGTTTAACATTTTTAACCTGTTACACTTTACATTTAAATGTTACACATTTTGAAAGCTTATAACTGTTAAGAATGGTATTTCTAGTAAAATTTCAAGCACATCCCTAATGCTATCGCGACGTAATAGCCTATCTTGACGAACACCTACGGAACAGATGGATTAAATAAAGAGGCAGTATCAAGTACCCTCCACGTTCACTGGATTTGGCTCCTACTGATTTTTTTTTTTTTTTTGTAGAGGAATGTCAAGCACAATTTTTATAGTACAAGACTAGCTGCAATCAATAAATTAAAAGCAGCCACTGAAAACGAATGTGCCCAAACACCAATTGCAACGATTAGGAACGTTTTAGCTTCCATCCGTCAGCGTTATCAGCTGTGTCTGGACCACAATGGCTAATAATTTGAATACTTTTGATAAATTGCTGGTTTCTACATTTGTTCACATTACATTTGAATTTTGAAACTTTTCCGCATCATAATAACTGTTAGTGTATACGTTTTATTGGGATACTCTGTATATTAGTGTACTAGGTCAAACTTCTGTTTATTGAAAATGTATACTATATGTAGAAGCTCTTCTCCATCAAAATGGCACAGGCCCATGAAATATGTCCCTGTCACGAAATGAGATATATCACGCCAGAATTCTTACATTGCGATAAAAGACGTACGTAGATATAGTTGTATTAGTGTGTAAGCATTCACATACATTAATTACCATACATGAAAGATTTCCCAATGTGATTTATAACAAGGAAAGGAAAAGTCAACTGTATATATCTCAAACACAAAATTCGTCCTCGTGATGGAAGCCTTGAGCCCTATTTGACTAACGTGTTAGCAAAGTCAGGGTTAATGGAATTAAGTACAATAAATCTTACGAGAATTGACTTCATAACATATAACTTGGATGTGAGTACAAATCGCTGCATCTTGAGAAGAAATAAAAGTTAATAATAGTAGTAATAAAATCGGGTTGTCTAAAAAGTGTTGAGCCTTTGGAAGTCAAAATTGAGAATACATTTATTGTAATTTGAAATTAATATTATGAAACCATAAATGCACCATTTTGTTCGATGACTTTCTACCGTTTCTCTGGCATCAGTACAATCCCGTCGATATAGAACTTCTGTGGTTTCTGGTCAAAAAATTGAGACGAAATTTTCACAGACCTCTTTTGACACTAACTTAATACTATTCAGAGTTCTGCAGAGACAGAAACAAATCATACTCTGATTGTGCTAAGTCCGGCTATGGAGTGCATGCATTAAAACCTTAATGCCAAGTTTTCTTAATTTCTTACGAATCGATAGAGATACTTACGTATATATGGCCTGGCGTTGTCACTCCGTGATATATGACACACTTTTTGTTGACCAGTTCCAGCTGTTTCTTCTAGGTATACTAGCGCTAATTGTCGACAGTGTAGGCCCGAGTGTATCATTTTGCTCGGTAACAGCAGCTTGTGATTCAGGATGCCCAACCAATCCAATCAAACGTACAACGTAACTCTCCTGGGCGTGCTGCAGGCTATGGAGCTTCTAGCCTCGACGATTTCTTTCGCACATTGTTACCGGAGGTTATCCACTTTTCAACGCTCGTGATCAACTGCTAGAAATGGCTCGAGTCCATTACGTTTCAGTGGTTGAACCGTCTTTTGGCTGTTGCTTTTGATAACATATGTTACCCTTAAACAGCAAAATTTCTTCACGGGCCTGCGCAGCATTTCCGCCTTTATCATAATAATAATATAAAATGTGACACAGTATTGCAGGAAGTTCACTCATCTCAGGCGAAAAACTTTCTCTGATTATGAGAATTCCAACAGTTTTTGCACATCTAATAGCTTCAACTGTCAGCTATCAAATCACGGTAGGTTTGACCAGTGATGCCACCCTGAAGCATTATAAAATCCCATCTCGAGGGGCAGAAATTCCCATTTTACTTTTTAATTTCCCACGTTATGGTAATTACAAAAATCAAGCAATAAAAATAACAAAAAATGAAACTATTGTATGTCACATATTTTCTTCAATGTACGAGTAAACTACCCATAAATTGGGGATGGCTACTCGTGGAAAAAATCCGTAAAATGGAATTTTTTTCACGAGCTGACATCATTGGATCTAACCTGTAGTCTGAGATTTGGGACACTAACGCCATTTCGCGCGCAAAAAGCTCAATACTTTGTACTGCCCTTTGTCGTACCGGACTAAACAGTATGGTAACTTATATATAGATGTTATTATACAAACCTTTCTGAAACTGTTCTGTTGTCGTATGCATTATACAAATAGACGTCTAGTGATGTTACGTTGGATCCAGTTTCTTTGCACTACAACAACACACAACACAGTTGTTAGATTTTATAGTTTTCACAATTTGGTTCAGTTATTCTACTTGTGTGGTCGGTTCTACAATGGACACGTTGAACGTTTCCCAGCATGAACTGAGCTGAAGTTTGGCCCATGGCAACGGTCGCCATCCCACTTGCGGGAAATTCCTAACGGTTAAAGTGATGAGAAGAACTATTTCTTGGAGAAGTAAAATTTGAACAGAGTAATATATTATGCAAGACTAGACAGAAAATGAAATCTACGAATTAAATTTGACATATGCAAAGTAAGTATCATTTAGATTAAGTACACATACCAGGTAAGTACAATTTTCCTTATTTATTGCCTGTTTCCAAATTATTACATGCAGCATATTATTATAGACGATGAATACATAGATTACTGAAAATGTTGACATATGTATATATTAATGAATCTCTCTTCTTTATTTAGGTATACCACGATCTACATCTCTTCCCATCGGATCTAATGCAATATGAGGTGGTAAGTATATCATTTCTTTTCTCTCTTTCTTCTTTATAATATTTATATATTTTTCTTACCGTATTTTATTTATTTATTTATTTATTCATATTCATTCTTACTTATTTTACTTTATATCTATATTATTATTATTACCGTTATCTATATATATTTCTTTTCCCATTCGTTGATTAATCTAATATATATATATTTCTTTCTTTCAGATCCATAGCTTCCACCTTGACACATTTATATTCCGACCATAAGCAAGAGATGCATATATATACCTACATTATTCAATTGGAGATAATTCCCAAAATAAATTGTTAATTGATGTTCCATGTCTATAGTTTAACTTAAATTATCAATCATCATACATATATATCCATAGGTTAGCACTTGTCATGAAATCTATGTATAAGAATTACGAAATTTGGATATAGTATACGTAAGACCGTCTGAGTTCCAGAAGAAGCTGGACGCTCATACTTTTAGGGATTATTCATTGAGTATCTACGAACTTAGAAAGGGGGTAACAAACCCACTTTCATTTACTTATCCACTGATACGAAAATAAAAAAGAACGTACCTATTTGCCCTTGTACTTTATATGCTATAGCGCATTACATTATATGCAACAAGGATTTTGGTCTGCATCATGATATAAATTTAAAAATATTTAACATTTTTCGAATCGAAATCAACAAAATTTATTCTAGAAAGTAAAAATAGAATGTTAAGCACATATAATGAAGACAACGCAGTGATTTAATTTGGTAACGTATAAATATATAATAATATGAAGTATCCTCGCGCACGGAAGACAGGGGGTTCTCATGTATACTATTACCCGAAATTTTATTTATACTTAAAATTTAGAAGAATTTGTTTTAAAGTTTGTAATATTGTTTACCTCATTGTTTACATGGTGATTGATATTGAGGGAGAGAAAGTCTCCCCGAATCTGCTTTTATTTATCGCTGCATATTATTATTATTTTCAAAACTCACTATTACGTATATCCATTATAACACCATTTTTCTACTTATTTATATTTATCGATTAGAAAAAGTTTATTTATTTTAAAAAGTTTATATCTTTAGATGCGTACCAAAATTCTTATTGCCAATTTACATATCGTGTAATGCGCTATGGTGCAAGTCTAGAATAGCGGCGCATTACAACTTTTAGGCGACTTAATAGTGCATGATTCAATCTGTTATTATTAATATTTTTTTCTTTTTTTTTTAAAAAAAATTAAATAACACACGTCTCATTTCAACGATGACCAATTTGAAAAAGAGAGTTTTATGAGTATACGATAGAGAACTTGATCTGATCTATCATTACGAGTTCAAACTTGCACAACTTTGATATTTTTTCATCTAATGATACATAACATGTAATCAGTACTATTATTCTATCATATATTATTTAGTATTAGTTGTACAGAGTCCTTCTTTGAAGATACCCAGTACCGGTGTCTATTCTTGAAGTAAAAAAAAAAAATGTGATTTCTTTAGTTAATTTAGACTTTCAAACTATTTTCTGCGTAGAACGGATATGTTAACCCGTCTGTCTGTTGGCAGGTATCAGAACGTAAACGGTAAGAGATATCGAGAAGCTGATTTTTGCATAATCGATTTAGCGTCTAAAGGATAGGTTTCATTTCTCCCATTAACACTCTATTCAAATTGGAAGTTTAAATAGTAGAAATCAACCGTTTCTGTTTTCAATGTTGGTCGCCATAGAAAAAAAAAAAAAAAAAAACGGAGAGAGATAGCGACAAGCGGTTTCTTTTAAAAGAACAGAAAGTATCGTGTTAAGAAAGCATACCATATTCACCCGTGACATTCGACTAAAACCGGAAGTGGTAGAACTGTATAGTACTTCCGGTTTCAGTATTGATCTTCATAGGGCAAAAATGGATGAGAGATATCGAGTTTTTTTGTTTTTTTTAAAAGAACGATTTATTGTCCCAAGAATAGGTTCCACCCCGGGATTAAGATGCTATTGAAAAAAACGCTTAGTTTCAATGTTGATCGCCATAGAATAAAAACAGTAATAGATTAGACAAGCGGATTTTTAAAATCGATTCAGGGTCTTAAGAAAAGATTAGATATCCCCCTTATCTCTTTACTAAGATCGGAAGTAGCAGAAATTTCGGAGCACTACGTAACAGATTTCTCACACCAGGCATCTAAGCAGAAATTTATTTCGGAAGGGGTCCACATTCAATATGAGGATAAATTATATTAACATTTATAAAAATCATCCCTAAAATTATACCAAATTTACAGAAATGTCGGTATTTTGGGGGAGGCCCGAACATCCAGGACCCACCCCTTAACTACGTCCCTGTTTTACACTGTCCCTCTTTAGCAGCTTCAAGTTATGGATTTGTATCAATATTTAATTCACTTAATTAGGACATCTACCTTAGTTTTACAACTGTGAAACGAATTTCATTTGTTTTAATATATATATATATATATATATATATATATATATATATATATATATATATATATATATATATATATATATGTCCCACAATCCCACATTAGCACTTGCAAACGCCAGCATTAACAATGCATAGATTAATATGGTAAATAAAATGAAAAATGAGGGTATGTTGGAAATCATGTTAAAAATATGGAAGTTGGTGTAATAACATTTTTATTGTGATTATCGCCACCATTTTCCTAACAAAAAATAAGCACTGGTCTGGTACTGCCTAAATAATTTTGCTAAATATATAGATCAAACCTGCATGTCAACGCATCGCTCGTGCATGTCTGTGTGTAACACATAACCTTTTTACATGTAACACATAATATAAGGTTTTATAAGTCACTAGCTGTAGAGAAACGTCATTTTCGGGTCTTAATTCAGAACCTGGCTAAAAAGAGAGAAAAGAATTGTCCGGGTATTCCTCCCCTGCTGTTATATAATCTCGTACACCCTCAGAGTATGTAATTTTGCTTGCATACAGGAAAAGTATTCTTTAAAATAGCGAGAAACATGCATACATTTTGGTCCCCCGATAATCCCCTTCAGCTGAAAAAAAAAAAATAACTTCCAACGTGATTAGAACTACTATATTTCCATCTGTGTACAAAACTTGGAGCCCTTTCTATGCGAAAAGTTAATGAAACACGCATACACATACACACAGAGACACTCATACACTCATATATATATATATATATATATATATATATATATATATATATATATATATATATATATATATAATTTTATTTTATTACTAGTTACTAGCTGTAAACAACGTCATTACCGACTCTTAATTCAGAACATCCATTTAAAAAGAGGAAAAATAATTCATGGTTCCCGTTCTTTATCCTCTGCTGTTATGTAAACCTGCAGAATCATTACGTAATTGGGATTGCCTTCACGCAAGGCGTTCTTAGAAACTGTGAGAAACACGCATACATTTTTACTTCCCTAGCCGCAAGTCGAAAAAAAGGCTTTGTGTAGAGTTAGATCTGGTGACATCTGTGTATCAGATCTGGTTTATATACAATATATATATATATATATATATATATATATATATATATATATATATATAGATAGATAGATAGATAGATAGATAGATAGATAGATAGATAGATATAGATAGATAGATAGATAGATAGATATAGATAGATAGATAGATAAATAGATAGATAGATAGATATAGATAGATAGATAGATAGATAGATAGATAGATAGATAGATAGATAGATAGATAGATAGATAGATAGATAGATAAATAAATAAATAGATTAGTAGATTATTATTATTATTATTATTATTATTAAAGGTGAATTCTGTTATTCGTTGTTTTGAAGAATTTGAAACGATTCCATCAAGAACGTAAAAGTGCAAAATGTGAATGAATATCAACATCCATTATTTGTTGAAATGGTTTCATTCACATTCATTCAGAGACTGTAATAATTGAATTGTAAGTTCAATGAGATATTTGGGATTATATAAGCGTATATAGACTTACCTTAGTGTGCCAAATCCCGCTTATTCCATGAATATTTTTTCTAGATGGGATTCGACCCAGATCAGAAGAGCAGTGACGTAAGTGATCCTTTTTATTGGAGTAAATCCTTCATTGTGTAATGATAACTTAGTCAAAACCGAAAATTCTATTCCACAACGAAATCGAACAGCATCACGCGCAAAAATATTAAGCGTGCTAACAATTCGGATATAGATGAGATGAGAATACCTGAAAATAAAAGTTAGCCACTGCCTAGAAAAATAAACATGATGATGATAGAAGCAGATATGATGACCCATGTATCCTTAGTTGAATTGACACGAACTATTAGTATATGACAGGCAATAAACAGTTTTCAACTTTATGCTCAAGAGGGTTTTCGCTCTCTTTGGGTTTCTTCCCCCTCAACTTCTCTGACATTTGTTTCAATTGTGTAAAATTTATTTTTCAGAAAGTTCTTAAAACCTGACACAAAATATCGAAAATATTTGTGGTATTATTTCACAGTATGGTAATCTATATTTCAGGAAAACGTACAACAAGTGTTGTGAGAATATCTACCTTTGTTTCTAGAGATGAAGAAAGCATTTTGCAAATATTACGCATAAAATAAGTTCATTATTACCAACACATTTGTATTTTTGTGGAGCGAGAGTGCGGTACATAAACATCAGCAAATAATATAGTAGTTGGCTATCAATCCAGTTTGAATTCCTGTTCTTTC
Organism: Thermobia domestica; assembly: GCF_964235325.1. Taxonomy (NCBI): domain Eukaryota; kingdom Metazoa; phylum Arthropoda; class Insecta; order Zygentoma; family Lepismatidae; genus Thermobia; species Thermobia domestica. The sequence continues at coordinate 180,038,063 of NC_137466.1, forward strand.
GAATGTGATCTGAAGACTGAACTCCTGTCAAGTAAGGGTTAATATACTGGTTCAGGGGCCAAAACCAGAATTGAATACTACTACAAAATTAGTAACTCAACTCACACCCTATTCGGATCGTGCGGCGACAAGAGAACCCAGTTTCGGGTTTCATCTTCTACGGTTTTAATGGTCTACCATTAATTTCACTAAATTAATTTAGTCAAGAGAATAAATTAATCGAAATATTTCAGACAATAGAACAATCGTAGAAAAATGAAAAAAAAAATCCTTTAATTTTTAAAAATTTTATTAACAATTAAAAGAAAACATAAATATCAACAGAAATATTATAACAATAATATACTAAACATAATATTTAAGTATTCACTTAACATCTACGCAAATGATCAAATTTAACAATAATCATGAACTTTCTATGAGAAAAGCAATTTATTCCAGTGATTTATATGAGTATGTTATTTCAAAAGAGAACAAATTTCAAATGATTTCCCTATTTTATTTTTACTTTTACATAAATAATCATAATGTCTCTATATTCCAACTGATAATTGCTGGCAGTAATATATGGTTTCCATTAACGAAAATTCAACTATTTCCTCAAAACAGTTTAGATTGTATGACAGGTTAAACCACTTTCTCGAGAACCCCGAACAACCGTGGAAGAAGATGAAACTTTTCTCGCACGTACGAAGGATAACCGAGGCGGCAAATTAAAGGGAAAACTGTTATCATCTTCAGTATGTATGGTAAGGAAACCAAACGCGCCTCTATTTCAAAGTGTCCAATAGACCAAAACGGTACTATGGCCATATATAAGCAAAATATATAAAACGAGGAACAAATCAATCAATCATGAGATGTAGGAAAAGTCTTTCTGACACTTTTGAAAATGTGACAAGTACCTGTTAAATGGTACTGAATTGGGTAGAGTTGTACCAACTTTTTCACAAAAGGGGCTGAAAATGCCAGCGTAGTACCAACGGGACGATGAATGACAAAAAGGGCTGAATTTGGTACAATTGTACCAACTGTGGCAACACTATACGGGAAGAAAATAGCCTTCTGTACGGGAGCACTTTTTGGCAATTTTCTTTCTTTGGCAATTTTTTTCCAAAAATAAAATAATAATAATATGTTTAAAACAAGCCTTAAAAATACACTGGTTTAAAACAAAATGTTTAAGACGTATATAAAATTTGTTTTAAACAAAATCAAGTTTTAATCATTGTTTAATCAAGTTTTAAACATTTATTTTAAACATTTTGTTTTAAACAAAACAACCCTGTTAGTAACAGAAAGAATACCAACATTTTGTGTGCTAGATAAAGTTCTCGAAGCACTATGTGTTTAAAGTTTTGCCCTCTGCTTCAGTTTACTACTGAATATTTGAGAAATGTTTTTGAAACTTGAGTAAATATTCATATCGAGAGTGTTACTTTAAAAAAATACAGAAAATATCAGAAGTTTCACTAGACACAATTTCATTCACGATAATCAAATTAAAGATTGCGCAATGGAAATGTATTCGTTGATTTCATGGTAGAGGAAACGTGTAAAGTATTATTTAATGATACAGCTATCCATCAGCTTTATAATAGGATGTGCAACTCTTAAAAGTAAGAGTGAATCAAGGAGAGTGAATTGTGTAACTCAGCCCATAGAGCAAATTACAGGTCTTTTCAGTTTGTTACATGTCATGACTTGCATATACGTGTAAAAAACAATTGAAGTGATCCAAAACCACGAAAAAATGATTAAGAAATTTTAGATACACCAATATTAAAGCGAAAATTTAACAAAGCATTGCAAGGAAATCAAGCAAAGAAAAGCTGTACGTGAAGAGTTTTTGTCTGTATCATAGACAGAGAAGTGGTAACAGAAGAAAACGAAAACTGACGTATCTTAACAGTGATAAAGAAAACAGAAAGACATGGTTGGCAGCTTGATTTGCTTTTCAAAATGGACTAGCAAACTCCTGAAAGACAATAAAGCAAGATCATGAAGAACTAAACATCTGGATGATACCATGAAAGAATAACCATGTAAACAAGTAAAACTACCAGCATAAATAGACACAATCGTTCCTATCTACCTTTGGCTGAGGTTGAAGACAGAAATGGGCGATTCTCAGCGTTACGCACGGAACATTTGCACATAAAAAACTGCTTTTTTAAAACAAAAATGTATTTTCAAATAAAATAGAAAGTGTGTCAAAATTAGAGGGGAAATTATTAGTGCATAGTTAAATGAAACACTCAAAACAATTGCAAATTTGAGTTATAAGCCAAAATTAAGCGTTACGCACGGGACTCAGACAAAAAGCTTTTTCGACAATCTCAATTTCATTGGATATTCTCTGCGATTTACTGCAGCATTTTCATTTTATATGCCATCACTTATGTTCTACATTCATTTTCCTTAATGTGCATTATATTTTTAAATTGGAAAATAGAATTTAATTAGCTTCACATTGTTTTCTTTTTCGACTCACCGTTACGTACGGGACATAAAAGTAACCGTGCATTTGTTTCGTTGTTCTAAGACTGTTATGCAATATCCTTACTAAAGAGATTGATATTTTAAGATTAACATTTGGACATTAACAAGCATAAAAAAAATTTGCATCCATAATTTAATTTAAATGAATTAAATTACATTCCAAAGTATCAAAGTCGAACTTTGCTAGGCAACTCGCTTAGTGTTATTACGATGTCTTTGGGGTATTCGTCTGAGTGCTGATTGGTGGCGTTCAAACCACATAATGTTGTTCAACTCTTGTGCTGATCGATCCTCTGTGGTACCTACCAAACGTTGAGTAGTTTGAACGCCATTGTCAGATGAATTGCGGGAAAGTGAATTGAAGGGAGACAGTTGGCTTTTGGTTATTTGGTATTATTGATGGTTACTTCACAGTGAAGATCTGCTTTAGTGTGAGTTTTTTAAGTAAGTAATATGGATTCACAGCCAAGTAACTGTGTTCCAAGTAATATTGTCAGAAATGAACTGAATCAATCAACAAAAGCAATGACTGATGCTGAAAGGACTAGAAAATATAGACTTAAACATAAGGACAAGGTGAGACTGAAAAATAAAGTAAGGATACAGCGTAACAGGCAAGTTAAAGGATTAACTCTTTTCCTCTCACGTTTCTTTTGCGAAACTCATTCCGCATTGTTTCGTTGTAGACCATTTAGAAGAGGAAAACACACTAAAATGTAAAGGACAAGATAATTCAAGTTAGATGGGTTCAAGAAAAACGAAAAGAGTGCAGTGTACAGAATGATATATTCATCAAGTGATGAGAGCGACATTAATTCAGAATACAACTTTGAAGACGATGTTCATAATGAGATTCGAACCCTCCAACTGTCGAGCTCAGAATGGGCAATATTAGAGCAGGTGTATTTCTCCTAGTGAAATTTGATTGGGGTTCTTCCAAAAATAGGATTAAACATCGGTATGTATGTGTGTCTGAAAGTGATGTAGAAGAAAATGGGGACATTATAGAGTAATAAATCTGAAATGCATGGACAACAGTTGTACAAAGTTTTGTTTTGATGAAAAGAACAGATCTTATGTCTCATTCGATCAAGTTTTAAATATACTTCAAGCACCTAATTTGCTGATAAAGGATGAAACAATATACTATAAAGTTGCAGAACCAATAGCCGTTTTTGTAAAGAACTAAAGGGTTTTGAAGCGAATCCATTTGCACCTTACAAGACTGTCAAACCAACTTAGATACCTACCTTTGTAATGAAAAGAAAAAATGTGATTTATCATGATAATTTGTTTTCAAGCCTCGTGGTAAATGTTTCTATGTAATTTAGTGTAGACGGTTTTGTTGGTTATGTTTGGTTTAGTTTCTCTCAGCAAATTCGTGTTTCTTTGGGTTAATATAACAGTTTATTGTTCATTGTTTAACCTCAATAACAATAAACAGGTATTGAAATCTTAACTTAATTTTATTCACTTCCTTGCATAAATCTGTAAATGTTCCGTGTGTAACGTTACGCACGGGACATTTCTATACCTCATGAAATAAATAAGGAGGATAATAAACAAATTTAATAAGTACCACTAACAGGCTAATAATAATTCCATTTTGGAGCAAAAGTTTCAATAATTTATCTTCTATAATTACAATGGGAACACGAAAAATAGAGGTTTTCCGTTACGCACGGGACAGCAAAATATGAATGAGAAAACTACGATTTTTGCCTATCAGAATCAAACATTAATTAAAACAAAATTGTCAAATTTTTGCCAAAGCTCCACTAAATATTTTTTGTTATTGTTCATATAATTATAGATTAGGAATTTAATTTGAAAATTATTTGAAAATTGGGATATGTGAACAGCATTGAGCATGGTTTAGAACAGATAAAGTTTATATGGTCAAAACCTAATAAATATATTTTACAAAAAGATTTTAAATGTCTTAGTACACAGTTACACTATTTCTTAATAGAAAAACATAAACATCATAGTTTCAAATTAATTTTGAAAATTTACTGACAATGGACCACTTGCCAGAGAATCGCCCAAATGATTGTGCACACTATTCAGTATGAAACTTTCCGATTTTTATCTGGTAGTGTCACATACTGGTGTGTCTGAGTTGCATTTATTTCGTTAATTATTTCAGAATGCATTCTTGCATACCTAGAAAACTAAATTTTCAGATTTTTGAAGAAATTACAATTAAGTCTTAATAAGCAATTAGAGTACTGCGTTTCTTTCAAAAGCTACAGAACAGCACGTGCCAAGGTGATGAGATTCTTACGTCAAGTGGAACTCCTACGGAAAACGAAATTGCAATCTAGCACACAGAAACAATCTGTATTCACGTAATATGGGAAAAGACGTTGTATCATATACTTTTTTAAATGGCTACATAATTACATACTATGTATAAGCTACTATAAATCACGAGTGAACTATAAGAAATACCTGGCCCATTTACCATATGATAATTTACGCAGATAGTTAAGACACATTTCATTTGACTGGCAACCTTGTTTGCTAGTAAACATTCTTTTCTTGCTTCCTTCCTTCCACATAAAAAAAGAAAGAAAATGAAACCTCAAGAGAAAAGTCGGCGAGAATATGGCCTTGAGTACAGATGCCAGACAGCAGGCAATCTTCATAATTACAATGGTACACCTGTAATTGCGCTTTATACTGTAGCTTAAGTAACACGGTTTCCTACGTGTGAACACTAAAGGCAAGTGATGTGAAAGGATCCTTGACACTTAAGGCTGGCTGATTCATACAAATTACATAAGCAAGTAGGCAAAATATGATATCAGTTACTTCCTTTTTCCGGATTGTCTCCTTTATACTGTATATTTATTTACTTATTTAATTATTTATTAGAACTCCATAATTCCTGCTGCTGTACTGAAGTATGCCGAGTACAGCGTAATTTAAAGTCAAACAAATTCTTCAGTTGATATAGGTACATCTGATAATTTTCTGTTGAAGTAAATATTGTGTATACGGGAAGTCGTTTCACAAATGTTCTACAACTGTTTTGTTCACAAAACGTAAAACAATGAAAAAGAAACAACATAACAATAGTAATAAACTCAAAAGGTTACCACTAATTTCTCATAATGGACATTTCCTTTCTGACCAAACGTTGTAATTTAAAGACACCATTGTGTGGAATTAATTTTCAATAGCCACATACCCAAAATTTTAGAAAAATGTTTCTTAGTTATGGAGATACAACACTTCAAACTATTCTATCCCATCTCGCCTAACGATTTATCAGCCACTGATGTCTCCAAGATAAGAATGTCTGCCATTTTAGGCGAGAAGAGAATTCCAATCTTTCCTAATCCCATGTCGCCTAAAATGGCAGTAAGACTCAAGGAGGGAATTCCTGATTCCTGTATTAGCATTTTAACCAGATGTTTCATTCAACATTGTATCACGTTGCAGTGGAGAAAAGGGACGATATCCAGAAAAAAAAATATTCAAAAAACTTCTAAAAGAGAGGCATCAAAAGCATTTGTGAAAAATAGAAAAGAGTAATTTCATATAAAGCAAAAACAATAACTGTCTTTAACAGGGAAGGGAATTCTTCACAAAACTATTAACAGCCACTGTATAGAAATCTTGAGTGACGTCACAGTCGAAAGAAACGGAAGAAATAGGATCTTCGATGGAAATAAATCTAAGCGTCTTCAATAAAAGACGGGAGGAAAGCAGTGACCAAGTTTAGAAATATCAAAAATAATATTTTAGCCAAAGTGGAATAGGACACAAGGCTATGACGTAGTTGGGTCAAAGTTACGGAACTCCGGAAGTTCGGTTTGTGATGTGGAAGAGAATTGAGATAGTACATTTCGCGGCATAGAAATCGTTACACAAATTCTAACTCCAAATTAATAACAAACTCTTGCTCCGTTTTCTTATGCATCCAGAAATACATGTCCCAATCGATTAGTTGCTTCTAGTATTCAATCCAACTCCTCCCCTCGTTCACCTCCTCTTGTCTAAAGCAGTGTGTGTGACGTAGCACACTCTTTCCATTCAACTGAAAAAGAAACAGGAATCAAGTTTACAACGTTATAGTTTAAAATAGTCTTTTCCGTTCGTTTGTTCTGAAGTATTTTTAACAGCCTAAATTTTAAAAAAAAAGTCATAAAATGTTCCTAGGGCTTCATAAATACCTTTAGTTTCATTCTTTTCCTTCTTTAAAGACTGCAAGCTAGTAAGATGCTCCCTAAGAAATCTATGGAAGTTGCCAATAACGGCAGTAGGTTTTGTGCTTCCTAAAGTATGTAATGCACGCACAGAACTCGACAATATCTACTGACAGAAATGAGTATTATTCAATGATTCATTTCATTTCATTTCAGTAATTGCAAGCAAATGTTCCAGGGGCGTTGTTTGAGCAGGAGGAGGGTGTAATTTCCCCTCCCTTGAGCTTCATAAATACATATTGTTTGATCAAATGTATAGTAATACACTAATAAAAAAAAGTGAAAATCTTATGTCGGCGGAGAATCTCCCCCCCCCCCCCCGAATAAAATCCAAAAGACACTGCTTTTAGGAACAAATCTATAGAGTTACGATAGCACATCGTTAGAGAGTATACATTTGGTTTCAAGAGTTGAAGGTTTGATCTCAAGCCATATAAGTTTCTGGGCGACATTGAGAGAGAGAGAGAAAGAGAGAGAGAAAGATTCAAGTATGGATTCAGAGAGGGATGATTTATATACACATATTTAGAATTGGGGGAAAATGATCGGACATCATTCGTATTATGACGAAAATTGTGATTTTGTGAAACAGAAGAAGGGAAGGATCACATTAGGCAGTTGTTGAATTAAGGTAGAGAACTCTTTTTAGAGCATCAGATGATTACAAAGGGCAGGAAAGATCTTGAGAACTGGGGAATTAAGAATTTTAAAAAACTGCAGCTTCCGAAAAAGGTTTCGAACCACGAACCTTGTAGTTATCGAATCATGACTTTATTCATTCTGCTACGGAGAACTCTATGTACTCGTTCACATACGTTTCCTTTAGCTACGTTGAAAGCTAACTTAATGGGATATTCCAAAAGTTGACTCGGTGGATGCGCCGTTCAGATAGGACGTAAACTTCTTGTAACTTAGTTACAATGTGCATAATGAGCTTCCCCTTGTTCAGGACACTTTTTAAAGCAGTAAAATTTGTTACTATTGGTTAATTAAGTTAAATTTGATAGAACCATCTGATAAAGTAGTGCCAAACCCTGTGCGTCATTGTCTGTTAGGTGAATGGTTAATGTAAGTTACTCCTACGTGGATGGTCCGAGCTTCGAATCAAGACCATTCTTATTGATTATTTTCCTTGAGCTACGCTCATACTGTGCATTCCACAACTTCAATTTTGAAGTAATGTAGTCACAGCTAGTTTAATTCGAAATTATTTTCAAATATATTTTTTATTACATGGCATTCCTCACTTGTTTGTAGTCCTACATAAATTCAAAATTGTTTTAAAAGTATATTTTACTTTCAAGTATGATTGTTTAAAATTATTTTCTATTTCTTAGTAATAATAACATTTTCTATTTATATTATATTCTATGTTATACGTTTATTATTTAAATTTTATGTCTTACATTTGAAGAGGAGCTTATGACAATTCAGAGCAGCAGGGACATTTCAGGATGCAGGCCTTGGCAATCCAGAGCTCCTGCCTCCACGAAATCACTACTTTTCTATAAATTATATCTAATTTTGAACATTTTGGTAAAATATGTCATCAATCGCTGAAATAAATTCCTGTCAAGTCTTCGATCGCTGAAATAAATTCCTGTCTACACCCCTGCAAAGCAACGATGATTTTAGGGAATGATCAGTTAGTAATGCCTCCTTGGAGCAACAACACTTCCACAGAAGTCATATCTCAGATAATTCCGAATTATCATTGTATTGAATATACTCTCAGTGTATTGAAACGCACGAAAAAGGAACTGTTCTGAAGTCTTCATTGGTTCTCCCTATGATCCCATGCCAAAAGGCCACCCTTGGACATATCCACATCTGAAATATCACCAGTAGTAGGCCCCGACGTTCGCCCGAATGACTCATCCTCACTCTCTTTTATGACCGGGGTGAAAGGTCAATGACCTTGGTCAGGGTCAATGACCTAGGGGTACCTGGGACCACCCCCTCTAAATTTTGGCAGGGGTACCATGGCCCACCCCTTAATTTTGGCAGGGGTACATAGGACCACCCCCCTTAAATTTTGGAAATTGCCAAATCTAAAAATTTGGTGTGGTAGCCTAGGACCATAGTATGTACCTCTATTAGTATTGGGTGTCTATGTCGTTCCCTTTTATGGGTAAAAAATTGCCAAAAATTCAAATTTCGGGGGTTTTTGACCTAAGTTATCCCTTTGATGAGGTATTATTACCCTATATGGTTATATGGGCGTATACAGGGGTCCATTACCTTTCATAACATATGGGTATATTAATGCACCCCTTGAAAAATTTGGGAGGGGTACCTTGGCCCACCCCTTAAATTTTGGAAATTGACCAATTTAAACATTGGGTATTATAGTACAGGACCCTAATATGTATCATGATAAATTTGGGCGGTCCACCTCGTTTCCTTCTAGGGTACAAAATTGCCAAAATATAAACGTAAGCAATACGTTATACCACGTGTTTGGTTTTTGGTCGATTTTATCCCCTTTGATGAGGTGTTATTATCCTATATAGTTATATGGTCATGTATAAGGGTCCATTACCTTTCATAAGATATGGGTATATTTGTGCACTCCTTTAAAAATTTGGGAGGGGTACTTTGGCCCACCCCTTAAATTTTGGAAATTGCCCAATTTAAACATTTGGTATTATAGTACCGGACCCTAACATGTATTATGATAAATTTGGGTGGTTCACCTCGTTCCCTTTTAGGGGTACGAAATTGCCAAAATATAAACGTAAGCAATACGTTGTACCACGTGTTTGGTCTTTTGACCCAATTTATCCTCTTGGATGAGGTTCTATTACCTTATATGGTTATATGGTTATGTATAGGGGTCTATTCCCTATCATAAGACATAGGTACATTTGTGCACTCCTTTAAAAATTTGGGAGGGGTACTTTGGCCCACCCCTTAAATTTTAGAAATTGCTCATTTTATATATTTGGTATTATAGTACTGGACCCTAACATGTATTATGATAAATTTGAGTGGTTCACCTCGTTCCCTTTTAGGGGTACGAAATTGCCAAAATATAAACGTAAGCAATACGTTGTACCACGTGTTTGGTTTTGACCTAAGTTATCCACTTGGATGAGGTCATATTACCTTATATGGTTATATGGTTATGTATAGGGGTTTATTCTCTATCATAAGACATAGGTACATTTGTGCACTCCTTTAAAAATTTGTGAGGGGTACCTTGGCCCACCCCTTAAATTATAGAAATTGCTCATTTTATATATTTGGTATTATAGTACTGGACCCTAACATGTATTATGATAAATTTGGGTAGTTCACCTCGTCCCCTTTTAGGGGTACGAAATTGCCAAATTTTAGTACAACCACGTGTTTGGTATTTTGGCTCAATTTATCCCCTTGGATGAGGTCCTATTACCTAATATGATTATATGGTTATGTATATTGGTCCATTCCCTATTATAAGACATGGGTATATTGATGCACCCTTTAAAAATTTGGGAGGGGTACCTTGGCCCACCTCTTTATTTTGGAAATTGCCCAATTTAAACATTTGGTATAATAGTATAAGACTCTAATAGAGATTACTATAAATCTGGGTGGTCCATCTCGTTCCCTTTCATGGGTACGAAATTGCCAAATTTTAGTACAACCACGTGTTTCGTTTTTGACCTAATTTATTCTCTTGGATGATGTCCTATTACCTAATATGATTATATGGTCTTGTATAGGGTCCATTTTCTATCATAAGACATAGGTACATTGATGCACCACTTTAAATTTTTGGGAGGTGTACCATAGCCAATCCCTTAAATTTTGGAAATTTTTCAATTTAAGCATTCGCTATCATAGTACATGACCTTAATATGTATCATGATAAATTTGGGTGGTCCACCTTGTTCCCTTTCATGAGTAAAAAAAATTGCCAAAGCAATATGTTGTATCACGTGTTTGGTTTTTGGCCCAATTTATCCCGTTTGATGCGGTCTTATTACCGTATATGTTTATATGGCCATGTATATAGGTTCATTTCATATCATAAGACATGAGTACATTGATGCACCCTTTAAAAATTTGGGAGGGGTATCTTGACTCATCCACTCAGTTTTAGAAATTGTTTAATATAAGCATTTGGTATCTTTGTACAGGTCTTCAATATGTACCACTATAAATTTGGATGGTCCACATCGTTCCCTTTCATGGGTAAAGAACTACCAAAAATCAAATTTCGGAGGTTATTGACCCCTATTTAATACGTTATATGGTTTATTACCTCTATATGTTTATGTTCTCTTTTAAATTTGGGAATTATCAAATAACAAAATTCGGTAAACGTTTTCTAGGACCCATTGGTATTCCTCTTATGGCCAAATATTCAAAATTTAAAGGTTGTTGACCGGCTTTATTATTGAATAAGTACAGGATTTATTACTTTTTCATAAGACACAGGTGTATTTGTGTACCAATCTTTAATTTTGGGAGGGGTACATTTCTTATTGTCATATCAATAATTGGTAATTGTTCTTTGGGTAAATCATTGTGATCACGTGATCAGTTATTGACCTATGATGGGATTAGGAGTCCAGGACATTGGTACATTTAAACTTTGTAGGATAATTTGAGAATGCGTCATTGGTATTGATTATTACAGCCAAATATAAACGTAAGCAATACGATGTACCACGTGATTGACCTTGAGGTAGTGTACAGGGATACATAGCTAACCTTATTGAATCTTATGACTCATAGTCTTAAGGGAATATATGCTACAACACTGGCAAAGTTATTGTTGATGCAATTTGATTGGTTGATCACTATCTTTCGTGCAATCTGATTGGCTGATCACTATCTTTCGTGCAATTTGATTGGTTGCTGATTTTCAAATCTTTGCTGCATTCAGTTTTAAGTTTTGTTTAACATTTAAAAATCTTGGTTTCGTTCAACATTTTGCACTCACTGATAAATATGATCAAAACCGTTTATTTGTTAATCGAATAGTTAAAAACCGGATAAAGTTTTACGGTTAACCGTGAAACGTGAAATTTTTTAGTTTGAAAATTTTTTGTTTGAAAGTTTTTTTGAAAATTTTTTCAAAATTTTGTTTGAAACTTTTCGTTTGAAATTTTTGTTTGAAAAATTTTTGTTTGAAATTTTTGTTTGAAATTTTTTTGTTTGTAAATTTTGTTTCAATTTTTTTTGTTTAAAATTTTTTCGTTTGAAATTTTTCGTTTCCAAAATTTTTTTTCTGTTTAAAAATTTTTGTTTGAACAGTTTTGTTTAGAAAATTTTGTTTCAATTTTTTTTTGTTTGAAAATTTTTGTTTGAAAATTTTTTGTTTGAAATTTTTGTTTGACATTTTTAAAAGTTTGTGCACTCATTAGTAAAGAACCGGAACTGTTTAGAACAAAAACCTCTGGCAACATTGTGGTGCAATAGTACACGTCAGAACATGATGATGCAACGTCATCAGTTTTGCATCATATATAAGTATCGTTCGAGTTAGTATTCATGATAACGTCATCATGGCTACTTGTCTGCAGTTTCTAAACACACGTGATGTGATGAAATCATTTACCAAGATTACTGATTTACAACAGAATGTACCTTATAGAATCTTAGCTAGCCAAAAAATCCCTACAAAGTTTGGATTAAGAATCGTAGTGAAGCTTGAAAATGATAAGAATATAATTTTACCAGCAAGATATTTACCCATGGAAACATCAAAACAAGAAGAACTGTTACGTTTCTTAAATACTGGATCTGTATCTTTATGTTACAAAGGATTCTTGGGTCGAAGTCATCAATTTGAATTTAGTACACAGCCAGATTCGTCAGCAATTGTGATGAAATCATGAATTCAAACGTTAGCACATCAAACATAGTTGTATGAATTTGGTTGGTCAGCATGACGTCAGCAACTGTGATGAAATCATGAATTCAAACGTCAGCACATTCCTTTCCAATGACGTCAGCCGTAGTTCTATAAATCAACCAATACACTGTCATCCCACGAAATCATTTGAGCAAGTGCTTTTCAGGAGGAAAGATGTGTACTTCTAACGATAAAGAGTTCATCTTCGCAAGCTATTATCCAATAAATATATTTCAAACAAAACATGTGATGATTGCTATCAGTGCTAGAACATTTGAACCTGTGATTCGATTGGGCAAAGCAGAACAATTTGGTGTACAACTGACCTGTGAAGAATGGCAAATATTATGTTCACGAATCGACCAAATGAACGATTATTTTCATGATGAGCTAAATGTGACCATAGTCAAATCATTAGGCTCAAATCATGAAGTGGTGATGCGTACAGTCCTCGAAGAGAAGATGGTGCTGTTACGTAAAAAGAGTACATTTCATGTCCCTCGCAACATGGTGTATCTAACACAAACGGAATGGAACAAATTCATCAGCGTATTTCAGTGTGTTAAACATGCAGTGGAAGTGTGCAACAAAACAAGTATATTCCTGAAAAAGTACTATTTTGAAAAATGTGTTATGCATATTGTACAACATGTATCTAGATATTGTGATGGTTGTCAACATCGTTCGTGGGTGCATACCTGTATTGATAAACAGTTTATTTGTGATCAAATGGACATTGAGTTTCCACCAATTGATATTGCAATAGACCTTAAAAGACTTCAATTGGAATTAAAATTATATGCTAAAGACAAACTAGTGCAAGAAGTTCAAAATACATTGTATCGACAATATCCAGAATCACTATCTGGTATGGATGTATGTGGAGTGTAATAAAATGATCCATTTCAATGAATTGTGTTTTTTCATTTCAAGTACAGCCTCATGTTCTGACGTGTACTATTGCATCATGAAAAAAATGTTGACAAAGGTTTTTGTACCAAACAGTTCCGGTTCTTTACTAATGAGTGTACAATCTTTAAAAAAATGTCAAATCAAACTTTGAAACAAAATTTTTGAAACAAAAATTTGGAAACGAAAAATTTCAAAACAAAAATTTCAAACGAAAAAAATTCAAACCAAATTTTCTTCTAAGCAGTTCCGGTTCTTCACTAATGAGTGCACAAACTTAAAAATTTGAAACCAAAATTTTCCAAACAAAAATTTCGAAACAAAAATGTTCAAAAAAAATTTTAAACAAAAAAAATTCGAACATTTTTAAAACTAAAATTTCAAACAAATATTTTTTTAGTTTTGAAACGAAAAAAAATTAAAAATTTCAAACGAAAAAAATTTCAAACAAAATTTTCAAAAATTTCAAAAAAAAAATTCAATTTTCGAACAAAAAATTTTGAAAAACAAAAATTTCAAACAAAAAATTTTCAAACAAAATTTTGAAACAAAAATTTCAAACAAAAATTTTTCAAACAAAAATTTCAAACGAAAAGTTTCAAACAAAATTTTGAAACAAAATTTTCAAACAAAATCTCGAAAAAAAATTTTAAACAAAATATCAAACGAAAAAATGTCAAACCAAAGTTTCAAACAAAAAATTCAAAAACTTTTTAAATGTTAAAACAAAACTGAATGCAGCAAAGATTTGAAAATCAGCAACCAATCAAATTGCACGAAAGATAGTGATCAGCCAATCAGATTGCACGAAAGATAGTGATCAACCAATCAAATTGCATCAACAATAACTTTGCCAGTGTTGTAGCATATATTCCCTTAAGACTATGAGTCATAAGATTCAATAAGGTTAGCTATGTATCCCTGTACACTACCTCATCAAGGTCAATCACGTGGTACATCGTATTGCTTACGTTTATATTTGGCTGTAATAATCAATACCAATGACGCATTCTCAAATTATCCTACAAAGTTTAAATGTACCAATGTCCTGGACTCCTAATCCCATCATAGGTCAATAACTGATCACGTGATCACAATGATTTACCCAAAGAACAATTACCAATTATTGATATGACAATAAGAAATGTACCCCTCCCAAAATTAAAGATTGGTACACAAATACACCTGTGTCTTATGAAAAAGTAATAAATCCTGTACTCATTTAATAATAAAGCCGGTCAATAACCTTTAAATTTTGAATATTTGGCCATAAGAGGAATACCAATGGGTCCTAGAAAACGTTTACCGAATTTTGTTATTTGATAATTCCCAAATTTAAAAGAGAACATAAACATATAGAGGTAATAAACCATATAACGTATTAAATAGGGGTCAATAACCTCCGAAATTTGATTTTTGGTAGTTCTTTACCCATGAAAGGGAACGATGTGGACCATCCAAATTTATAGTGGTACATATTGAAGACCTGTACAAAGATACCAAATGCTTATATTAAACAATTTCTAAAACTGAGTGGATGAGTCAAGATACCCCTCCCAAATTTTTAAAGGGTGCATCAATGTACTCATGTCTTATGATATGAAATGAACCTATATACATGGCCATATAAACATATACGGTAATAAGACCGCATCAAACGGGATAAATTGGGCCAAAAACCAAACACGTGATACAACATATTGCTTTGGCAATTTTTTTTACTCATGAAAGGGAACAAGGTGGACCACCCAAATTTATCATGATACATATTAAGGTCATGTACTATGATAGCGAATGCTTAAATTGAAAAATTTCCAAAATTTAAGGGATTGGCTATGGTACACCTCCCAAAAATTTAAAGTGGTGCATCAATGTACCTATGTCTTATGATAGAAAATGGACCCTATACAAGACCATATAATCATATTAGGTAATAGGACATCATCCAAGAGAATAAATTAGGTCAAAAACGAAACACGTGGTTGTACTAAAATTTGGCAATTTCGTACCCATGAAAGGGAACGAGATGGACCACCCAGATTTATAGTAATCTCTATTAGAGTCTTATACTATTATACCAAATGTTTAAATTGGGCAATTTCCAAAATAAAGAGGTGGGCCAAGGTACCCCTCCCAAATTTTTAAAGGGTGCATCAATATACCCATGTCTTATAATAGGGAATGGACCAATATACATAACCATATAATCATATTAGGTAATAGGACCTCATCCAAGGGGATAAATTGAGCCAAAATACCAAACACGTGGTTGTACTAAAATTTGGCAATTTCGTACCCCTAAAAGGGGACGAGGTGAACTACCCAAATTTATCATAATACATGTTAGGGTCCAGTACTATAATACCAAATATATAAAATGAGCAATTTCTATAATTTAAGGGGTGGGCCAAGGTACCCCTCACAAATTTTTAAAGGAGTGCACAAATGTACCTATGTCTTATGATAGAGAATAAACCCCTATACATAACCATATAACCATATAAGGTAATATGACCTCATCCAAGTGGATAACTTAGGTCAAAACCAAACACGTGGTACAACGTATTGCTTACGTTTATATTTTGGCAATTTCGTACCCCTAAAAGGGAACGAGGTGAACCACTCAAATTTATCATAATACATGTTAGGGTCCAGTACTATAATACCAAATATATAAAATGAGCAATTTCTAAAATTTAAGGGGTGGGCCAAAGTACCCCTCCCAAATTTTTAAAGGAGTGCACAAATGTACCTATGTCTTATGATAGGGAATAGACCCCTATACATAACCATATAACCATATAAGGTAATAGAACCTCATCCAAGAGGATAAATTGGGTCAAAAGACCAAACACGTGGTACAACGTATTGCTTACGTTTATATTTTGGCAATTTCGTACCCCTAAAAGGGAACGAGGTGAACCACCCAAATTTATCATAATACATGTTAGGGTCCGGTACTATAATACCAAATGTTTAAATTGGGCAATTTCCAAAATTTAAGGGGTGGGCCAAAGTACCCCTCCCAAATTTTTAAAGGAGTGCACAAATATACCCATATCTTATGAAAGGTAATGGACCCTTATACATGACCATATAACTATATAGGATAATAACACCTCATCAAAGGGGATAAAATCGACCAAAAACCAAACACGTGGTATAACGTATTGCTTACGTTTATATTTTGGCAATTTTGTACCCTAGAAGGAAACGAGGTGGACCGCCCAAATTTATCATGATACATATTAGGGTCCTGTACTATAATACCCAATGTTTAAATTGGTCAATTTCCAAAATTTAAGGGGTGGGCCAAGGTACCCCTCCCAAATTTTTCAAGGGGTGCATTAATATACCCATATGTTATGAAAGGTAATGGACCCCTGTATACGCCCATATAACCATATAGGGTAATAATACCTCATCAAAGGGATAACTTAGGTCAAAAACCCCCGAAATTTGAATTTTTGGCAATTTTTTACCCATAAAAGGGAACGACATAGACACCCAATACTAATAGAGGTACATACTATGGTCCTAGGCTACCACACCAAATTTTTAGATTTGGCAATTTCCAAAATTTAAGGGGGGTGGTCCTATGTACCCCTGCCAAAATTAAGGGGTGGGCCATGGTACCCCTGCCAAAATTTAGAGGGGGTGGTCCCAGGTACCCCTAGGTCATTGACCCTGACCAAGGTCATTGACCTTTCACCCCGGTCATAAAAGAGAGTGAGGATGAGTCATTCGGGCGAACGTCGGGGCCTACTACTATCACCTGCTGGTGGTCCTAGATTCGAATTTCATCCAGTCTTGTTGCTTTTTTTCCTTTTAGCTACATTGAGTTTGTGCATTCCAGATCTTCAAGCTTGAATCAAATCTAATACCAGTTAGTAAATTAAAAGTAGCTGATATTAGTTTCAAATACGAGACGTTATTACATGCTTGTCATTAGTTCACAATACTCAACTTTGATATCAACTCTTGCAGCCTTCATTTAACTCATTTCTTGACGTGTTTTGTTACAAAATTCATGAATCGTGGCGGACAAAATTGCTTTACCAGTTAATGGTGACTGCTTTGAAACCAAATGCAAAGTATGAGAATTAAGTTTATCATATCTGTAGTTTGGTGTGGAAAAGAAACAAAATTGCGAACGAAAGGTTTAAGAAGAACCCACGTTATTAGTATAAACTGTGTCAAAGATTATTGACTTACATCATCATAAAAGAAATACGAAAGAAATTTTGAAACAAAGAAAAATACTAACTTAGAAATTTGTAAGTGGAGGCAAAGAAATCTAATTTAAACATACTAAAGACGAACCATTTAGCGCATAGAGATCGTGGATCTGTGGTCAAGGCGATCGCTAGTAATCTGGAGGTTCTTAGGTCGGAACCATGGTTGAACATTTTTTTTTAATTTTGAACTTTTGGTGCCGATTGTTCGGCGATGACACACGTTTTATTGTCTTAAGGTATTTGAATATTTGGATCTTTCAATATTTGAATGATCAAATCTTCAATAATAATAATAATAATAATAATAATAATAATAATAATCTATATATTAATAGCGGTGTTTGTGAACAAAAAACTTCAGATTCAGATTGAAGGTGACTATGTTTGTGATTCTTAATCTTTTGAACCACCCGACCGATCTCGATCAAATTTTTGACGTAGATGCAGTTCTGGCCTGGGAGTGTTTTTAACTATTCACTTTGACGGTAGAACTTAGAGCAGGGGAAGGAATTATAAAAAAAATAAATAAAACTTAATAACTCGAACCAAACGAGCAATTTCGATCAAATTTTCAACATAGATGACGTTCGTACCTGGGAAGGATTTTAGGAGTATGAGTAAGGGGATTAATGGGGACGTCAGCAACGAGGCTGACGCGATTAACGCGAGGGATGGATTTTACCATTTCACTTTGACGGAATAACGTAGGGTTTGGGGAGGAGGGGGAGATATATAAAAAAGCAATTAATATAAAAATAAAAGTGACCATGTTCGTGGGTGAATAACTCTTGAACCACCTGATCGATCTCAATCAAATTTTAAACATAGATGAAGTTCGAACCTGGGAAGCTTTTTATTATTTCATTTTGATATTAGAACTTAAGGAAGAGGAGAGGAGGGGGTAAATATATGAAAATGAATTAAACTTAATAACTCTTGAACAACCCGACCAATCTCGATCAAACATTCAACATAGATAAGATTCGGACCTGGGATGTTTTCATTTTTGACTTTGACGGCACAATGTAGGGTGGGGAAGGAGGGACATATATGTAAAAAAGTAAAAATAAAGGTGCTGTCTTTGTGACGTCATCACTTTTAAACCACCTAACCGATCTTAATCAAATTATCAACGTAGATGAGGTTCGGACCTGGGGTGGTTTTTATCATATCCCTTTGACGGTAGAACTTAGGGAAGGAGGAGGGGATCGGAGATATCTATAAAAATGAAAAAAACTTAATAACTCTTCAACCACCTGACCGATCTTGATCAAATTTTCAACATAGATGACGTTCGAGCCTAGAAACTTCTGTTTTAATATTTTCACTTTGAAGGTAGAACTTAAGGTTGGGGAGGAGAAGGGAAGATTAATATATAAAATAAATAGAACAACTCTTGAACCATCAAACAGATCTCGGTCAAATTTTCAACGTACATGACATTCAGGCCTGGGATAATTTTTATCATACCGTGTCCCCCAACATGGGGAGGGGAGAGGGATACATAAAAATAACCGAAAATGACCAATATCAAAGAGCACTTTAGTAATAATAAAAACGGAACATATTACTACTTACCCAGCGAAATCGGGGTGCGTCTTAGATTCGAGATTATTTTACATACTAGGTAATTTACATACTAGAAAGTTAACAGGCTTCCAAGTAAATTTGTCGAATAAAAAAGAAGATCGAGAGAAGTTAATAATGTTTGTACTTTCTGCTTTTAGTTTAAATACATTGCCTATTAATTATATTATTGTAAGAGAGTATAAAGAGAATCGAATTTCTATAAAGCAGAAGTGTTATTTAAAAGAGGGAAATACATATTTTACTAAGACAAATTCTCTTTTCTCTACTATTTCTAAAGACATTGATCTAGCAGCTCTTGGTTTAGTGGATACGAGTAGTGTTCTACCGGATGTGTTTCGAAAACGGTTTAATATTACCCACCGTTTGTATCAATTTACTGTTCGAGAGGTACCTCCACCTAATAAGGTTTATTTACATTCTATTAAGAAGAGAATTGGAGGAGCTTAAAATACAACAGATGCATGCAGAATATCGAGATTTAAATAAGAAAGCCGTAGAAGAAAAAAAGTATATATATATATAGAATTATTAGCCGTTGTTAAAGAGAGATAACAGCAAGAAGTGTAGCTAAAGAATTTGTTTTCTAACTTTTGGAGAGAACTCGATATTGAATCTTCTTATTTTATGTTTGCTTTTACTGTTAGAGAGGTTAAGTATTTTTAAATATATAGGTGCATTGATAGCTAAAATGAATCAACCGGAAAAAAGCTTGTTTGTTAGTTTGTTATGTAAAAGGTTGTTATAAGAGTATGTTTTTAAACTTATATTCCAATATAGATTACCCAAAGAAAGAGGGATTTTGTTTTTTAAAGCATGTAATGAGCTTATAATTGTTTATTTCCCAAAACATGTTAGTTTTCCTACTTTGGTAACAGGTGGTGTAACTTATTTTAATGGTTATTCTTTTACATGTATTACTAGTGTTACTGTAGACAATAGTTTTTTAAGAATAAGGAGGAGTTTAATTGGAACCAGGACACTTTGGACGAGATCGATACTCTATTAATGGGAAAAATATAAACTAATTATAAAGTGAGATCTTGTCAAAGATTAGAGGATTTGCAGGAAGAACAAGAATTATTAATAGAAGCTATCCAATTATTAGACTATAGAGATAAAACTCGGTACGTTTTAAAATTTGCAGGTATTTCTGAATTGTATGTGTCTAATTGTTGGCTAGAACACGGGTCTTAAAAGTAAGCAACTGGATTTAATTATAAAGTTTAAGACAAAGCTTGGAGACTTTTATCTCTTTATTTAATTAGAAAATTTCTTTATTGGCATAATGGTTTAATCTAAATGTATTAAAAATGAATTATTTAGGCTTTACTTATCTAAAGCAAGATATTATATTGCAATTCGTTTCTTTTGTTTTATGCGTCTTTTTAACATATTCCCAAGCTGATGATATATTGTTCTATAAACGATTTGTTTTTTTAAAAAATCAATGTACTAATTGAGCTTCTACTTATTTCTACTCACTGCAAGGTCGTAAAAGAGAACAGAAAGTTACTAAATTAGGTTACCAAAAATGTCGCCGAAATTGTGGTCGCAAAAATATTTGCGTACTTATTTGAACTTTGACCTTGAGGTTACAACTATTGTGGTATATGGTAGTCAATGTTCCATTGCTAAACGTGACAACAGAATTTAAATATGTTGTACTGTTTACGAGTTATATATAATTAAAATATTAAACTTTTATAAAAGGGGGTATCCCACATAAACTAAAAGATCTCGATATAAATAAATATGATTTTTGTAGTTAGTACGTTCAAAAAACCCTATATACCGAGTTTTATGCAAATCGGTTAAAATTGTTATAAAAGGGCGTATCCTACATAAATTATAAGACCTAAGTAAAAAATCAAATATGATATTCATAATCAGCATGTTCAAAAACTCCTATATACCGAGTTTTATGCAAATCAGTTAAAATTGTTATAAAAGGGCGTATCCCCCATATAAGTAAAAAATCAAATATGATATTTGTAATCAGCATGTTCAAAAACCTTTATATACCGGGTTATTTGCAAATCGGTTAAAATTGTTATAAAAGGTTGTATCCCACATAAACTAAAAGATTACGTAAAAATAAATGTGATACAGGGACTGTAAAAGAGGGCATCTGCTATGTCGTGAAAGAGAACAAAAATGTTACATAGGGTTATAGCCTTTCTTGTGAAAGCTCTACTATGTGTAGTTTTTTTTCCTTTTTTGTTACATAGGGTTAAAAAGGTGGTCGTAGCCTTTTTTATTTAGGGGTTGAAAAATAAGTTATACCCTTTCATCAGCTCTGCTATGTTACATAGGGTTTGCGAAAGATAGTCATCTGCTATGTTAAATAGGGGTTGGAAAATAAGCAATACCCTTTTATAATTTCTGCTATGTTAAATAAGGGTTGAAAAAGGTGCCATAAAAGAAAACGAGTACATCCTCATTATTCTCTGTTCTATATTCATAGTCTCTGCTATGTTAAAAATAATGCTTGTTTAAGCTCTACATTATCCTTTACTATATGTTCATCGTCTTATGTATTCTCCGCTATGTTATTCAAGGATTGAAAACAATGCCTGTAGCCGTTCTGCTATGTTATATAAGGGGTTGAAAAGGTGACCATACTCTTTTATCAACTCTACTAGGGGTTGCGAAAATAGGTGTTCGTAAAAGAGAACGAGTACACAACATTAGTCTCTGCTAGGTGTTCATAGTCTTATATATTTTTTTCTATGTTAATAGGGGTTGAAAAAAGGTCGTAAAAGAGAACGAGTACACCCCAAAAAGGGGTCATAAAAGGGAACGAGTATACACAAAAAAAGGGGTCATAAAAGAAAACAAGTTTTCGGAGTGTTCGATTTTCCATAGCTAGACTGTACGGGTGGCATCACTACCGTGCGACGCTGGAAAATTGAGTCTTTGCTTTCAGGTGCCGCAAAACTGGTTCAGGGGCCGCCCACCTACTCCCACTGAAGGTAATAATCCGAGGCCACATACGATTGCAAGCCCCGTTGTTTTCGGTGAGCTCGAATCCAGTTAAAGGAAGTGAATCCGCATGAGTAAGCACGAATCCAATTGAGATTAATGAGCCCCAGCCCAAGTAAGGGCGTATCCGAAAGACAACAGTGGACGCAAGCTACAAGAAATCTAGCGAGTGCGAGCCGAATTGAAGGATATGAGCCCGATACCGAGTAACCTCTTGCCTCACTGTAGGATGTCAGCTCGAGCCCATTCTACAATGAGGCAAGCATAATGAACCTGAGCACAAATGAGTGCAAACCCTACCGATGTCAGTGAGCTCAAGTCCCATTGAGTGTAGTGAGCCTGTGCCCAGATAAGCACGTGCTCGAAAGAGGTGTGAGCTCCAAGGGCTCTAATGAGTGCGAGCCTCATTGAAAAATGTGAGATCAAGACCGAGTAAGGGCAAGGTTCAACGTGAATAGTGAGCACTTGTCCCCTGACAGTAATGAGCCAAGCACAAATGAGTGCAAAACACCTCTGACGTCATTGAGCACAAGCCCAATTGAAATTAGTAAGGCTAAGCCTAAGTAAGCACGTGCTCGAAAGAGATGCGAGCTCCAAGCAGGCTAGTGAGTGCGATCGTCATTGATGAATGTGAGACTGAGCCCGAGTAAACGTGAGACTCAACGAGAATATTGAGTGCGAACCCAGTGAAGGCAATGAATACTAGCCCTAAGCTGTAGGTTACAACCAGGGGTGGATACAGGGGAGCGATCGGGGCAATCCCCCCCCAGAAGGGGAAACTTTCTTATTTTATATATACTAATAAAACCCATCCCAAAGTTTGGAACCCATATAAGTAGCACTGTGACACCCCCCCCCCCCAGGAGTCGGTCCTGGATCCGCCCAGCATGCAACCATTTTGAATGTTAAACCAAAGATTTAAGTGAAAAGAAATACAATAAACACTACATGTAAACATATGGAGAGCATAATGTTTTGAGCGAACCTTAATGGCAGAAAAGATCAGGTTTAGCGATGCTCGTTTGTTTGTTTTCCGGCTTTACCGAGTTGCGGGAACAAATATAGCTATAGGCAAATTATCTATTTGATATTGAGATCAGCACAGCAAGATCTGCACAAATGGATGATTACAACATTTATACAATGATATTTAAATTGTGAGTTTTAAATACAGAACTTTTTTTATCGTTTTAAATACATAAATCATGAATTTATAAAATTATATGGTATCAAAATTTCCAATATGTATGTTTATTTCTTTGTTGAAGTGTTCTTTTTAGCACCGAGGCTACATGCGACGCAAACCTATAGTAAAATATAGAATCCGAACCATTGTTATGCGTTCAAATTTCAATACTTTCCTAGGCCTACCTGGAGTATCGTATACCAAAGGCGCAGCAGGAAAGCATAGTTCCAGTTTTATTCCAATAGACGTGCTGGCAATCACAGTTGAGACCTTAATTGTTTACACTTATTATCATAATAACAATGGATAGCTATTTATGGCTTTGCATCCGTTAAAAGACTGGAATCTTTAAAGAAATGGTAGTTTCTCACTGAAGTGATCTGCCGATAGAGGCTATAATTCTGGGGTAGGGAACGAGGCTTGCAACTGGTTTTGTAAAAAATTAAAAAAAATCTTTATTTTGTTGTCATCAGTGAAAGAATTCATCTCCATATTAAAAATTATTCTTTTCTATCGCAATTTTCTTGGAAGTGTTGTGACTTTTAAGCATAAAAAAAATATTTTGTCTGGGATCTTATTTGAAAAATTAATCCTATAGTTTTGAATTAGTCATTCATATTTCTGTTTGTTTTGTTTCAATAGTTAAAACATAACTATCAGGTTTCTTTTGACCTGAGAATCCTCAGACAAGATTTTTTTTTCAACTTGTTTCACGACTCAGCATTTTATTACATAGAGGGGTAACGACGTCAGAAAGCGGTTACTAATCTTAAAAGTGTCATGAAATCATACAACGGATCTCAGAAGTCAAAAGTTATTCGCATATTAATTCTTTTGCTTCATTTTGAAAGCTTTATTACATGCACACTACGAAACATTATCCTAATAAAAAGTTTTTTTTTTTTTTTTTGGGTAAAAGCCCAAGGCCGTAGGAGGGACATGACATGCACAAATAAAAGAAAATAGATGTTTTCTTATCGTACTAGTTATTTCTAGTGTACAGAAATCTCACCTATCTTATCCCAGATAAAACTACAATTACATATGGTCACTCCTAAAGCACATGGTCAGTTCATTTATTGAGACATTTCTATGGTTCTTGCGTATGATTAGTCGACTATCTACTATCGTACTTTTTCTTCATTTTCTGTGTAGTGGAAAGTGTCAATCACCTATATTGCAATTTCAATTTTCTTCTGCAAGGGCATTTCTAGGACTTCTTTTGTGAAATCTCCTCGTTAGTCCTAGAACCTGCCAACAGGCAGAATACTAAATAACAATAATAAGGGCAGAAAAATAGAAAATAAAAAACATATTGCTACACTCTTAATTAACACATCGAAAGGCTGTCTTCACCAAAGCTTTAATTAAACTCCAACAATTGATTTATTTCCCAGGGTTAGACTCAGAAAATAAACTAAGGAAATAAACCATCTTTTTATTAAAATCGGATAAATTTTAGGAGGGTTATGGAATAGACCACCAGATGGACAGACACACAAATTGCGCTTGCTTCAATTAGAGTAAGTGAAGTATTTATTTCCCTTCTGCCAGATGTTACCAATTACAGTAATTCAGGGTTGGTAATATTACAACGGGTATTTGTGTTATTAATAAAAGTAATTTCTAAGAAGAGAAAATGTTTATGTAGTCGACAGAAAACTTGCCAATGCACTTTGCCAAGAACGTTCTTGGACTGATTTCTGCACACGCGCAGATCCAACTCAAGACAAGCCTCCTAAAGTTTCTTACGTCAACTTCCAAGTAAATAACCTCCGCTTTCGTTACTTGTTTCATCAGAACTCTTTCTATCTCTACGGGAACTGACTATTCTACTTTTTAATTCAGTATATGATAATTATGTATTGAATTAAAATATTAGTAAAAGGAAAATAAAACATCGTTTATCTCTAATATATTTACAAATAATTTCTACTTAAATATTAGTAGAGAACTAAGGATAAAAACACGTATAGAAATATCCAAGGTCCAAACCTGGTACCTTCTTTATAGAAAATTTCCTTTGAGTTGCTATTCTTGTTGAAACAAACAATGCAAGGTTCCATTCTTGCATCCTTAGTTTCGTATACAGCCAATTGTCCTAGTTAGAGGCAAATTACGCAAGCCTTTTATAAAGAAGTGGTCATGTGGTTCATTACTTGTGAACAGTCTGAACAGTGTGAACATGCCGCACTCTCAATTGATTCTGTAAAGAGCATTCGGCTACATACCTATTAACATACGGTATGTACTTAAGAGTGTAATTTGAAACGGATACAAAAACTAAGTAGTAGTGAAAGGTTGACTAATTTCGTTTATTGTATATTTATTTATTTATTCATGAAAGAGACATGATAATATTTTCATGAAACAAGTATGCATTCAATTACGATCTAAAACAAATTGGTAATTCGTTCGATTACTCATTTTCAGCACCAGGACGTAGAGCGACTGTTTAATGTAGACTCCGAATCCACGTATTTCTACCGAGAATCGAACTCTGGTTTCCTATTCCGAAGATGTTTATAAACCACATACACGCGAGAAAGCTACAAAATATGTATTAAGTTCCGCAAGTCTACCGGGGCACGAATTTACTGATCCTCTGTGAGTGTTGTCCGCTTTAAACTTACTCTTCATTATTTGACAATTGTTTGTTCTCTACTTATTTTTATTTTATAATTTTAAATTACAAGTGTAATATACGACGTATGGTTGTCTGTGGCTTACACAGTATCATTCAGGGGTAAATTAATTTAAAATGTAGCTCAAGAATATTCATTGGCTTCCCAAATGTTTAAAAAAAAAAAAAAAAAAAAAAAAAAACGTACCTCAGGTGTTGTTAAATTTCGAAATTGTAAAGAACCCTAAAAAAAAGTTTCTTATTCTGTTCCTTTATAACAATTTGGTCATGAGATTGCAAACAAACATTGATTCCAAAGTCTACTGTAAATTCTTCTCGTCTTTGATATATGAGTCATTCTTTCGTCTATGTGCAAGAAGCAGAACAAACCCATCCTACTTCGCTCCGGTTGAGCATCAGTTCACCCACAGAGCTTAGGCTTCACCCTATTCCCTCTTCTCCCGGAGTCTCGGAGTCGTCTGCCGATCGAAATGGATTTTTTTTTTCTTCACGAAAAATGTGTGATTACATTCTGCGCAAGGGAAAGTGTTTAAAAGCTTGAGCTGTGACGCAGAAGATTGCTAGAAAGAACCAAGCCAGAACTCGTGAACAGAGAGTAATATCTAGCGTCGTGACTTAAACTACATTGCCCAATCTCTAGATGTCAATGATGAACTCTCATCTCTGGTGCGACGAGTCTCTGGTTTGATCCTCGCTCACACAAGTTTGTGTTAGGCAATATCGTGTCCGTGGGTTTTTCCGGGTTCTCCTTTTCCTCCCACTTTCTCATTCCATAAATTATTTCATAATTCAATTGCATTAATTCATCAGTCTCCTTTAGCCTATAACGGCGGGTAATAGCATGGAACGTTAAAGTAGACATTTCATTTCAGTTACAGAATCAATTGAGAAAATTGAATTGAAGAAATAGACTGGGTAACGTTGGCAACATAAATTGTTTTTCGCTTCTTGGATAGCTTGAATTATTTGTGCTGAATAAAGTATGTAATGTTACATTATGTACGTAAGGCATATTATATTGAATACACGGTTATACAATGGCAAAGAATGCCTTCAAAGTAACATCACTGAAGTACTCCAAAGACAGAAGATGATTTTGTGACCCGAGGGGTGGAAACCCAGTTACTGCCATTACCGATGTGCTTTCCTGTTGTAGAATTCTAAAGCCGCCACTGGGGCTGCTCAAAATGTTTTGAAGGATAATACAGTCTTTAGTGAACGCCCTTGTATGTATTCGTGCCACTAAAGTAAACAACCTTTTCTGAGGCTTTTCTTTAGATTTTTTCGTGATGTTATCTTTTTTGTTTAACTTTATGTTGATTTATGTTTTAATTTTATAGATTTTTTTTTGTGTGTGTGTGTCTTGCTCTATTGCAGTATTTTGTCGATCTTCTTAGGTTTAAACTTGTTGAGAAGTCTGTTTGTTTTGTTGAAATTTGGCGGTTCATTTTTCATACGTACTTTTACTGCAGTGTCTTAGACAAACACATAGCGATTGAATTAAACTATACCCATTGAATTGACAGAGAGATGTTTTGTCATGAAGCAAAAACACTGACATTTTAAATATTAAAAAACAAAAATAAGCTGAAAATTTTCAACATTTGATCTTTTAACATCTATGAAATAATATACTAATTTTTGTCGCTAAAAATAGCTTACCTCTGAAATAAAATTGTCATAGATGCCTCGCAGTTTTTTATATTCAATTTTTCGTTTGCATCGCATTTCTATTGTATCATTTTGGGTACTGTTGCTTTTAGAAGGGAGTAAGTATAAATACTCATTAGTAGAGACTGGATGTTTAGGCACTAAAAACCTGGAAAACAGGCACGCAAACAGGCACTTAAAATTTAAAAATAGGCACTAAAATGTAACTCGTGATAATGAAGATGAATACTCAATACAATTAAAAAATAACAGATAATGTACAAAGCATATAGAAACATACTTGTTTGTTAAAATCTTCTTCCACTGTATAGATGAAAACGAAGTTTGACTGTGTTTCATGTATATTTGGTTAATACATTCTCTACAGCACTTTATCACTACATGTAACAGCTCAAATTTTATACACTTATCAGTACACACAGCAATGAAATGAAATGAAATCTTTGAGTTTTACGTCCCACGCTTATGCTGGTTAGGCTAAAGGAGACAGTGATGGTGAGTAATAAATGAAATGGTGGAATGAAGAAAGTGGGAGGAAACGGGAGAACCCCGAGTGTTTGTCCACCACAAAGTTCACTTAGCGGGAGCTGGGATCGAATCCGGGACCCTAAGCACCGGAGGTGAACGCTCTACCACTGAGCCACCGCGGTCAGTACACACAGCAATCCAAGGGTTTATAGCACTTTATCAGTACACATATCAGTCTAAAGTTTTTCGACATCCTATCACTATAAACAACACTTATATTTCTCGGAAGAGGCAAAATCCTTTCATGAAATACTAAATTATACATTTTCCCCAATAAAGTCTTATTTTAAAGAAAATGCATAGAATAGGCAACATTAGGCACTAAAGCAATTCTTTAAGCAGAATGCGAGAAATAGGCAAATAAAATTGGCTTAAATTGAAACTCTATGACCCCCCATATAAACTTTAAAATGTTGTTTTTGATCATATCTTTAATATTAAAGAATAGGCATTTTGCCTAACATCCGGTCTCTACTCATTAGCAAAGTTTCAGGTGACGTTACTGTAGTTGTTTTAAATTCGAAAGTAAGAAAAGAGGTCAATCAGGAAGTTGATACTTACTGAAAGATAATGAGCCCCATGCAAAGTCGTTTTTAATGTCCTACTAAAAGTTTGACTAACGCATGTTGCATGATGCATGCAAGTTCCGTGTTTTCTGACACGTTATCCACGATTTATATCGAAAAAGGCCAGCCACTGCTATTTCACAGGGTTGTTCAATTACATTAAGCATAACCAAGGTAAGAGAATTATTCACTCTTCTTGATTAGTCAATGTGTTTGGACAACCCTGTGAAATAGTCCTAGTTAGCTTTTTTCGATATAAATGGTGGATAACGTGTCACAAAACACGGAAATTAGCATCCTGCGTTAGTCAAACTTTTAGTACGACGCTAAGAACGACTCTGCAAAGGGTTCAATATTTCAACACAAGCTTCATAGTACTAAACCTAGAAAAACTTTTGCAAAGGCAGCACGTTGAATAATTTCTCTGTATCAATTTTAATTCCCAGAATCCTGAAGAAATAACTAGGCTATAATATAATTCTCTTGAAAAAGCTAAGTTTAAAATTCTGTGCACTTCCAATGCCTTAAACTAGAAGGTTCTAGTAAACAATCCTTAGTAAAGATGGAAAGAAATTTAGCTATGGAGATGAACACGTCATGTCAATTCGTGAATACTATCTTCAAGAAGATCTAAAGTATGTTGAAGGAGATTTGGCCACATTCCAACTTTTTGTGTGTGTGTTGATGTCGAAAGGGAGTCGTGAAATTACAGAATTCTCTCTAGCCATTATATTTATCTTAGTCCCAGAAAACCGCCTCGGATCATTGACCGTTGTTGCGACAGTAGCCATGTTTTCATTGTAGAAACCATAACATATAAAAATCAGACTCCATTGAAAAAACATTGACTGAATTGGCACTTAGACAAATGGCAACTCATAACATTCAAACCATGATAAATTACTGCTAAATTCAGATTATAACTGTGAGCTACTTAAGGTTAGTTTGCAACATCTTCACTCTAAATATTTACGTTGACATTATCCTCTTCCATATATGCTATAAAATGAGGCATGAATATGTTCTAATCAAGGTTATTTCCAGGTAAAACGGTGTTGGACGTTAGAACTATATACAGGGTGGGCGGGAATTAACTCCCTATTGAAAATTGTTTATAACTCTTTCAATACTTAACCAATTTTAATGAAACAAAAAGCATTTTGTTCCTTACAATAGGAAAATTTATTACATGATATTTCATTTACATCATTAGAGGTATCAGTGGCAATTTAACCTTATTTGAGTCCCGATCCCGATTCCAGTCCCTGGTACAAGCACATAGATGGTGGCCAAGTATGAAAGGACTTCGTGCCTCAGTAGATCCAAGATCAATATCGGAACCGAAAGTAGTAGTATTTTTTTATTTTATTTTTTTTAGTATTTCAAGTTTTAGTAGATACACTACCTACCCTTGCAATACTGAATCCATATTTTAAAAATACACTTCTCTCTATCTCTTAGTTTTTCTTTAAGGCAGTCAGTGTTGAAACCGAAAATCGCGTATTTCTACTTCTTTCGATTTGAATAGAGAATTAAAGATGGAGACAATTTATACTTCACCGCTGACGACGCTAGGTGCACGGGGATCTGGCACCCCTCACCGTAGAGTTACTTCGAGTTTAACGTTCCACGAGTATGAACTGTGACTAAACTAGACGAAGAAGATGAGATAAATGATAACAATGGTGTGACAAAAGTAAGAGGAAACAGAACACCAAGATAAAACGATGCGCACAGCATTTGACAACCACAATGTCCACTTGGCGGGAACTGCGATCGAACCAGGGACTCCACTATACATCAGAGGTGAGCACTTTACCATCAATCATATGGTCTGCTCCCAGACATGTTGTATTACAAGTAATATATTGTAGGTCAAGTAATATATAACAATTATCTACGGTAGCATAAGAAAAGCTTCCTCCCAAAATGTCACGGCTCCTCACTTGTCCGCTATCAAGAAATTAAAGCTGACGTTGACTGTTCTTCACACAATGAATTCACATCAAAAAGCCATTTCTAGATATGTTTTCCCGTTCTTACTACATGGAGATCAGGTTTTGTGCTGCAGAATAGGTTCAACATGTTCAGGTTTTGAAATATTAAACCCAATGGTCGAAGTGAGGCGGTATGTGGTGGTATGCCATACCACCTCTGGTTTTTCAGTGCTGATGGCATACCACCTCTGGTCTTATAGTGATCAAGACTTACCGTCATGGGAGAGTAGATGCTATATACACAGTAATTGACGAATAGCTTTGCACGTAAAAAGATTTTATTTCTTATGTAGAAATAATTTCTAAGGTGACAACACCGACATTTTTGTTATCTTTTTTTCCTACATTTTGTTTTTAAAATGGTGTGTCTTCGAAAGAAGTTCATCTAGTTTTATTTTGATTTCCCATATTGAATTGTTTCTTTCGTATGTACGTGTGTGTCTTCTTGCTTTAATTCATATAAATGTCGTGTTTCGAGCATGGGTGGATTTAGGAGTTGTCTGCTGTGAGGACAGGTCTTCCGGAGTTTTGAAATACCCCTTAGTCGAGTAGGAGTTTTCCCGCAGGAAATTTTTAATACAAAACTTCGGTTTTTGAGCATTTTTGTGTATAATTCTCTACAATACAACATAAGGGGACTTTTTTTTAGAAAGTTTTTGGCGAGGGATCAGTCTCTCCATGTTCCCTCCCCCGTAACTAAAGAGAAACTCTTCCTTGCTTTTGAGTAATTATGTAAATAAAAATGCAATTTTTTAGGCAACATACCCTTACTGTATTTCAAAATTTATGTACCCAGTATGTGGATTCAGGATTGTAAAAAAACATACCGCCTCTGCTTCTTTTCCACTTCAAACACTGATTAAACCCTTTTCATTTATCAAGACATTCACTGTCATTTCCTTAGAAAGTGTTTCACAAGAAAGGTTGCATTTACCGGCGCAGATTCATTTAGGAAGGCTTTACCGTTTTGCGAATAAGTACTGCTCCCGGACATATGCCATAAAAACATACGACTGTGGCAACACTGTTATCTCGGAATAAAAGAAATTGCATGGAGGTTTGAAATAAGCAACAATGTCAAGTTGTAACATGAGTTGAGACCTTCGTTCAGATCCATGTCAGACGGGCTATATTGTTAAGGCCTTTCTATATTTATCACACTTTCTGCTAAATTTCATTCCTCAACTCCTGTTCTTCAGCCGGGACGCAGATAAGGTTGGACGACGACAAGCCTGGACAACGACAAGCTTGGACACTTCTCAATTTATCCTCTTGTGCCAGACTCCAACGAATTCCTCCAAGCTTGTCGTGGTCGATCCCGACAAGCCTAAAAACATCTCATTTTGGGTCGTTGACGACAAGGTTGGACGACGACAAGCCTGGACACATTCCTGGGGAGTCCAAGCTTGTCATGGTCGATCCCGACACGTTCTCATAAAACTGAAAATCCAAATGTCACATGTGACATGGAAATGTCATTTTTAATATGGGGAACTAATATCCTCACAACACTGTAACTCTGACTTCAGGATGCCTGCTCTTAAAATAGCACCAACAAGACGCAGCTTTTAATATATCAACATAACACATTAAGCCTTTTAGAGGTGCTGGTGTAGTTTTGGTGCACCACATTTTGGAATATATATATATTTTAAGGTAAAATTGAATATTTTGTATGAAAATACCTATTTATAAGGAACATATTTCTGCAGACGATACGATTTTAAACAACGTAATACACCTGTATTTTAGGTTTACAAGTGTAGGGTTACTAGTGTAAAATCATTACAAGTGCTTTACGATGTATAAAGTAAGTGAAACCATATGGAATATGACTCTATTAGATGTTATTTTCCAACGACGGCATATTTTTGCACAGTACACAGAAGTTGTATTTTATGGCGTTAGTAATATGATACCATGACAAGTGCTACTGATACTCGTATCTACCAAAACCAACTTTTTTTTCACTATCATTGTTTACGCGTATACAAACAATCGCTGACGCGCCTTCCCCCTTCGGACGCACCCCCGCGCTACTGCGCAGGCCCGCCAGTTTCGCCCTCCACTGACTCAGATAACATTCGTATTTTAGTGGCTACCTAGCACAGGTTGGTTTGTGTTTTTGCGCTATAGTTATTACACCACAAGGTTCCTTGAAATGACATGTCATTTCAAGCAACCTTGATTACACAATACATCCTGAAGCCGTATTCACAAACAAATGAAAAAGAATTAATTTTTCAACAATTAGTTCTGATGCCCTCCTTGTATTTATCTATGCCAAGTCAGATATTTTCATGTCGCCCAGCGCAAATATTTTACGAAGCAATAAGAAGGAAATTAGTGAAAGAATTATAATTTTTCAACAATTGTTTCGAGTGGTGCACCAAAAGTAAACCTGCATGCTTTTAGATTTGTTTGAATTTCACGAAAAATAGCCTATTATCCATTTCTTTCCTGTAAATTTTACGCAGTTTTTTAAATATATATTTTTGGGCCTACTATCCGGAGATTAACCCGGAGGAGATCAATATTATAGCTGGAAGTCGGATATTTTAACTAATTTACAAAACATTTGTTCTTATCAATGGATTGAGTATAGCCCGCTCCCCCCAGTGATTTTTAACGAATCATAGTTATTCTAACGATTCATATTAGTTCATAATGAATCGGAATCACATGTTATAAAGATTTAAGATGTAAATCTTGTGGTAAGCAGGCTTTAGTATAAGTAGTAGTAGCGGTAGTAGTAGTAGTAGTAGTAGTAGTAGTAGTAGTAGTAGCAGTAGTGGTAGTAGTAGTAGTAGTAGAAGTAGTAGTGGTGGTAGTTAGTAGCAATACTAGTAGTAGTAGTAGTAGTAGTAGTAGTAGGAACGGGTTAGAAGCCCCGCAGGGGTGGGTTGGGTTCTGTTCTCGATATAAGTAGTAGTAGTAGTCGAAGTAGTAGTGATAGTAGTAGTAGTACTAGTACTAGTAGTAGTAGTAGTAGTAGTAGTAATAGCAGTAGTAGTAGTAGTAGTGACTCTTCCAGTTCCGGTGACAAAGAACTGGGGGGAGCGGGCTATACAGAAGCCTTATCAATTTCGTCAAGTCTTTTAAAACTCAAGTTAAATGCAAAATAAACTTTTCAGCCTATACCTGCCAACAGTGGCTGATTTGTTTCCCTTTTGTTTTATGCTACAAGCGTCTGCTTGTGTACTTCAAGTCAACTGCCACCGTATGGGTGTCTAATACGGTGGTAGTGAATTTTTCGGTTATGAATTAATTATTTCAAAATTATTTATATATTTTGACTAAATGTACATAATTATGTCTAAAATCAAGGCTATGAAATTATGGCTTGAATCACTGATATTGGAGTATAAATCTAGTGTATGGTATTTATGAAAAATGTTTGTCGCTTATACTGAAATGGAAAATAAACGAACCGTGACATCTCCAAAGGAAAGTTACATAAGAAGTCTTGTACTTGTGTTAGTGATGTAGTGATTTTTAAATCAGATAATTGTTGGGCTTTGTCCTTCTGACGAGAATATCCAATATATTGCAAAGTTTGTCAATGATCCGCCTCAATTAAAATGGAAGAAACAAGTTATACATTAGATCTGTGCAGTGATCTCGAAAATTGGATGCGATTGCTACCTGAAGAGCTTAAAAATGTTCCATTAATTCATCTGGCAATTCCTGGTAAAAGTACTACCTAGTTTCTTTAATGTAATTTGTTATAAACACAAAGAAGATCGTACTGTTTTTATGTTTATTATTAGTTCACTTATGATGGATAATTTAAATATTTTTTACCATATAGTAAAGCATTACTCGATGTGTGTTTAGCTAATTTGTCTTGTTATAGAGTAAGGAGTAATAATGTTACATTACATTATAATTCAAGTACTTTGCGGTGGACAAAATAAGTGAGTGCATATGAAAGATTACTCTATTAGATCTTATTTTCCGCCGGTGGTGTATTTCTGCACAATGTACAGAAGCTGTATTTTATGTTTACAAGTGGAACATTACTACTGTAAAGGCATGACAAGTGCTATTGAAACTCCCATATTTGCCAAAGTCCACTTTTCCACTGTCCTCGCTTACGCATATACCCACCATCGCTGACGCGCCTGTTGCCAGCTTCGCCCTACTCTGATTCGGTTAGATAGCAGTCGTGCTTTTTAGTGGCCACCTAGCATGGGTTGGTTTGTGCTTTTGCAATACGTCCGGATACTATTTATACGCAAATCGAAAAAGAATTGTAATTTTTCAACAGTTATCTCTGGTGGGCCCCCTTGAGTGTTATTTATGCCAAGTGAGATATTTTCATGTCGCCTAGCGCAAATCTTTTAGGAGATCGTGAGAAGTCAATTAGTGAAAGAATTACAATTTTTCAGAATTATTTCTAGTGGTGCGCCAAAACTACACCTGCACGGCTAAAAAAAATAAATAAATAAATAAATAAATAAAAAACTGGTTTAAACCACAAAACAAAAAAGTTCGTAAAATCTTGATGAACACACATTTGTGGGTTATCACGTTTCATTACTTAAAGAGATTATACTACAAAAGCTACTTTTTTTATATATATATATATAAGTTAATGAATATTTCTTTTGTGATTTTTTTATAGTATGTTATTATTGTTATGCAACTGCAATCAAAGAAAAATTTTAAATATTGTCTCGTTTTAATCATGTTTACTATTGACAAAATACTTTGAAATGCCGTATTTTTAAGGGGAGGGGGTCATACACACCCTACCAGAGGCATTTATAAAAATCAGAAGCAGGGTGGATTGATTTAAATCAGTCTGATTTAAATCAAGATTTAAATCACTTGATTTTTTAAATAAAAATCGTTGATTTAAATCAAATTCCGAAATGAATTAATTTAAAGTGAAAGTAAGTAAAATCCCGTTTCTCTTCTGTTATTCCGATTATGGAAGATAATAATCATAATACAGTGAGACTCAAATGTATGTAAGCACAGCATGAAACGAGCATCATGTGGGAACTATCAGGGAAAATCCCGTTTGAACGGGTTACGGGTGAACCCTGCTTTCTTCTCTTTGTAACACAGGGTTTTAAAATTCCTGTTCCAACGGGGAAATCACCATGGACATTTAAGATGAAAGCTCTTTTGTGTTCATGTCTGTTTGTTTCCAGATAATAGGGGCGTATTTAGAGGGTTCGATCCCCTCTCCGAAACAAAAAAAAAACAATTAGATTTTAAAATTATGGGCGAAATGTATGTACTAAATACATAGAAGTTCCTCGGTATCATAATACGACAAATTTTGGATGCGTTAAAATATCGAATAATACTTTTGATAAAGTGGATACTTGACCCCATTGCAGAACATGCCGCGATCTGCGATGTGATCGCAGAAAATTTGCCGCGCCTGTGCAGGAAAAATTGTAAGAGGAAATAAAATAGCCAACAGAAAAGTATAAAAACGTGCCTGCTATGTCTTAAATGCACGGAAAACTCGCATTTGAACTGTTTTTCACGTCACATAAAACATATTTTTAACAATCACAAGTGTTTCTTCTTCTGGAAATGATCATCTTGATTTTTTTATTTTGGAATTCCTGCAGGGAATTCGTGTTATTATTCAGTTCAAAATCTCTTATCATCGCGAATTGTATCGAGGAATTTGAAGCTTTAAAATATATAAAACGATAATTATGCCTGTTGTGCTGTATGGTTATGAAACATGGTCGCTTACGCTGAGGGAAGAACGCAGACTGAAAGTATTTGAGAATAAAATCCTGAAACGAATATTCGGAACCAAAAGGAACGGAAATGAGAAATGGCGAAAACTTCATGATGAGAAACTGCATAATTTATACCATTCACCAAACATTGTTAGGGTCATCAAATCTTGGAGGTTCAGGTGGGCAGGACTGTAGCGAGAATGGAAGAAAGTAGGAACGCTTTCAAAGTTTTAACTGGAAGTCCAATCGGAAAACGACCATTAGGAAGACCTAGTCGCACATGGGAGGGCAATATTAAGATGGATCTCGCAGAAATAAGAATACAAAATAGAAACTGGATTCAGTTGACTAAGGATAGAAGTCAGAAGAGCTTTTGTGAACATGGCATTGAACCTCCGGGTTCCATAGGTCATAGAGTGAGTTAGTTAATTTTAGGCGAAATTTATGTACTTTATATGTATTTCGTACCGCTAGCTAGTTCCAATTGTTTAAAAATATGCCCCTGCCAAATATCAGTAACTTTCGTGAAAAAAAAGTGTCATGTTGATATACATTGCTGTACTTTTTCCTTAATGCTTAAGAAACATTGTTTGGGGTTGAAATAGGTTAACGATTGGGATTTAAATCAAAATTAAAACCCAATACTTTCACTTAAATGACATAATTAACATTTAATACTAATTCCTAATGTTTTTTCTTCAGTTCGCGACTTGTATCATACGAAGAAAAAGATTTGATTTAAATAAAAAAAATCATGATTTTTTTCCACCCTGATCAGAAGTATCTTTGCTATCTATTTATGTATAAATGGGTCAGAGCCAAAGTGTACTCAAATAATTCATGTCTTTATTCCTTTTCTTACCGATATGCAAATTAAGTCGTCGTATTTCTTTAACTTGGACTAATAAAAGTCGTAGTGAACTAACTTGGAGTACATTAGTTCTTCTGTACACTGCAGTATTCTGATATTGGCCATATGTAATTCTGTATAACGGCTTCACTTGTGCAACTGTTTTATCTTTTTGTCCTTCTGAAATGACTCTTGCCAATTATATTAAAAAGTATGCAAAGATCAGTACAACTTATTCTTATCAGGAGTCTTTCGTGAGTGAGTCGACTGACGTATAGCATTTGTGGCCAATTAGTCCCGGTTTTGAGTTCAAATAGAGAACAATTTCTCTCGGATGTAAGCCGAGAATCGGTTTGGATTCCGCTTTAAGCTTATGTGACCCCTTCCAGGATAACCTGGTTGTTGCGTAATAACACCAAAGCTCAACAAACTTATTTCTGTCCATATGTGATATAAATACATAGAGCAAATTATTTAAACAAAAAAAAAAAAAAAAAAAAAAACTGCTTTAAAAAAAATCTTCTTTTTTTTTTTAAATAAAAACCATAGTTACAAACCCTGGTTCTGTCCTTTAGTTGAAAACAGAGGTTAATTGCTATATCGCCGGACCAATTTCAGAAAATTTACCAGGTGAATTGGAGAATGTATTTAGGTTTTGAGGGAGATAGAGTGAAAGTTAGGTGATGGGAATAGTTGAAGTTAAGTATATACTTGTTAGTTGTAAGCGGCACTATATGTGGAGGCGGAAGGGACCATTAAGCGGAGAGGTACTTGTTATGATTTATGGGAAAGCCAGGGTGGATATTGTGCGTAAAGGACAAGATTGTTACATATTGTGTTTGCGTTTTATCGAGTTGTACAAAAATAAGGAATGTCGATTGTTGAAATTGTGTGAACGGCGTGGTCTACTAAACAGACGAACAGTTTGTCGTAAGTGTAGAAACGATTAGAAACTACAGAATAGAAGAGGAACATCTGACCCAACCTAATCTAATCTAACTTAATTTAGTACATTTTGGTACAGTACTTTCTTGGATGGGATTTAGTATCTCCCCCAAGATTTTTCAAATCCATGCGCTTTATGACATAAAGTATTCTACTATCCTTGTTTATGCGTATACCCACCGCCGCTGCCACGCATGTTTCCTACGGACACAATCCCTCGTTACCGCTCACTCCCTTTTGCTGTGCTGACTCGGCTGGAAAGCAGGGTTGGTTGGTTTGAACCAAAAACCGAAAAATGTTCGTAAAAGTGTAAGTGTTCGTGAAATATTGATGAACACACGTTTATGGGATATCAGATATACATTCCCCATTCATTACTCAAAGAGATTATACTACAAAAGCAACTTTCGTTTTTTTTTTTTATAAGTTTATGGATGTTTCTTTTGTGGTTTATTATAGTTTGTTATTATTGTTATGCAGTTACAATCAAAGAAAGATTCTAAATATTGTTTCGTTTTAATAATGTTTACTATTAATAAAAAAATATCGAAATGCAGTACTTTCGGGGGGGGGGGGGTCATACAAACCCAGCGTGAGACATTTATTGAAATCAGAAGTATCTTTGGTATCTATTTATGTATAAATGGGTCAGAGCCAAAGTGTACTCAAATAATTCGTATCTTTATTCACTTTTCTTACTGATATGCAAATTAAGTCGTCGTATTTCTTTAACTTGGACTAATAAAAGTCGTAGTGAACTTACTTGGACTACATTAGTTCTTCTGTACCTTGCAGTATTTTGAAATTGTCCATACGTAATTCAGTATAATGGTTTGACTTGTGCAGCTGTTTTATCTTTTTGTCCTTCTGAAATGACTCTTGACAAGTATATTAACAAGTATGTAAAGATCAGTACAACGTATTTTTTTTATCAGGAGTCCTTCAGATGTATCGCATTCAGGGGCGGACTGGCCCACCCTGCTACCCTGCAAATGCAGGGTGGGCCCCCTCCACCAATTTTAAAAAGATGTGCTCAATTAAACCTACCAGAATCAAAAATATGGCAAGGTAACTCCCGCAAACTTGCGTTTTGCATAAAAAAGACGTAAAGTTAAACTTTCATGAACAGACCTTATTCTTCTTCACGTTTATCTACTTGAAAAGGTTCCGCCTATGAGACAATCAGGCCCTAAAACATTGCGGGGTTTGTGATACAGCAGCTGTTTAAAACGAGCACGTTAACTACTGCTTTTTTGACTATAAGAAACAAAGTAGATTTCAGGCTGTTATTGGATTTGGATATCATTGCCTATTCCGGTCCTTTTACAAGCCGGCAAGTGGCGATGTTTTAAAGAAACAATAGTTTCGTAAATATTGTTATTGTGGAAAGTGGAGGTGGAGCTGGAACGCTTTTGAACTGCATTGTCCTCAGACCAAGCTTCGAAGAAAGAAATCGGATCAGGCTTCGTTGTTTGTTTTTCTTTTTTTCAGTGCTGTAAAACGAAAAGAAATTAGTCGCCACTATCAACGATTGTTTTATACAAACCTCAAACAATTACTATGAAGTTGCTACCCTTGGCTAGTGTTTTATTTGTATATTACATCGAAGAGCAAATCCGATAGCAGCAATTCAATTATTGGGAACACCAGTTACGTATTGTTTGTGGTGGAAGACAGATGTGGTTGTGTCAGTATGGATGGTAGGAGTGATTGTAAAGAAAAAAATATAAAAGTGGTGCTAAAAAGTGAGAACACAAACGAAGATGTGATTTACTAAAAGCTGCATCTGACCCAAAACAACGTAGGCTATTTGAATCTGTGAAGCCCCAAGAAACAAATGAGCGTGATGTGACTCATTCGAGTACCGGTACTGCAGGGCAGTTGCCAGTTTTTTTTTTTTTTTTTTCTTTTTCTGTCTAAGGTGTTTATAAATTATAATGTATACACCACGTCTTTGGATGATTTCAGTCAATTGTAGCTTATCTTTTATGGCAATTTTTACTTGAAACTACACAACAACAGGCGAACACGAAATTAACTGAACTGTTTGCTGCCGTGTAGTGCTTTCAAACGGGTCAGATCAGGCTTTCATGGGTCAGGGGTCGAGTCAAGCCTGCTTGAGACACGGGTTGGGTCAGGTCACCTACGCTAGGGTCAGGGCTGCTCTAGCCACGGGTCGGCTCGGGTCAACTTTCTTATGCGCTGTTTCGGCTAAATCCTCGGGTCGAGTTGAACGTCGACCCGACCCGAGTCATGACCCGAATAGGTTTTAGCCGAAACGACGCATAAGAAAGTTGACCCGAGGCGACCCGTGGCTAGACCAGCCCTGACCCGACCTGTGACCCAAGGAGGTTCGACTCGAGCCCTGACCCGTTTGAGAGCACTAGCTGCCGGCACTGGGCTCAGTAAGCGTTGGTGTAACTTCTAAAAGTGCTGAACACTTATGCTGTCAGTCAAATCAGTGTGCATATCGTGTAAATGTTAACTTCCCTTTAGTTATTTAAAGTTAATTTAAAATAAAAGTGTAGTAAAATGTAAAAATTATTTGTGATGTGCAAAGTAGGTATTCATATGAAAAGAGAAGTTGGGGCCAGCCGAGGAATGGGTGGACTACACTAGACGATAGACGATATCTAATCTTTCTGCGACATGAAGATATGATATTATAACTTACTTATGTCAACGAAAATCTTGCGTTTCGAAATCTATCGCAAATTTACCTCCAATCGCATTCTTTGTGTTGCATTGAGGCCACAAAGTTACAGCTTTTTCAAGTTTCCAACACTGACGCCATGTCCGTTGTCTCACCTGACACGCTTGGGGGATGGGATTGTCTGCTAAGAGCGGGCGTACTTCCTCGAGATTATACACCAATATTTAGACGAGTTTGTGTATGTGGGTTACATTTTCTTCTCGCCAAAAGGATAGGTACAGAGAGAGAGATTGCGGCACATTTGCGAGCAGACTCCCGACTGAAGTAATTGGTATTTTTTACGTATCAAGGGGGAGGGGAGCCTCAGATCAGCTATGACAAAATACGGATCTTCGTGAAGTAGGGTGGTTGCAGGTTTGGTTACTTAAAAAAAAAAAGTTTCAGATATGTTATTTTACGTGAAAACGCAATAAAATTGCCTCAAAATTAATTAACGTTTCCCAAATGTCTATATCTTCTCTATTTTTTAAATTTTTTTTTTTATTTATTTATTTATTTTTTTTTTAAGTCTGATGGCATTTGCTGAAACACCAGTGTTTATTTTGGGATTTCCAGCCGACATGGGTAAAATCATGTCAAAATCACCTAGTTTATAAGTTTAAAAAATCTGTTGTTCATTCTCCGCCGGCCCTGAATAGAACCCGCCGCCTACGTGCCCTTATTCCATTGAAAAACTATCCGTCATGTGTAAATGGGTCTGTGCAACGATGAATCATCGCATTCCTTAGTAGTGAAATACAATTATCAAATTTCAATAACAATATATAAAGAACACGTATTGCTTTATTATTATTATTATTATTATTATTATTATTATTATTATTATTATTATTATTATTATTATTATTATTATTATTATTGCCCTGGTAAGTGATGGTTGCCTCAGTCTCGTTGAATAATATTTTAAATTAGTAGTTTCCATGTAGTAGTACATTTTTTTACATTTTTATACAGTGGGCCCTCATTTCAGTTTAGCAGGGTGGGCCCTATGGTAGCCAGTCTGCCCCTGATCGCATTTGTGGCCAATTAGTCCTGGTTTCGAGTTCAAATGGAGGACAGTTTCTCTCGGATGTAAGCCGAGAAGCGGTTTGGATTCCGCTTTAAGCGTATGTGGCCTCTTCCAGCATAACCCAGTTGTTGCGTAATAACACCAAGACGAAACAAACTTATTTCTATCGATATGTGATATATAAATATATAGAGCAAATTATTTGAACCAAAAAAACTGGGCTTAAACAAAAAGAAAAAAGTTTTTTTTTTTTCAATAGAAACCATGGTTTTTGCCAACCTTTCTAGAAACCATTCTTGCTTTTCAGTGGCCATCTAGCACAACTTGGTTCGTATTTTACGCACTAGTTTTTATGCCATACGTTCACACTGTATTTCAAACTACAATCACTGCCTAGTGAGCCAGAGTCACAATCTAGTATTTTGGGGGAGAAACTAAATACTGTATATTAACGTTTTTACGATACTCGTGTGGTCCGGCGATACAGCAGTAATGCCGGATACAGGTGATTTGAACTAAATTAGAGATGCGAAATCAGTATGTGAAGTCCGTTTTCCTATAACAAGTACTATTTTTATTGTGCACTCACATGACATTGTGTGCATTGTGTATTGTGTGCTCGTGGGTTTTCTCGGGATTCTCCCGTTTCCTCCCACTTTCTAAATTTCACTTATTTCTCATTATCACCGTCTCCTTTAGCCTAACCGGCATAACAGTGGGACGTTAAATTTAAAGATTTCATTTCATTTTTCCTTTAGCTTTAAGGGTATACTTGTGGAACGTCAAATTGAACATTTCAATTATTTTTTTCTTCCAGAAAACATTTCAAGAAAGAAAGTGTTATTATTTTTTTTTTTTTTTTTTTTTTTACTGGAAAAATGTTTTTCGAAAGTAGTGAGAGTGTGTTAGTGCTACGATTTTCACATCTATTTCTCAGAATAATCAACATATTAAAACATTATATAATCATCAATATAATTTAATCATATTTCTAGCACATTCAACCAGTTGCTCTTAGCCGATGTGTCTCGACACAATAGTGTGAAGCGCAGTTCTACAGGAATATCGAAAATTTTAAATTTTAGAAATAATGAAACTTTTATTTAGCTATTTAATATTTATTTTGAGACAGACGCATTAGTCAACGCCTCGCCTGCAGCAGTAGCTCAGTATTATGTAGGTTTAATACCTTTGTATAATTTTTAGTCTTACCTCAGTAAAATTTATACAAGAGTATTTCTAGATGTTTCCGCCTGACACAGATTATCGCGCCACTGAATAAGCCGTTCATG
The DNA here is from genome assembly GCF_964235325.1 of Thermobia domestica. Taxonomy (NCBI): domain Eukaryota; kingdom Metazoa; phylum Arthropoda; class Insecta; order Zygentoma; family Lepismatidae; genus Thermobia; species Thermobia domestica. The sequence continues at coordinate 180,081,467 of NC_137466.1, forward strand.
GCATGTAGTGCTATCTATGGGTGAAATAATGTATCAGTTTCACCTGTCTAGCTCTTGTCAGTTCGTTTGAAGCAGTCATGTGAATTAGTCGTTTCGTATTGAGCTCGCGTACTACGTGACAATGCTTCAGTCGACACGGCTGTTATTGCCAAGGGTGCAATGAAAGATTTTGGTTTCCAGGAAATTCAGCACCCACTGTACTGCCTAGTTTTAGGACTTCAACCCCTTTAGCAACAGTTCCACGTGGACTGGAACATAGTCATGCATTATGCAAGCTGAACACACAGCGACAAATTCAAATAACTGCCTCCAGAGAACTGACAGAACTAGAGAGCTGAAACTGATACATTATTTCTTCCATAGATGGCACTATATGGCATGAGCGTCTCATTACCAGAGGCCCGTGTTGGAACTGGCTACATTTTATTATTAATAACAAGTCAAAGAAGTGTGTCTCGACGTTGTGCTTTTTCAGTAAAGTGTGTCGTCACTGTCGAAAATGCTTTTGAACCAGTGCATTAAATCTTCCTAAGTAGTCTTCTGTCTTGTAGTTGTTTTTAAATAGAAACAGTTTAGCAATATGAAACTGTGAAGTAAACTGATATGTTCTTTTATTTTAATAGATGTTTGATTCGGCGTACGATTTTCCCAGAATTAAAAATCCTGTCCACATGGCATATGTTTAGTATCATAGCTAAAAATGTTACATTGAGGAAGAGCCGAAAAAAGCCTTAAAATAGTATATAAATTATTGCGAAGATGAAAGATTATTTTTATTTATTTATTTATAATTCTTCTTTCAACATACGACCACTTTATGAGTAAAGTTTTGTTTACGAATATGTGCTCTTTCGTTCAGTTTTAAACTTTCTGTTGTGTATGACTTACCAAAGTAACACTCATAAATATGGATATTTGAAGTTTATTCAGTTTCCCCACCTGTACTGGGAAAACCTGAAAAAATCATAGAATTCGGCTTACTCTATAAAGTCAGGGAATTTCATGAAAAGCTAAAAACAACCTAGAAAAGTCAGGGAATTTTAAGTACGAACTTTTACTTGTCAGAATCCCTTTGTCTTTTTACCGTACCTGGCTATTTGATAGGGAATATTTTGCAAAATAATTAGTTTGTTTTGCAATATTTCGCTACTTACACACACTACATATTCATGTACATTCATGTCCAAAATGATTGTCGCATATCTATAACTGTCTAATTGTAAGAATATAATGTGATAATGATTTTGCATCGTATTTTTAATACTGATACTATGTGTATAATCGGTAAATGTATATTTGTATTAACTTTCATAGGAAAAGAATGATAAATACGAAAATTAGAATGAGTAAAACAAAATGTTGCTAAATGGACAAGAAAGTTTTATTTTCGTTTTATTGTTGTTATTTACTGCTCGTTTGACGTGAAATTTGCCACATACATGTCTTTGAAGATTATACACATACCAACATCATAGGAAATACCGGGCGGATTCGTTATCAAGTTATATTCGTATAACAACATATTTATAGAGATGCGACAATAATTTTGGACATGAGTGTACATGTGTAGTAGGCAAAGAACCCCTTGGTCTGGAAAAATATAGTTGTTTTTTTACATTCTATATGAATTTGTAAATTTGTAAATTGTAATCTGGGAAAATCAGGTAACTTGTGCTCGCCAATAAGTGGGAACCCTGTCATTAGATTTGTACGCAAGGAGAGTGAACACATTTTCAACTATAATATTAATATTATATATATGAATTCCATGTTTTGAAAGAACATTGTTTCAGATGCGTGTTTATATATGCACTCCTTTCAATTTTTCAGGGTCACACGATTCTTTGAGTTACTCTGTTTCTCCAGTGTCTGACATCTCTCCGGATGCTCCAGAAGTTGTAAAACTTATTGGAGGACCGTGCAGTGTTATTGTCAAGAGAATAATGTTCAATTGGTCGGTTACTCAACATGCTACAGTTAGTGAACAATTAAGAGAGGGAATCCGGTGAGTTGAAGCATGAAATTGGATACTTTGACTGTTAAATTCAAAGTAATGGATGCATTATTATTCTTAGCTTCAACATTTGCAGGTTTTGCACAGAAGGTAAGTTCGTGATTCATATAATTTAACGTACTGAAGGGTTCTTCGATTACATGTTCAATCTCAAGAAAAGTACGTCCGAAGTCCCGAATTACTTTGCCACAGATTCTCAGTATTCCTCTTTTTTATTAATATAGATTGATTCTGAATGCAAATAAAGTACACCATTACGGCCAGGCAAGCAATTATGCTATACGTAATTACCACACACATGAAGATTTTTATTAATTCGTCTATTGATTATTGATAGTAAAACCAGGCGAACACAGTAAACCGCGTTAAAGAGATATTCCTCGTGGCTGTATGGTTAGCGTATGCGCATTTGGTGCAAGAGATCCGGATTCGATCATTAGTGGGAGTTCATATGATTCGGATCCCATGTTAAGCTGTAAGTCCACTCCTTATAGCCTCGGTGCTTAAAAGGGACGCTAAAGTCCAATTCAACAATTATTTGAAATATACTTATATACCCGCATTATTGGCTGGTTGCTCTTATTGCCTCGCCGTAAACGGAACTTCTCACTTTTTCGATTGATTTGACGCACTTTGCAATTTTCCCTATCCTGAACCACACTTTTCATTTCCATGTTATGTTTTTTCTTTATATTCGTATTATTCGGTCCATATAGTTCAGTCACGGGAATTTCTGGTTCGACCCCAGCCTGCGTCAAGTAGACTTTGTGGTGGGCAAACATTATGTGTGTGGATTTTCTCGTGGTTCTTCCATTTCATCCCACTTTCTTCTTTCCACCATTTCATTCATTCTGAGCATCACCGTCTTCTTTAGCCAACAAGCCATACCAGTGGGATGTAAAACTGAAATATTTCAATTTTTTATTTCATTTCAGTCGCGACCTTTTTCTAGATATTCTTTTTTCCATAACTAATGACATAATTCCTCCATGTCTCATAGCGTGTTTATTCATCCTATCTCATCTTGTCGAAATCAATACTCTTTCACTTGGTACTTTATCCATCCATCCAATTTTCAAGATTTCTCTATAACACTACATTTCGAAAGTTTCCATTATCCAGTTTTTCCTCTTAGTTCATGCCTCATATCCAAGCAGTGTCACGCTCCATACATATGCTTTCATCAGCTTCTTCTTAAGTTCTTTGTCGAAGTTTCCTTTCTTTCTTTTTATTTTTTTTCTGGCGGAGCTTTTTGTTAAGTGGCGTCTTCCTGTGAGCTATTCTGAATTTTTCATCTTGTTTGCACCTATTATCGCTTATTATTTACTCCCTAAGAACGAATTTCTGCACTCTTGCACCAGGTAATCTATTTTCGTCATTTTTCTTATTTTTTCTTGCCCATTTTATAAATTTTCTTTTGCCCTTGTTGATCATATTGAATTTGCTGCTTAACACCTACCGCAATCCTTTTTTATGTTGTTTTTTTTTTTTTCCTTCCTCACTATCTGCCAACAGCACGAATTTGTCCGCAAATCTAAGTATGTGTATTTTCTGTTACTAAACAACTATTTCTAGGCTGTGAGTGTCCTTAGTTGGTTGAGCAGACTTTATTTTATTCGCCTGAAAGTACCGGTGGCTTCCATCTTGAAACATAAGAGAGATCGTGAAAGAAACAAGGGAATATTTTAAGTTGTAATTTGATAGTTTTAAAGTTACCATAACAAATTGTGCTCTGATTATTAATTTATCACCAGTAAGAGCGATAACATTGAGAAATCGACACTGGTAGTTTATAGTGCTAATACCGAAGTACATGCTGGAGCTCCAGCGGCGAATACAATTTCAACAATGTATTTAGATATTTATTACAGAGTTTACATTATATAAGATTGGCCTTCTCATTGCTAACCTAAAGATACCAAACCATAGTCGTAGTCCTTTCCTAACTTGGCAGGCTCGAAGATGGTAGCAATCCAGATAATTGAAAATTCGGCAACTGCATTTAAAAATAGAATATTGGAACAGGTAATTTCTGATTTCAGTAAAAATATATATTCTCTGCTTGATATCATATACTTCAGAACCATTTCGTTTAATTAATTAGCAATAAACTTATCTAATTCCCTTTCTTACTCAATTCAGCTCGAAAAAGCTTATTGATCAATAAGTGAACGATATGTCATCACAGAAACAGACACAGTAAATAGTATTACATTTTTGGTGGAATTGTAGCGTGAGTTCTATTCTACTTTAGTTCTGTAGCCAGCTAATACAACGAAGAAATAGAGAAATAGAGACGTGAACTAACAGAGAACTATTTCGTAAATTATTTGAATTTCAGTTTAGCGTCTCTTCCAGCACCGAGGCTATATGAGACTTGGATCTACAGCTTAACGTGGGATCCAAACCACGTGAGCTCCCAGCGGGAATCGAATCCGGGTCTCCCACGCCAAAGGCGCGTACGCTAACCGCCTTCCTACGAGGGAGCTCATACACAACAAATGAACTTGAGTGTATATATATATATATATATATATATATTAAGAAATACAAGCAACAACGATTTTCCTACGATCTAATTTTTTGTTAAATTCAAATTATATATTGAGTTTCAAAATGTGAAACATTTCTGCAACAGATCCAATAAAATTTATTTAGTGAATATGATAAAATATGGTAGAAACAATTTATGTCGTGTTGATGAAAGTAATAGATTTTACATTCGCTCTCTGCACGATTGAGTAGAAAGCTTGGTGTCTCTTACAAATAAGAGCGGTAAACTTGCTTGCTTTTTTGGATGTGTTGCATCTCAACGCTCTTTCGCGACTTGTAGCGTTGACATGGATGTAGGATAATTGCTCCAAATCATATAACACTATGCTTGAATTGTTCATTTGCCCACTAGAAGGTGATAGTATTTTGTCTTGGACTGAAGTGCAAAGGACAGCGTTTCGCGTTTCCATAATAAATTATGATGTGATTATTTGTTACCGGCGGTAAACATGGTAACAAAGTGGAATCCATACTAGCCATATATACATGTGAATGATTAAAAGAGACTTGGTAGCAAAGCGGTAAACATTGTGATATAGTAAGCTGTAAACCCAGGTTTGATCATACATTAAAATTCTTTGAAATTCAAAATGAATATGAGGATACATTTTTTTGGTACTTAAGGATGATTTAAAATTGAGACTTCGAAGTATTGACCGGTGGGAGAACTTAAGCTTCAGATTCATATTTAATAGCCATGGAAATAAAATGGAATGTTAAACGCCAAATAAACCAAGCCAAGTAGTTAACGAGCCTGTTTCTACAGGGTATGCTTGCGGTTCCACTACTGAAAGAAGTGTGCATTATTTGAATCTGAGTTAAATTTAGTCTAACCTTAAACTTAACCTGGTAACGTGCTCTGTAGGTAATTGATGGAACTAAATTGTAACAGCAACTGCAGTTTTCTTGTGGCTTGTTTATCAGAGAAAGGTTGGTATAGGTTTTGTAAGGCACAAGGTTGTTAAAGAAAGAAAGAAAGAAAGAAATTTTGAAAACGATAAATTTCCATTAATATTAGTACTAATAGTTCTAATGTTAGTGAAAACTTATCGTCTTAGAAGCTAAGTTTTACCTTCTATAACAACTTCATATATAACAAAGTCCCACTCTTTTCCTAACAATCGAACCTGAGAAAGACTGAAATAGTTGAAAAATTAACTTTTGCAAAGTACCTAGAAGACGTAATATCAGGGTGAAAAACTCCTATGAATAGCCGTGCATAACTCATAAATGTCAAGTTTTTTAATTATCATTATTATACTTGACCCATGTGACAGTGTTCATAGTTCAGATGAAGATGAAGCTACTTTGTTCTGATGTATGTGTTCTCAGTGTTGTCGAATCATTTTTAATTCATGAAAAAAATATGTTTATTGAGATGTGACATTACATTAAGTAAAAACACACCATAAACTTAGTATGTACCCATATTACATAGAAAGTTGTGAATGATTCCAAATAGCAATCAAATTATTTCTATTACATTAATGCTAAGTTGCGTGAGTTACTTTCTCACATCTTTGCCTCAGTTAATAAAACACTCTCTCATTGAAGAAATTGAAGCATATTTGGTCATGTTTAGAAGTTGCCTAAATTTGTTCCATTATTTTTTAACGAAAACGATAAACGGAGGGGAAGAAATAAAGGACAGACTTCATCTATGCGTATTCCAGAAAAAACAAGTGGTTATTTGTTATTGTCACTTCTTGAAATAAACTCTCATGTAAATATTTAAAATTCATTTCAAGTGTATAATATTTTTACGTTCATTTTAAAACAACGTAACACAAATAAAGTACGGGCCGAGGATAGGGAAGTAGGGAAAGATATTCTTTCCATGGAGGCAGCTTTTATTTCACTCACATCCGATTTTAAATCCTGAGTTAAGATAGGAATTAGAATTAAACGTGGGTGAGATGATTGATAATATTCTCCGACCGCATTCCCATGCAAATTGAAATGAACTTATATATTATACCGTGAATAGTGGAGCCCTACCCACTGGTCTAGAGGCTAGCGCATGCTACTGTGGCGCGTGTAGTTCCAGATTCTATTCCCGGGGAAAAGCACAAAAATTTCAGTTTTACAATCTTTTACTTTTATTAATCTCCTTTTGCCAAAGGTGAAAACCATGGAGCATTAAACTAAAATTTCATTGTATTTTCATTTTTGAAACTAGTGCAATGATGATGAAATATTTATATTTAATATTTCCATATTTGTAAAAAATCCCTTAAACACCAGTTCTACCTTCTCGAATTTTTTATTGGGGCCGCGGTGGCTCAGTAGTAGAGCGTTCACCTGTGGTGCATGGAGTCCTTGGTTCGATCCCAGCTCGCACCAAGTGAACTTTGTGCTGGACAAACGTGTGTGGGGGTTTTCTCGGGGTTCTTCCGTTTCCTCCCACTTTCTCCATTCTACCAATTCATTCATTTCTCATCATCACCGTCTTCTTTAGCTTAGCTGTCATAACCGTGGGACGTAACACTTCAAGATTTCGTTTAATTTTTTCGAATTTTTTACTGTTTCTATTCCTAATATTTTTTATTAATTTTTATTGTCATATGTCATCATACTACTGTTAATAGTGCTAGTAGTTGTTATACTTCATAATAAACAATTCTGTATCAATCAGGTGCTTAGACACCGCCATAATAAATACTCTCCTGCAATTACTGTCTTTGCCTTCTGAACTACAACTGACCTCGTGAGTGATGCTGGCAACCGTTGATTGCTTTTCGGGCCATGTGCCGTGGCTCGATCGCCGTGTAGTTTGATCATATGCGCGACAACGCACGAGATAGCCGCGTACGGCCGTTCGCGTTTTGTGGTTTATAGTCCTTGATCTGCAGTCGTTTTTTTTTTTTTTAATATAAAATCTTAGTTGGAAAATTGCCGCTAATGTTTTATTTTCATCATGAGACACGTAATATTAAATGTAGTGACATCATCTAAAATTATGTTTCTGGGAAATTAGACTAATCATGATATACCGAATATCATTAAGAAAAATGTAGAGGATTTTAACCTGAAAATGTCCCAGATACTTTTTATTTTTAGGTGATAACATTTTGCCCTGTAAGTTTACTGATCTTTGATCTGTATCTGATAAAAGTTTTAGCAGATAATCTATGGTGCAAGTGCAGTTGGTCACACTTGTCAGATTATTGAACTTTCCAATAAGTGATTTTTTTGTAAAAATATAACATGACCTTTGAGTAAAGTTACAGATATTGATATTACATCGGCTCAAGTGTGTTTGTAACTGATTAATATTAAAAATAAATCTTTAAACATATAAATAAATAAAATAAAATAAAGATTCTTATTTTTATTAGGGTTATAGGTTATTATTTGACTCTGCAGTATTTTTGATTGAAATCGAAATTCCATATTTATTGAAATAAAGTCACAGACCTTTTCAAGGTCACGTAGTATTCCAACTGCAGCTGTTGAAAGGTCACAGACCTTTTCGAGGTCACGTAGGATTCCAACTGTTGTAGAAAGAAGTATCAAATGTGTTGTTAACAACTACAAGTAGCAGATATAATATTTAGAATACTTCCTATTATCGTACACTGAATTTTTCTCTCTATGTAATTAACTGTCTATGGATAATTAATGGAGCAGTGAAGGACACAGTGATTTCCCAGTGCTCTCCCATTTCCTCCCACATTATCATCCTATCAATTCTTTCATAATCATTCACTTTAATTAATCATCCGTCCCCTTTAGCATACAGGGCATAGCCGTGGTAAAATTAAACCAGCTGAGAATGCTCCAAGAGCATTGCCAGAACGAACTTAAAAAGAATGGAAAGATGGAAAGGGAAGGATAACTGTGATCTTAGATGTTAAAATTAAATCTTTTTATCCGCACCTTGTTCTGTTTCTCGCAAAATATCATCTCTCTATGACTTACAGGTCTCGACTTATGGCTCCTAAAATCTCCCGAAATTCGAACTTTTTTTTGGGGGGGGGAAATATCTGGGGAACGGTGGCCAGTTGATCAGTAGCAACTGGTTACTATTTGATACCAAAATGTTCACCATCCTCTTAGGTATTGATCAACACCAATATGATCTTTCTGTTACATACGGTTCTTGAGATATGGCTTCTTAAATCTCCCGAAATTGGAACTATTTTTTGACCAATATCACGGGAACGGTAAGTCATAGAGAGTTATAGGTGGTAATCAATACCTAAGAGGATGATAAACATTTTGGTATCGTTATTAATTGGTACAGTGGCCACCAGTTACTATTTGGTACCAAAATATTTACCGTCCTCTTAGGTATTGATCAACACCAATATGATCTCTGTATGACTTATGGTTCCCGAGATATGGCTCCTTAAATCTCTGAAAATCGGCCATTTTTTGGCCAATATCTCGGAAGCGGTAAGAGTGACGCGAAAAATTTAATCACTTTCTCAGATAGTTTTTGATGCTGTATCGAATGCAGGGTTCAAAATTGAGAAAATCGCAAATAACAGACAGACAGACATAGAGAATTTACTAACGAACTTTTTTTAAAGTTCGTTGAATATTTCATTTAATCTTTTTTTAACAGAGCAATGTAGATACGAATAATATCCTTATTACTTTCTCTCTTATCGTTCTGTGGTATCTATCATTATTTTTTATTTGCATATTTTTGGTTATCAATTTTGTATGTTTTGTATTGCCTTTTCGGGGAACGTAGTGAGTCAGCGGTAGAATGCATACCTCTAGTGTGAGGGATCCTGATTCGATCCCAAGAATAGGAGTTTGTGGTGAATAACACGGTGTCCATGAGTTTTCTGAGAGTTATGTTTCCTTCTTCATTCTCATTCCACCAATTAATCCGTAATCATTGACTCGTAGCGTACAAGGCATAACCTTGGGATGTAAAATTAGAGATTTCTTTTCATTTTTATTTCCTTTTCTTTTTGGTATAATTATGCAAATACCATTTACATTTCTCCCCTCATTTATTAATTTTTTACTCTCCAGTAATTTTACTACTTAATCCATTCAGTAACTTTTAATAATATTTTACCTGATTATATACCTTCACTTTCAGTTTTGCAATACTATCACCGTGCTGCTTTTATATATATAACTAGCAGCGTTCACCCCGCTTCGCTGCGGTCACCCCGGAACGCAATAAACTTTGTTACTTAGATAATTTTTACTTTTTCGCTTTCAAGTGATATGATAAAAACCATAGAAGATTGCACTAATGTTAACATTATATCGCCTGTCATTTATGTTAACCCGCCCCGCTTCGCTGCGGTCACCCCAACCCGCCCCGCTTCGCTGCGGTCATCCCGGAACGCAATAAACTTTGTTACTTAGATAATTTTTACTTTTTCGCTTTCAAGTGATTTATAGCGCCTGTCAGTTATGTTAACCCGCCGAGTCACAGGGTCATGCGGGTTGCATATAAATACGTTTATTTTTATACCTATGATGAACTAATAACAAAGGATTTGTACTAGGGATGGCCAAAATTTTCCGGAATCCGGATTCCGGAAATTTTGTTTTCCGGAATCGGAAAATTTACTTTCCGGAATTCGGAAAAAATCCGGAATTCGGAAAAATTCCGGAATTCGGAAAAATTCCGGAATTCAGAAAAATTCCGGAATTCGGAAAAATTCCGGAATTCGGAAAAATTCCGGATTTCGGAAAAATTCCGGAATTCGGAAAAATTCCGGATTTCGGAAAAATTCCGGAATTCGGAAAAATTCCGGATTTCGGAAAAATTCCGACATTCGGAAAAAATCCGGAATTTAGAAAAATTCCGGAATTCGGAAAAATTCCGGAATTCAGAAAAATTCCGGATTTCGGAAAAATTCCGGATTTCGGAAAAATTCCGACATTCGGAAAAATTCCGGATTTCGGAAAAATTCCGACATTCGGAAAAAATCCGGAATTTAGAAAAATTCCGGAATTCGGAAAAATTCCGGAATTCAGAAAAAATCCGGAATTTTTCCGAGATCCGGAATTTTTCCGATTTTACTTTCCGGATTCCGGAAAGTAAAAATTCTGGAATTGGCCATCCTTAGCTAGTAGTTGTTAAAAGAGAAACACAATAATGAATAGGCTATATATACTGTATTAATTTCTTGTAGTTGGATATGTCTTTATCATTTACGTAGACAATTGCTACTGCAGTTATTTACTACTTTATGAGAAAGATCTTATTTTCACACACAAAAAAGTCGCCGGTATGTCTCAAACATTATCGCGTTCCCACCTGCAGCTGCTCCAAAGCACTGCAAACTACTTTTTAATCAGGCGAAAGGCAGTGAAGGAAAATAAATCTCAACAAATATTCTAATAACATTCGCTTATTGTCAACATACCTACAGTGAGCGCAGAAAGTGTTCGTACACCGTGCATAGTTTATATTGAAAACAGCTAGCATGAGAACGGGAGGTGGAAAAATATATATATAACCAGAATTAAGACTACACATTCATACATTTTATTTCTATATACAAGAGAAAGGCCAAACAAACACAATCACTGTTTTGTTCAGAAGAAAAGAGAGAATTCCTTTTTTGTAAACGCAAAAAGTCACCGTACACTTATGCTTGAATTAATGCTTATAAAGTATATTACGTTATTTAATATTTTGTGGGATTACCCTGTGCGTTAATGATTGTCTGTAATCTTCGTGGCATTGATTTCACCTGTAGTAGTTCGTAGTTCTGTAGCTTCGGGACTGATTATGTCCCATTCTTCTTGAATAGCTTTTCTTAGGCCTTCTTTAGTAGACAAGCTGTGCCTTCTGATTCTTGTCTCCAGAACAGATCATAGATGTTCTATGGGGTTCATGTCTGGGGATTGGGGAGGTGTGCGAAGCTGTTTCAAAATATTATAGAGTCAGGGGCGGGTCCAGAGGGGGCAATCGCCCCCCCTTCACAAGAGGAAACTCTTATTTTATACATAAATAAACCCATCCATAACAAGTTTGGAGCTCTTAAAAGTAGCAGTATTACCGCCGACCGCCCCCCCCCCAGAAGTCCGTCCTGGATCCGCCCCTGGCAAACCTTGCAGACAGGCCTTGTTCAACAGTACAAACAATAATTGCGATGTATAATGTTTCTATCACTGTGCGAAACCATAAAAAAAATAATAAAAAAAGAACTCGAAGACCAAGAGTGTTGAGTGAACAAGTTAAACGTTACATTATTAGGGAAAGAAAAAAGGTTCCAAAAAGTAGTGCTGTGCAATTGGCAACGGATCTGGAAACACGCGGTGTTAAAGTATCAGCCAGTACAGTGCGGAATATTTGCAGGGTATCATGGTCGGATAGCCAGGAAAATGTTCTGGGTGAACAAGACAAATCGTATAAAGAGACTAAAGTTTGAAAAAGAGTATAAAGATAAGGGATCAGGCTTCTTTCTGGAATAGGGTCATATTTTCGGACGAAAATAAATTTAATTTTATCGAGTCCAATGGGAGGCGTATGGTATGGCGCAAGGTGAATACAGAGATGAATCCTCAAAATCTCGACTCTAAAGTAAGACACGGAGGAGGGTCCGTGCTCGTCTGGGGTTGTATGAGTGCCTCAGGAGTGGGTCGTCTCCACCTTATCGATGGAGTGATGATCTACAAAGTGTATATTAACATATTAAAGGAATATCTCCATACTAGTGGGCAGAAGATGGTTCTTGAAAACAATTTATTGTTCAGCAAGACAACGACTCCAAACATACAGCGGAAAATACTCGATTGTGGCTACTCTATACAGGGGCGGATCCAGGACGGACTTCTGGGGAAGGGGCGGTCGGCAGTAATACTGCTACTTTTAAGAGCTCCAAACTTGTTATGGATGGGTTTATTTATATATAAAATAAGAAAGTTTCCTCATGTGGGGGGGGGGGGCGATGGCCCCGATCGCCCCCCTCTGGATCTGCCCCTGAGGTTTGCTATCTTTCTCAAAGACTTACCCTTCTTATGCACTTTAATAATTACTTTTCTTGTCTCCTCATTTGTTTCTGTTCGGTTGCTTCCCATTTCGACAGCCCACCGTGCAGTTTTTTCACTCCTATTCACAACTAAACTCATTCTGTTACTCGTCATGCTATACAGAGGTGTATACTCAGGTGAATACTAGTGAACCCCAGTTGTGGTATCTTTGTTTCGTATTCGTACGTCAGGTGTACGATCACTTTTTGCGTCTACTCTATATATTTTCTACGGAATTTATTTACTTTCTGACCATTAAACTTGTCTTTGTGGTTCTTTATTGATATATTCATAAAGCTTAGTTTTCATTATTCATATTGTGTGTGTTATTACACTTCTTAAATTTTCTGTTTCTTTTTCGCAGGCATTTTCGTTTCAATAGCATAGGTGTACGAACACTTTCTGCGCTCACTGTATGTACAGTAAATACAAATTGACTTTACGAAGTATACAATGTAATTGTTCAATAATTAACATAAGCAGGCATTCATTAATTTATATTAATATAATAGTTAACAAAACTAATAAGCGGGTGATTGATGACTCAGTGGTAGAGTTTTCATCTATGGTATTCTAACCCAGGACATGTGGGTTTTCGATGGCTAATTTTGTGTTCGAAAATTTTCCCGGTGGTACTCTTGGTTCCCTTTCTTATATTTGTTCCATCATCACTCATTAACGAATTTAGTTTATCAAAACTCTATAGCCATATATTCATTCTGTCCGTCAGTGAAACAAACAGTCTCAAGAACTATCTGATGGATTACCAATCAATTTTGGCCATGATGTACAGAGTCAATAGTTAAGAATCGAGTTCCCTGATGAATGTAATATTCAAACCGGAAGCGGTACAAATCAACCATTTCCGGTTTTAACGTTAATCATTATATAGTAAATATGGTAATAGATAGCGAGAAGCGGTTTCCAGTAATCGACATATATAACATTCATGTAGATAGCATGTTACCCAGTTTGTGCATCTGCTGAAAATAATGAGCTTAGGTATTTAGAGAGCATTTTCCGCTTTAGAAAATGTGTGCTTGGTAAAGAATGTAGAGATTTAGCTGAGTCAGGCACGTAGCTAGAATATGGTAATAGGAAGGGGGGGGGGTCTGTCACGAAATACTATGGTTATTTACCAGGGGATCAATCATTCTAAACTATTTTATTGGCAACATATATTGATTCGTTTAGCCAAGATTTCTAATGGGGGCATGATACTGTGGTTACACACCAGAGGCTCGATCAATCTAAATATTTTACTGACAACATACCCATATTGATTGGTTAGGACAATAAAATGAGGATATATTAGTAAGTATTTTAATAAGAAGCTATGAAGAAATCTCGAGTAAAAAATTATAAAAAAGTATTGAAAAAGATATAGTCTTCCGAGGTCATTCGAACGGTGTCGAGAATTTTGCGTCTGGGAAATTTGCGCCCTACCTCAAGAACAGGGAAAATTGCGCCTGCGATGTACCTCCACCGGGAAGTTTGAGACCTGCGAAATAAAAGAACCTATTGGAGCTTACGCATTTCCTCGGAGGGGCTGACATTACAGCATAAACAATCCTCCCCCCACAACCATGCCATTTGTGATTTATTTTCATTGTGGCTATATAAGGGGAGAATAAACTTCAATATAAGCCAAAAGAACACAACGGATCAACGCAATCACTGCTTCTTCCAGAGATGATTTTGGGGGAACACTGGCCTCCCCAGAGCTCTCAGAGTGCCCCCTCGGAGGAGACCAAAATAATACGTCTATAATATAATAATAAATAGAATAGTACCAGCAGTGACCCCCCTCCGGAATACTAAATGTGCCCCCCGGAACATTTTTCCTGAAAGAACGACTGAACGCAATTGTGTGTTTGAAGTGTAATTCCAGCAAGTAAACACACTGTACATAGTTTTCTTGATAATATTACTGAACTGATTTTACATTCACTTTACATTTTCTTTTCTATATTTTGTGTCCTGAAAAGCCAAACAACTCTCAAGGATTGTGAACAGAGATATCTGGGTAGAGCCAAACAGCCTTTTGTAGACTAAATTATACTCTTTGATTATATTAATAAATAATTATATATCAGTCATTTATACGTTTATTGTAAATTTTGTAGTATAATGAAAAATTGTATTTGTATGGATTGCCCTTTAGTGAACTAAAATTGTATTTTTTTTTCATTTGTTCGGAATATTATAACGGATGGAGTAACTCACTGAGACGATGAGAGGCAAGCCTAGTTCAAGTGCGAGTGGAAGTTACTTTACACAATACAATAATAAGTTGAATTGTAGGGCGCTAACATCCCAGTGCAAATATATAGCCGGCGCATTTTCCCCTCTTTTTGGGGTAGGGCGCAAACATTCCAGTGCAAATATATTGCGAGTGCATTTTTTCCTATTTTTGTGGTAGGGCGCAAAATTCTCGCATTCAAGGAAAATATAATGTCCGTGAAGTTGACAAGCCACTTATGTCAGACTCCAATTTCGACTTTAAACGTCGCTAGTGCTACGTTAGTGTTCGATAGTGACGCAAATCGTTAGTACTCCAACTGCATGCCAACACGCCCACTTCTAAGAATCATCTCAAAAGTGAGGTTAACCATTAGAGCAAGTAAGTGCTCATTGGTGCCATTAACATTAACGTTAAAGCCTCCATCGTACGGCCCTTTGAGTAATAATAACACCACGTTTTTTGCTAGTCTCAATGCGTCCCTATATTCTCGCGAATATTCTGACGTGCCCAAGTTAGTTACTTTTTTTTTTGGGACTATTGTTTATGTTATTGTTTATTGTTTATTGCTAGTCTGCAGAGTAGTCCTTACATTAATATGCCATTGTCCTTGATAATCATTGCGTATTTACAAGCAATTTGTTATTACTGTTAGAAGATATCAAAAAACAAGATAAAATATACTACTTAACGGTTCATATTTTTCTTTTACAGTACATAAACGATTAATAATAATAATAATAATAATAATAATAATAATAATAATAATAATAATAATAATAAGAAGAAGAAGAAGAAGAAGAAGACTATTCCAGCATAAAAGTTATCAATTGCATTACACTGGCAACAAGCGACGCATATTTTAACTTCATAAAAAATCGTTTCTCACGATTTTCTGGAAAACTACGTATGATAACATCTTCATTATGTCAAGTTGTTTATCTCAGTGTAATATATGTCTTACCTCTGGACAATATCACAGTAAAACAAAAATTAAATATTAGGAGTACATCGTACTTTTGGACTACATCTCATTAACCATGGGAAGATTGAGTAGTGTATACTTTAAGATATAAGTTTCAGCTTAACTTGCATCATACATTCTTAGGATTACAAAAAGGAAATTTGTTCGTTTGCATTTGAACAAAATTCTTAGGATTACAAAAAGAAAAAATAATTTTTCCGAATTCCGGAATTTTTCCGAAATCCGGATTTTTTCCGAAATCCGGAATTTTTCCGAATTCCGGATTTTTTCCGAAATCCGGAATTTTTCCGAATTCCGGATTTTTTCCGAAATACGGATTTTTTCCGAATTCCGGAATTTTTCCGAAATCCGGATTTTTTCCGAATTCCGGATTTTTTCCGAATTCCGGAATTTTTCCGAATTCCGGATTTTTTCCGAATTCCGGAATTTTTCCGAATTCCGGAATTTTTCCGAAATACGGATTTTTTCCGAATTCCGGAATTTTTCCGAAATCCGGATTTTTTCCGAAATCCGGAATTTTTCCGAATTCCGGAATTTTTCCGAAATCCGGAATTTTCCGATTTTACTTTCCGGATTCCGGAAAGTAAAAATTCCGGAATTGGCCATCCCTAATTTGTACGTATGGACACCTGAATGGTCAATTATCTCAAGACACTGGTAATTGAAAATTAAAGTGATATGATAAAAACCATCTAGGGTCCACATCCTAACAACCCCCCAAAAATGAAAGAAATCGGTTCAGCCGTATTAGCGTGATGAGCGGACAAAGGATTTTTTGTACGTATTGACACCTGATTGGTCAATTATCTCAAGACACTGGTAATTGAAAATTAAAGTGATATGATAAAAACCATCTAGGGTCCAAATCCTAACAACCCCCCAAAAATGAAAGAAATCGGTTCAGCCGTATTAGCGTGATGAGCGGACAAAGGATTTTGTGCGTTCTCTTTTATATATATAGATTTATATACAGTAAAAACGACGTGCTGCTCCGAACGGCCTTCAGTCGACGTCTGTACTACGTACTAGGGTGGAACGAAAAAATCAAAAGTTGTCATATTAAATAGCACTATTTGTCAAAAGTTCTGTATTGACTAGTACAACATTCGTGCATTTTTTCATAATTTTTGTACTTCATTTCCCGCAAGGGCCTCAACATATTTTGAAAATATTGAAATTTTGTTAAAGTTGCCCACTGAAATCAAACTAGTGAACAAAAATTGCATAATGACTAGATTGACTACACCATTCATGATTTTAAAAATAATTTGCATATTTATTCCCCGCAAGGGCCTGAAATTTTGCAGTTTTTATGGTATATTCTAAGGCATATTGTACAGCATTTAGGGCGCAACAGTGGGTGCTCGAAAGTTCTCAGGAACTATAGGAAAAAGCTTAACTAATTGTGAGGATTTACCAGTCGTTAAGTTTCAAGCAAATGAAGAAACTTTCCCGGCCATGGAAGAAAAAGATGTCGAACCGTAGCACAGACCCAAGATATATATGGGATATTTGCAAAGCAATTTCTGCTGGTGAGTATTCACCAAATCTTGCATCAAGAAGTCCTGGAAAATTATCCTATGCAAGATGGATCACTACTACTAACGTAGTGCTTAGAGTGTACATAAGAACTACTGACCCATCTTCGAACTTGAAGGAACTCGTTACATTCATCATGGAAGTGTATGCTCCGATGTGGTTTTACATTAAATGTAACCCTACTATCAAGGATGCTCCTGTGAACTTATATCGTACTATAGCCTCTTCACGGTACTTAAGTAATGAACTGAAGCTCATTGTAGATAGGACAATTCAGCCAATGGTTTCTTCGCGTATCCGGAGTTTTTACTGGTATCTATTCTCGCCGATGATCGAAAGCATACTCGAGAACTAGCTATGCGTAGAATCCGTGACGCAAGGTCAAAAAGCTCAAAGCAAACATCTCCTGTACGCAAGTTCAGTATTCCAGCAATGCACTTTAGTGCTCAGGCTTGCATTGACCTAATCAGTTGGCAGGAAGCGAAGTAACCGAGCCACCCTTGACGAGACATTTGTCGGAGGAAGTCTACAGAAATGTGTAACAGAAGTTTCATCTGTCCTTTCACCTGTTTTCCACTTGTCATGTTATACCTAAACAGTCAAGAGGTGCGTTAAAACTGTTACCGAAGCTTTGTCTAAAGTGTGTGTTGTCTTAGCTCGAGATGGATTTATCAGAGCAAGACTTTTGGATATGCCCATTATACCCATATTCAAAACAAAATCTGAATACAAACCAACGAGTTAGAGATAATTTCCAAAGGTAGGGTGGATGAGATGGGAAGATGGACGGAACTCTATATGCAGCCACCTCCTCGTGCTGAGTTCTGGGTGCTTCTGGGAATCAGCAAAGAGGTGCACATCAAAAATAATTTCAGTGCAAAATTATTAAATTTGCATAATGTATCTTAATATTATGCTCAATGTATTTTAGATATTACTGTGACACTACATTTTAAAACTTGTTGTAGGTAACGAAGATGAAGGAAAAATATTTTTAAAAATCATCGAAATTATGCTAGTCACGCACAAGGCTTGAAATCTAATAGGATATTATTTGACTATTCTTGAAAATTGGAATTTTAAGATTTACTGTATAAATTCCAAAATTTTAAGGCTCTGCAGGTAATAAGATAAAGTACAAAGATTATTTCAAAACCATAGGTGTTATGGTAGTGAACACAATATTTCTTAAGCAAGCGTGAAGTGGTTTGGCGGATTTTAAAACTTTTTTTTAATATTTTAAGTGAAATTTCAATATTTACCATAAACATTGCAAAATTTCAGGCCCTTGCGGGGAATGAAGATGTGAATTATTTTTAAAATCATGAATGGTGTAGTAAATCTAGTCAATATCCAACTTTCGACACCTAGTTCGATTTCATTGGTTAGCTTTAAAAAATTCAAATTTTCATAAAAATTGCAAAATTTTGAGACCCTTACGGGGAAGTACAAAAATTATGAAAAAATTCACTAATGTTATACTAGTCAGTACACAACTTTTGACACCTAGTGAGACTATTTAATTGGACAACTTTGGATTTT